>NC_139678.1:127191848-127637775 GCF_964106915.1 Podarcis gaigeae | reverse complement strand
TTTTATTTTACATTTATTTCAGAATTTCCAACAGATTCTTTGGAAGATTTTGAGAGAGATTTTTCTTTCCTGGAGAATTTATCAAGCCCCAGTTCTTCAAGCAGAGGAAATATTATACAGGAATTTCCCTTCACGGATCTCCCTGTTCAGGAACCTGCAACAGAGGCAAAATCCCTAGCACTCTCATCTGGATTTCTGCCTTCACAGCTCCTCGATTTTGGCCTTCATAGTAAGTATTAGGAAAGGCAGTTTTTTAGTAACATAAATGGAGGAGAAACATGATTTAGCAATGGATTGAATGAGGGGAGTGACCAAGACAGGGAAGCTAATGATAAATACTAAGGCCATGTGACTGTGAACCGGCTGGTGATGTCAATGGGTAAAGAGTGTCAATGAACAGAGAAGGGCTTGGGAGAAAAGATTAAAAGTATGATCTTGGACATACTGAGCATGATAATGTACCCAAACAGAAACACCAGGGAGGCACTTAGATGTGGGATTAGATGGAGAAAGTTATGGGGAAGAGAGGTGGAGATAGATATGTACATATATACCGTATATTTAAAACGTTTAGTGACTCAGATTGCCTACCTAATTGACACCTGCATACCATCCAACTTTTTCAGGTAAAAAAACCAGGACATGCATCTTCTGGGATGTGCTCCCAGGCGAGTCACATGATGCACCAAACCCCTGTCGGGGTGAGAGTTCATCACCCAAAATGGCCACTGCGATATCAGTCGAAATATTAGCATGTCCCCCTTCCCGCCTCCACCGTGACACTTGTTAGGCATGCCTCTGCTGTTCCTAGAATATTTGCTAGGCCCCAAAATCTAAACTCTTGCCATAGTTATTATTGATGGTGTAGAGGTGGGCTTACCTGAACAGCTGTAAGCATTAAGAAATGTGTCAAATTAAGACGATCTTCCTTTTTTTTTCCCTCCCGGAGGTTGGATCACACAGTCAGAATTTCTAGACCCTTTTTCCAAACCAGAGCCTGAGAAGCAGCAAGGACCTTCACAAACCTCACCAAAGATGCCACAAAAGTGTAAGTGATATATTTCACACAAATCCTTTTGTGGGGTGTGCATGTTCATTTTGTGCAATGTAGAGGGATGTGGGTGGCGCTGTAGGACTTGCCGATCAGAAGGTCGGCGGTTCGAATCTCCGCGACGGGGTGAGCTTCCGTTGCTCGGTCCCTGCTCCTGCCCACCTAGCAGTTCGAAAGCACATCAAAGTGAAAGTAGATAAATAGGTACTGCTCTGATGGGAAGGTAAATGGCGTTTCTGTGCGCTGCTCTGGTTCGCCAGAAGCAGCTTAGTCATGCTGGCCACATGACCCGGAAGCTGTACGCCGGCTCCCTCGGCCAGTAAAGTGAGATGAGCACCGCAACCCCAGAGTTGGCCACGACTGGACCTAATGGTCAGGGGTCCCTTTACCTTTACCTTAGCTTCTGAAAAGGAAGGTAATCCTGACAACCGTAATGTATTCTGATTCCCCTGGGTGAGAAATCAGCTCTTTAAACAAACTGTAAAGGCAAGTTTGAGGGAGAGATACAAATGCGGATTTCCCCCCCCCACACACACACATTGAGCATGAGGTGATACCATGCTTGGGACAGGGCAGTGTCCAGTAGAAAAAGAAAGCCCCTCTAACCCCATTCTGGTCTTCCACTTTAAATGGCAGCCACAGTAGCTTCATTATGTAAATAAAATTCCCAAGGAAAAGTAGCTGAATTATATGTAATGCTTGCAGTACTAAACAGACAACTTGTTTTACTGTCCATTGACCTTGATTGTTAGGAATACAGTGGTACCTCTGGTTACGTACTTAATTTGTTCCGGAGTTCCGTTCTTAACCTGAAACTGTTCTTAACCTGAAGCACCACTTTAGCTAATGGGGCCTCCGGCTGCTGCTGCACCGCCAGAGCACGATTTCTGTTCTCATCCTGAAGCAAAGTTCTTAACCCGAGGTACTATTTCTGGGTTAGCGGAGTCTGTAACCTGAAGCATATGTAACCTGCAGCGTATGTAACCCGAGGTACCACTGTATTTGTTTTTTTATTAAACAGTTTTTAAAATTAACAGCTATTATTTCTAAGTGGCTTAAAAGGATACAGTACAAAAAAGTAAAAATCACCAATCCACTCATTAATTAAGATGAAGGAAGAAAATGTCTGAGCAGTAAAAAAAATTTCTTAAAAGCTGTGTCTAGGTCAGGGGTACCCAAACTTTCTTCAAAGAGGGCCGGATTTGATGAAGTGAACATGCATGATTGCCGAACCTTTTCTACGATGATTTTATTTTAGGATTTGACCCCAATAGATAAACCGCCACCAGGGCCGGGTGAAACCCCCAAAACAGACTTTGGACATGGCTGGTCTAGGTCAAACAATGAAATCCGTTTCTTTTACCTGTATTTCAGCTGTGGAGAAGACTAGTAGCCAAGACATGTCAGCCTGGTTTAGTGCCTTTGCAGACTTGGATCCTCTTTCAAATCCAGATGCTGTTGGACGTTCAGATGATGATCTCCTTACTGCATGATTAAGTGTAACCCAGAACATAAAACTACTTTGGTATGAAACTATCGTGTCCTTCCAAGAGAGACCTTAAGACACGGTTGCAGACATCATCGCAGATAAAGAACATCCATGTAGTCCATGAATATCAGGAGTGTAAAGACCACCTATGTTTCTTGATTTCATGATCATTTCCAATGCTATAAAACTTTATTAATTACTACTGAAGAAATGTCTTACGACACAATTAATTAGGATTTCACCCATAAATTCAACAAATGAAAGTTATAGGAAGCTGAGCAAACTATTTTATCTTTACCATTACAGCTAGATAACTAGTGTTCCTTACGTTAAGTCCTTGGCGCATATTTTTGCTTAATCACTTCTTGGACTTTTGCCCCCTTATATTTCATCTGTTCTTGAAGAACAAGCAGTGTAGACGATAGTTATATGCATATATCATCATAGTTTTCCAAATCTTTTTCAAAATGCCCAGTACATTGTAAAAATCCCTATATTGCATATATAAGCTATTTTTAAAGTACCTCTGAAGCAGGATAGATAAATAAGTCAAGTATCTTGCAGCTACTGAAGATCACTTATGCTAAAAGGTCCAATTAGAGTCCCGCAAGCCCTTTATAACTGGAAAAGGTGCATCTGGAGGGTAATTAGGACCAGAAAAGTGAAGTTAAATGCTTCCCGGCCAATGTTTCCTTGTTGCTTTTTTCTCTCTGAAAATTCACCAAATTCATGTTGCCCCTATCTAGAAACACCACTGAGAGGAAACTTGCTGGCCACTTCTTGGGTCTCTGTTGTCCCTCCTGAACATGCTCTTAATGTTTAAAAAGGGCTGTCTGCTGATGTGCCGCCTATCCTGGAAATAGAATTTTAAGGCACCAGAACCCTACATTGGTTGCCTGTATTGGCAATCTGTTTTCCACAGTATTGCTCAATTATTTGCATCACTTAAGAAAGCAAACATACCTAGTACTGAATCTGCTTTCATCTTTCATCTGTTATACAACTTCATTTGGAAACTGATTTCTAAATAATCAGTGAACAGTATAGCTCCCCTCTATATATAGGAAAATGTTAATGCTTCATATTTAAAGATATATTCTATTTAGAGACATGCGCCTTTTGAATTTAAATTGGTAGCTCATTCTTCTCCTTCTGATTGCTTGCAGTTTCTCAAGCCAGAATAAAAAATGTTACAGAACCATCTCATATAAATTGTCATAATTTGTTGAGTACTTTTAGAAAGCATGAAGTGTCCTTTAATTAGAAAAAATATATATTTCACTAGTTATTCTGGCAATCAATTAGTGTAATAAATATTGTTTGAAAGTAGAAACAACATCAATAGTATTATTCTGCAACAGACTTGTTGATTATTGTTGTCAAATATGGTTACATTTCTGTTCAAGTTTCACATTTAGACCTTGTTTACTGTCACATCTATGTAAACTTCCTGGCTGCTTTTGTGGAATTATGGTCCCGTTCTTCTTCATTATATAGTATGCTATATTAAAGGATTTTGGGGAAGATAAGAGACTAATGCAGTTTGAAAAGCTAGATGTGATGATATGAAAAATTATACTTCTATGAATAAAAACTTTTCCCCAGCTACGTTTTAACATCCCTTATATGACTGAGTAGAAAGACTCCTCCACTTGAAGTGTGCCTGTAAGGAACCGTTTTATATCACTTTCTTTGGGCTTCTGAAGTACAGCACATCCTTTTCTGGGGCAATTTGCAGTCTTTTTGCGAGATTTAGACCTCATCCTGGGAATTGCAGCTTGTTAAGGTGCTGAGAGTTGTTCAGAGACCCCCTATTCCCTGAGTTTCCTGGGAAGAGGGAGTGACTATGAAATGGCTCTGACAACTGTGACTCTGTTAGGACTTCATCCTTAGTGATCTAGTTCAGCACTACTCAAATTGGTGGCTTTGCCAGCCCAGGTTGGTAAGGGGCTTTGGGGACCAAATATTATACCAGTCCTTAGCACATTGGGGTGGTGTAGGGAGCAGGGAGATTGTCAGTCTGCCACATCAAATCAGTTGAGAAGAACGCACACAGAATAGATATGCACATATACAATCCATAGCTCTGGGAGCTTTTAAAGCATGAATGCTGAGTATTGTACTATACGGAGGTTCGAAAAAAGTTTTGCTGTCTGTGTATATGAGGGAAAGAGAGAATGTTCATGGGATTAATTGAACATACATTACATCAATTTCCCTTGCTTTCAGAACTCACATAAGCAGTGCAGCTGCTCACCCTAAGCACATGTGAAGTACAATCCTATGCAAATTTACTGAGAAATACCACTGATTTCAGTGCTGCTTACTCCAGGTACATATGCAAAGGATTGCATTGTTATTTGTATATTATTTTCAGTACAATTCCGATCTAGGGGGTTTAGCTCTTGCCTGTCGTTTTGCATTTAGGAAGAAGGCAAAATATTAAAACTCAGAGGCTGTTAAGAATAACAAAAACAGAGTTTCCAATTAAATGCAAACATTCCTTTTTAAAGCACAGGACACAGCACTTAAAAAAATATATATGGGAGCTGGGCTTGAATGTAGATTCTTATTACTCTCCCTTTTGGGCCATCACTTCCATAGTTTCCAAACCAACGTTAAGGACAAAGATAGATTAAGTGGCTGGCAGAATTCAGAGATGTCTTCCGAAACGCAGATGCCAGTTTCTCATACAGAACAAGCCACTTTATATCTAAATGGGGTGCAATCATTTGTTCGTCAGATTTCTTCCACAGATAGGCAGAAAAGGGATTAGAGGGGATTTGCAGAATTATGGAATAGGCATGCTGTTAAGAGTTGACTACTCAGAGTGTTGGGTTAAGCCTTTGCTCCTCTTAATCTATGCCAGCATTATAGCAAATCTCTTACATGCAGACAGTAAACAAGGTAGCAATATGGCATGTCTCATTTCTGTTGTTTTGATGTCTGGTTTCTTTTATTCTGTTCTCGGGCAGAGCAATCCTATACTCTAATTACCCAGGGCGGTGGGTGGGGAGGGACAGAAAAGCCACTGCATTCTATATGCCTTCAGCCGCAAAGACTAGGGAAACTCGCCAGAAAGCAAAGAAACGAAGTGAAAATGTCAGACACACCTCCACTAGCCCTGGAAACACCACCAGTGGCAACAACCAATCAAGGACTGCATCAGTGGTGACACGCCTAAATGGAAAGAGCGAATGAATTCACAATGACAAGGGCTATGTCCTCAGCACACACACAACTGCATCAGCACCCCACCCACTACGATGCCATAGCACACCCACGCCAGGAGCTCCAGCACCAGAGCCAACACCACTCCTGCCAATCCCTAGACAGTCAGTCCTCCAGGAAGGGATTTGAAGCCCCTCATCCCCTTCGCAACCACTGTTTCAAAACATAACACGTCTATTTTGGCCTCGGAATTTTCTCCTATTTTTGTTCTAGAAATATGTTTTACTTAATAGTTAATATGCAACTCAAATGACGTATCACCTTCAGAATATGCCCTTTATTGGACACAGTCACATTAATATAGTCTTAGCATTTATGCACCATAAGTACTGCAATCCCCACAACTCTATAAAGCAGCTTGGTCTATTTTGTAGGAAAGGGGGGGAAAATGGCACAAAGTACCGTATTTTTCACCCTATAGGACACACTTTTCCCCCTCCAAAAATGAAGGGGAAATGTGTGTGCATCCTATGGGGCAAATACGGGCTTTCACTGAAGCCTGGAGAGCAAGAGGGGTCGGTGCGGACCGACCCCTCTCGCTCTCCAGGCTTCAGGAAGCTATCCGCAAGCCTTGGGAGCCCGTGGGAGCTCCCGCCAAGCTCCCACGGCTTGCGGAGAGCTGCCTGCATCCCTCAGTGCGCCCCAGGCTTTGCGCAGCTCTGCACAATCCGTGGGAGCCCGGCGCAACTTTGCACTAGGCTCCCACGGCTTGCGGAGAGCTGCCTGCATCCCTGCGGATAGCAGCCTGTTCTGGGGGCTGGGGAAGCTTGGGCTTCCCCCGCCACAGTCCCGTGCCTGGGGGGGGGGGAGAAATAACATTTTTTTTCTTTATTCCCCCCCCCCCCAACTAGGTGCACCCTATGGGGTGAAAAATACGGTAATCTAGTTTCTGTGAGAGCTAGGATTTGACTCAAGAACTCTTGGGACACTATTATCCACTGAAAACCCTGGCTCTAGAAAACAAACAGAGGGGGGGGGGGGTGTGCAAAGGCAAGCCCTTCTTCAAATTAAGTAATCTTTATTAGTTATAGAGGCAGTGTCAATTAGCTGGAGATATTTGCTGTAAAACAACCTTTGGCAATTTCAGATAAATGGAATGAAGATTTCCAGTGGGTGTGGTAAGAACTTCCAAAATAAATGTCTCTGTTGATCATCATTTGCAAGTCTGGCTTCACATGTTAGTGCTCATGTTTCATTATGAAACTTTCAGGGGATGGGGGGGGGGGCGGGAATCAAACACACAAGTCTTCACTTGAAATATTTATTGAAAGTGTGCGAGTCCCATAAAGGTGAGCAAAACGTTTTTGTAAAAAAATCCAATAGAATTTTTTGCAGACGTAGATCTTACATAATTAAAATAAAAAATAGAAAAACAGGAAATGCCCAAACACACTGGTGTGCACTGAGAGGGAAAAGATTCTTATAAAGTCTTACATAAACAAACATCATTGGCTTTGCAAATATAGCATATAGCCATACAGTCTACCAAATTAGGCGTGGCTTTCTCCGTAACGTCTTTATCCCCAGGACTGGCATAAAACAGGACAGCCAGTCTCTAGCAAGGGGTGAACCCGGAAGAGAAATATATCACATGCCACTGGCAGTGAACCGCTGTGATAAAGTCACGTTACACAATATCCAGACAGAATTAGAATGGTAGGAAAGATACATGTTGGGGAACATTTCATTTCCATTTGCAGATCTAAATAGGACACTGATAGCCAAACAAGATGAAATCAGAAGTCAAAGAAAACATCCATGCTTCGTTACCAACACAAGTAAGCTGCCTTTCCATTACCTAGTACTGGAGATATAATTGTATATCAGTTTAAGGAAATATGACTTTCATGACTGATGAGGCCTTTAGATGCTCCAATCTTCCAATCTTAATTCATTGCAACTTTGTTTTTAGTGATAAATGCATATTATGGTTAACAACTTTGTTTTTAGTGATAAATGCATATTATGGTCAACAATACCTTGAAACTTGCCCAATACAGTGTTATTTAGCCACACCAACAACTAGCTAAAACCACACATACATTTTCTTCCCCCAAAGGATCCGTTTCATGTCACTAACAGTTTACACCTGAATACAAACATAGCCATTTAAAGACAATTTTACTGGTGTTCCTTTTTTTCAGATGGAGAACTTACAACAAGCAGCAGCAACATCTCAGATTGAATTAAGCAAAATAAACAAAACCAGAATGCCTATTTTCATAGGTACAAGGAAATGTCACATTAGGTTAGCTTTCCCCCATATTTCCCATCATACCGCCCCCCCAACCGCCTCTTGTTGCAGCCTCTCCCCACAACGGAAAGAAAAGCCATAGAAACAGGACACAGCAAGACGACACAATATGAGTAGCGAGACCTCAGATTCTTCTCCCTCCGACAGTTTTAGGAGTGTTGTGGGGAGCTAGTGGCAGTAACTCTCTTGCTCTCACCAGGGTTGCAGACATTTCTGTTTTGCTTCTACATTTCTGGACTTCTCTCATCTCCAACCAGGAGCTGGAATTCTAACAGGGAAGGAAGTAGCCTCTGTTGATCTTCCCCAAGTCAACTCCTGGTTGGGAGGCAAGGGAAATGCTGAAAACAACTATCTCCCTTATTCCCCTAGCTTCACTTGGAAGAGAGAGGAAGGCAACAAAACTTTGGAGTGCATCATTCCCCGCTCGTCTCCTCTAAGCAGCTTTGAAGGAATGGGGAGATTTGTTTCAGCACACATAACAAGCTGGTTTGGGGGAGTGGGAAATGGAGGGTGAATCCCCTCCAAGCCAGCCCCCACGCTGCAGGTGAGAATGAGAAAGAGGCAGTGAATCTTTGATGCACTGCTGATCATTCCCCGTTTTCCAAGTTTCCTGGGGTCCTTTTCTTGTGTAAGAACAACATGAAGCAAACAGAATGCTAACAAATGGCATGAATGTACATGTATGTACGGTGTATGTATATTTATTACACCCACCCACCACGTATGTGGGGGGAAATGGCATAGCTATTACAGTTTAATAGAGACTTGGCAATCCTGACAACTGGCGATAATGAATTTGATCTCATTATTTCTAACAAGCTAAAGCTGGATTTTCTTTATTCTGTTAGACCTTTTCCTTGTCCTAACTTCTTTGCTTTTGATTTTTTTTCCATGAACACTGTCCTCTCTGGCTATTCTGCCTCTCTTAAAGTCATGGGCTGAATTGCTCTAATGTCACAGAGGGGTAAAAGCAACCCAGAAGTAGGCAGTGGAATGCAAAATCAAGGCTTGGAGAGAACTTGTAAGTGGAATGTTAAAAAATAGTAAGCAACAGATCAGTCGAACATCTCATTGCATTTAAGTGGACATTTACTAGCCAAAAAAAAGAGCTGCTTAGGGTTTGCATTTCCTCAGAATTTTCAATAATTTCAAATTATTACAAGGACTAAACACTGTTTTCTTAATGGAAGCTGAAATGTCAGCTTTCTCATATTCACCTGCAGGCCAGCCTGAAGTGTGTTTCTCACTTTTTGCTCTGAAGACATGGGAAACTTCAGTTTTGATGAATTTCAAAGGCTTATGTTTTATATACTGTTTCAAGTTGTAATTTGGCCCTTAGGTACTCAATGGGAAAACTGAGTGAGGAGCTTCATGAAGTCTCTTCTAAGCTGCTGTTTAACTTAAAACTGGAACTGGGTTTAAACTAAATGCAAAGATTCCTCTAACACAGAGGGAGCCTACCTTCCCATGTTTCACAAAGCCTCAACATTCAATTTCAAATAAGGCTGTGTGTTCAAAGAAGTTACGCTGATGAAACACATTGCCTGACAATTGACCTAGTTTTAAAATACTACGTTGTTTTCCCATTTCATCCTTACCTGTTTCAAAAAGGAGTGAAAAACCTGATTTTAACACTCAAACTCAGCTGCCTTAATGGTAATGTTTTTGCTGCAAAATAAGTAGTCCGAAGACTTGATATGTCAGGCAAGTTAGGGTCAAGGAATTGGGGGAGGGGGAGAGAGGGGGGACCATCTTGCTGTGCTAATACAAAATATGTAAGCAGAACACAGCAGAAACAAAGATATGCAAGTGCGATACAGGACCAAGGTACAAAAATGATGAAGTAACACTTTAAAAATAGTTCCAGAAGCATAGCTTTGTTAGTCTGTTGCAGCAAAAACAACAAAGTCTTATAGCACCTTAAAGACTAACAAGTATATTGTAGCCCACAACCTACTTTGCTGGGTAGGTATGTATACACCAAACTGGGTAGGTATGTATACCCTGAGTATGGAGAGGTGTTTTTGTTTTTGAAACAAAAAAAGCCATAGAGTGAAACCAAAAGGCCAAGCAATGTAGGAGCTGGTATATCTGGTATTACTAAGCAAGCAAAAATGAATGCAAGAACAAACGGACGTTGGTGTGACTCACTCCAAACAAGTGGTTACTGGGGATGAATAGACATAGTAAGATGTACAGCAGTAACAGTATTGCTATGCCTTTCAGTCACACTAACTGAACGGTCGCACTAATGCTACAATATTTTCGTTAGTCTAAAGATACCGGGAAAGCCTCCCTTAAAAATAATAACTTTCCTATAGCTTGGCACCAATTAATTTTGAATCATTCTGTACTAATAGCTCCTTTGAAAGTACTAGTCTACCTTCCAGGATAATTTGATGTTTTGGAGGCGTTTTGGAATCTGAAAGTGTGGCCTTTAAGCAGCTGCTCTAGCTCGAGTTGTTTAAACGAGTCTCGGTAAAATCTCCTTTCGTTACCAGATTAGTTCATTGCCCTTCATAAACAGATTTAGTAACGGAAACTCCATCCCATTTTTGATTGTTACACCATGACAAGTATTTTTTAGAAAGATCACAAAAGAAATGAAATGGGCCACAACTGCAGACCAATATTAAAGAATCAAACGATCCTTAGGTTAACACCCTAACAATATTGCTAGTCAAAAAGGAGACTATATCCACTGAAATAAATTGCTTTAACAAACATCATGCCTGACAAACTTTACCCTCAAGAGACCCACAAGACAGTACTTTGACAAGCAGGAAGAACCATGCATGGCCATTTCAAGATCATATGACTACACAGTTTATATAGTAGTGGCAAGACATGATAGGATTGGGGTATAGGCCAAAAGGCAATTCTAGATTCTGAAAGCGACACAACAAACCAAGATGTCCCAGGAGGCACTGATGTGACGGTTAGTTGGCATTTTGGGGGGAGAGGGAGAAGGGAATATTGTTCTGAAACACAACACTAGGAACAAGTCATTACACTATTGGCAGAAGTGCTCTAAAACACTATTTCCAGACAGGTACCTTTATGTGAGTGCTTGACCTCTCACCCCAATGCATGTAATGTACCAATATTGCTTCTCTTCTTGGTCTGAAGGAGATTAAGCTTATTGTGGGAGGAGGATGTGGTCACATCACAGAATGCTGGTCACATCGTAGAATGCTGAGAAGATTCAGTCCTTTGGTCCCAAGAGTGGAAATGGTGTAGCAAGAAAAGTGGGATCATCTTGCTATGCATCAAAAAGCTCAAGATTCGTATGAACTAATACTTCTTACAGTGCCATTTGCTTGTTTCGCCCTTGCAGATCTTTTGCAAGGAACAGCTGGTATGTCTTGAATGTTTCCTTCTTCAAAATTGAAGATGGGTAATGCATCAGAAAAATTGGTCTTCCCAAATTGTAAAGCATTATGACCTGTCTCCCTTTATTGTACCAAAGCTTTTAAAAAAAAGTGCAGGCCAGAGATTTAATTTGAGCCTTCCCACGTCAAGTACAGCAGTTTCTCTGCCACTCCTTTTCCTAGATCTCACGCCAGCCTAACAGTCACGGTCATGGAGATCAAGATACTAGTACGTATGACCTGTTTATGGAATTGCCAGCAATCATGATGCAAACAGATGTGATTTGGAAGGCATAATCACAACTAGCTTCAATAAAGTTCTCTTAAAAGTTAACAAAACCAAGTTTATCCTTCCGTTTCTTCGCCATGTCTCGACTGCTGCAGCACCGACATCTGCGGTATAATTTTGTTTGTTCCGCCAGGGAGCCGCTCTTGGACCGCACTTGCAGAGATGGAGGCCATGGCAATAGGCTGCAGCAATGCAGGTGTCATACCAGGCGTGACGGTCAGATTATGAGTAGCACCCTTGAGTGTAAGATCTTGTGTGGGAAGAAGTGGCTTCAGGATACTGACCAGGCAGAAAGCAGAGCCACTTTTAGGAATGAAGTTTACTTTATTTTTGTCAGGACAGTAAAAGGCCGGAATTTCATGCAAGGGCTTTGGCCTACAAAAGAAAGAATAACAATTCAACAAGGTTTAGTACAGAAAGCTAAATATTGCCAGCATTCTGAATATGTTAACTGCAAGTCTCAGATGCAATGAAAATTAAACATGTGGATGTTAGCACACATGTGTGAAAGGAAGTAGGCATTTTAAAGTTCATAATGGTAAAAAAATATCCTTTCTTTTTTCTAATCATTTTTTAAAATGACTTACAGTGTTTGTTGTGCTGATCCCAGAGATCAACAAATATGTCAACAGGTTCTCCATTACTGGATCAATGTAAAAGCATGGAAATCACAAACAGTTATCCCATGTGTATCGGGAAACCTCTTTCGTATCGGTCTCAACTGCCTGATGAAGCATTACAAATGGCTTGATACACAATTCAACAACTTTAGAAATCCTTTTTTCAAGACTATCGGGTTGGGTTCCAAGAAATGCAAGTAGAAACAAGCTATTGGAAAGGGACTTTCCTATTGTTTCCTCCACACTGAAGTCTGGTGACTCCCCCCCCCCCCCGCCCCTGCAAAAAACAAAAACCTGTTCCTGTTAGTTGGGTGACTATTGAATGGCATGGGATAGAACACAGTGGGGTGGAGGGTCCTTCAACTCTGACGAACAGGGAGAACAGATGGCTGCAGTGGTGAGGTTGCTTGGATGAAAAAGTTCCCTTTTGCTAGCCTCCTTCCACTCCTCTGTAATGTGATGTGGTATCTATCACTTTAACATAGGTTCACATTTACCAAGCTGCAGTTTGGTGCAGGGATGATTAGCAGTTTTGACCAGAGGATTGTACTGAGGGTTGGCAGATCTTCTGAGGGCTGCATGCCAGCATAGAACATGCCCAGGGCCAAGACATACCCACCACATTGTACAGGGGGCACCCCCCCAAACACACTTTTCTCTTGATCAGCAGAAGAGTGGGGGTTGTTTCCTCCCCATTACAGAACTCATCCCAGTCCAACACTGCAGTGAAAAGGACCCCCCTCAATATACTTACATAGGCACATCTTTTCCCTCTGGCATCGCACCACTGCTAGAAGTGGAAAAACAACCCTATTTAGCTGTGGCACTGTGTCAGAAGGAGTAGAAGTACCTTTGCAAGCGCAGCAGGAGCAAGAGGAAAAGATGATTTTGAGAGAGGTCTGGGTCACTACTGGAAACAGCTCAAGGACTAGGATCTGTCCAATGTGGAGGCTTGTCTGAAAGTAGCCATGATTTACTGAATCGCAATGGTCATTGTCATCTTAATCCTACATAAGGCAGTCCACAACTGAACCCAAAGCTGGCAAAAGCCACCGCCTTTCCCAAAGCTTAAAAGAATTGAGGAGTCTCCCTTGTCTTGCACTTCCTGACACTCAGAAAGTAGAGTGACACTTCACGGTTTTCCAAGTGTTTCCAAATCAAAACAAGCTCATGAGATTCTGCTCTTCTACAGGCTCAGAAGAAGATGGTGTTCTCCCTGATATGAAGTTGGGTCTCATAGTTTCACTGCTTTCAGAGCATCTCCAAGTTGGTGCAACAATGACACACTCCAGCTCAGAGCTTGAGAGAAGTCAGCCCTGCCTTAGACTGAGGGTGTTCTAAGTTCCCCAAAAGCTAGCATGGCAGGGACCAAGCCTTCACCTCTCTATCCAATTTGTAACTCAGAAGGGATGGGGCCAGGTCCCACAGTTGTGCTAAGCTCTGAAGGAGCTCTGAGTGTCTCCAAAGTTCAAGGCTGGGTAATTTGAAAATTAACCTGTGGTAAGTTTTCCTTATGCGACGCCGGTGGCGCTGTGGGTTAAACCACAGAGCCAAGGGCTTGCCAATCAGAAGGTCGGCGGTTCGAATCCCTGTGAAGGGGTGAGCTCCCATTGCTCGGTCCCTGCTTCTGCCAACCTAGCAGTTCGAAAGGACGTCAAAGTGCAAGTAGATAAATAGGTACCGCTCCGGCGGGAAGGTAAACAGCGTTTCCGTGTGCTGCTCTGGTTTGCCAGAAGCGGCTTAGTCATGCTGGCCACATGACCCGGAAGCTGTACGCTGGCTCCCTCGGCCAATAAAGCGAGATGATCGTCACAACCCCAGAGTCGTCCGCGACTGAACCTAATGATCAGGGGTCCCTTTACCTTATAAGTTTTCCTTAAAGCAAAACTGCAGGCAAAGAAAGTGTTTTTCATGTTTTAAGAAAACTAGATATTCCACACTTTAGGTGTTTCTCTTTTTGGGCTTTGTGTGCAGTGCAAAAGCTATGTGGTCATTCTCCAGATCTATTACATCCCTTGCTGCTAGACAGCATAAACCCCTTTATCACCAAGTCTGATCACTAGTAAAAAGCTCAATTTGTGTGGCATGCTACGTTTTTAGTCCCTAATCACTGACCAAAGAATAGTATTTGCCTTCTGCCAGTTGCCATGGTAGGTTAGCAATATATCACAGTTCTCATTGATGAAGCAGCTTTGGGTCTGATCTCTGTTACCTAAGCATTCCCTAAAAAGTGGAAAGGGGACAACGACAACTGCAAACAGTTTTAAATGATTATTGAATTATGAACTGACAAAACGATGGAGCTGAAGGAATAACCTTAGGAAGAGTCTATACAGAGATTAGCCACTAAAGCTGCATTGCAAAACAAAAGTTTAGATATTTCTAAAATGTTAAGACTTTGTAACTATGAAGTACGGTACTACTTACAAGCTTTCCTCAAAGACTTTCACCTTCTCACAGCCCTCTGGAGGTTCACGCTTGAACATATAGCTGTTGTTGGGTTTGGGCGAGGTGGCGTATTTGGGCAGAGGAGAATTGTTTCCATTCTCTGTAATGAACAGAGGTTTAGTTCCTTAAAACATACCAGTACACTTGACCTTGTTCCTTCCACACTCTTACTGGTATTTCTTAAAACCAGGGCCTCCAACGTGGCCCCCGGACAAACCAGTGTACCCATCAATATCCCCCAACAGTGCCATGAGAAATATCAGTAAATATTCCCTCAAAAGAGTCCACAATGCAGAAGAGACTATTTCCTCTTTCTGCTCAGTTAATAATAATAATAATAATAATAATAATAATAAATTTTATTTATATCCCGCCCTCCCCAGCCGAAGCCGGGCTCAGGGCGGCTAACAACAATAAAAGAGTACAGCATTCTAAAATTATTTCATTATAAAATTAATTCAAATCAAATTGATGGCAACCATTAGGCTAAAGTTCTGTGAAGATTGCCAAAGGAGGGAGTCAGGCTGTGCCCTGACTAAAGGCCTGGTGGAACAGCTCTGTCTCGCAGGCCCTGTGGAAAGATGTCAAGTTCCTGTTTTCCCATCACACTTCAGCAGATGCCTAGGCCTGGAATTTGTAATATGCTTTTATGAGCACTTCTCAGCGGGTACCTTTATCTCTGGGGTCTGCAAGTAGGTCATCAGCAGAGCATGGGCTCTCCTCACTGCCCTCATTGGAAATGGCCAGGAATGAGCTTGGGGACACAGACTGGGATCTGCTGCTGTTGTTGCTGCCCTTCTCTGCCCCACCAGGAGTCTGCGTGTCAATGCTGCGGGTACTGCTACTGCGCTGCACCAAAGGTGGGGGGGCTCGGTGCCCATCTGGAATATCTTGCGGCTGTGAAGAAAAAAACGTGTGTATAAACTTCTTGCCATGCAGCAGACCACTAATCTTGTCTGGATAAGAAATTACTTTACATGTTAATAGACTACTTTAGTCTTTTGTATCAATAAAGCTCTTTAGTAGAAGATTAGTTATTCTTCAGACTCCAACAGAAAGAGAGAGAGAGAGAGAGAGAGAGAGAGAGAGAGAGAGAGAGAGAGAGATGGAAGTCAAATTTAAGGAGATTTGAGGTCTAGTAAAGGATTCTGAGCAAGGGGAAAATATATATCTACTTAAGAGGATTTAAAGGGATGATCTTGTACAAAAAGCAACCAAATTGACTGAAGCAGGGTATTTCATGAATGACCCCCTTCTTCATGTCTGGTTTCCTTTTCCTTTCCCAATGACATTCATTGACTCCAGAAACTCTCCCACATGTGTGTTTCATCTTGGAAGTGTTGAATGCACAATTACTTGGATATTCAGAAACAGTGGGAAGGCCTGGAAGTAACACTCCTGGCTTAATAATCTAAAGCAAGAGGGGGGAACGTGTCTCAGCCTGAGGTCAGCGTTCCCTTCTGAGGAACAGAGGCAAAAGCGGGCAGGCAACAAATGCAAATTTCACCTCTGTAAAGTATTTATATACTGCCTCTCATCTGAAGATATCCTATATATAAAAGTATATGATAAAAGCACAAAATAAATAGTTAAAATAAAAGCAAAACAAAGCAATAGCCTCCCCCTCACACAAAGTAGGCTGCCTTTGACAATCACCCCTCTTTCAATCCTGCATCTACGCAAGCAAAAGTCATCATCAAAGTTCAAGGACACATTCCAGCCAGGCAAAGAATCTCAGGCTGTGAAGCAGGGCCAGTGACGGGGTGTCTGGAGAGAGCTCCAAGGGCCAGAGACAGAGAGGCCTAAAGCGGCATATTCAGTCCTCAGGAAATCAGGTTCCCCACCCTTCAACCAGAGTCTATTAAGCCAAGAACAAGTGTCCAACTGGCATACTTCCTCCTCGCCTTTCCCCTGCATGCCATCTTTGGTGCCTAAATTGCAGTCTCCAGAGTGCCCCATTACATCCGAAATGGTGGTTTAATGCCAATTTATTAACCAAGGTTGGTATTCAACTAAACTTTGTGAAAGTAGAAATATTTATGCTCCACCCCTTCCCAATTGCTGGCCCCCAAATCTGCTCTGGAGGGTTGGAGGAACCCACCAAACAAATCTGGGAGAGTGGGGGGGGGGGGGAGAGGCAGAGTCCCAATGTGGAAATGGGAGTTTACATAGCACTACACTGAATATAACCCCAGGTTCTGAAACCATGATCTGATCCTGATTGAAGATTATAGTTAATAAACTGACATTAAACCACGGTGTCCTGTTTCAGACATGAGGAACCTGTGAATTAATTCAGCCAAAATGAGTGCAAAAAAGCTGGTGTGAAAAAGAGGGGGGAGGAGCAATGGACGAAGGCATGAGCCTGATATTGATTTCTGATTTTCTAAACCATGGAACCAGGAACATTATGTCTAAAAAGAATTTCATATTTTTCATATTCTAAAGATTAACTCAGTCCATTTCACATACTAGCATAAGACCGCAATTAAAACCTATTTGATTGCAACAGTATACTCACAATAAGTTGTTCCTCTTTCTCTCCTGTCTCCTTTATAATTATTTCGATCTCCTGGTTCAGCCCCTCTATGCTGTTACGGAAGCGCGATCCTGTTGACTTGGCAATTGGTATCACAGGAACTAGCACACTCTTTGGGACAGGTGGCTAGACAAACCCCAAAAATAGTAATTGAAAAATGCTACATTTCTGTAGTTTAATATAGGACAACAAATGAAACTTTAGCTCTCCGCTCACATTCTATTAATACGACAAAGTTAAGCCCTGAAATGGCTTGGTACGAGGTTATCAGAGAAATGGCCTTCATACATAGAATCTTCCCCATACATCAGAATCTGCTTCATATGTCCTCCGAGTGTGCTTTCTACTAAAATTGGTTAGGCTGGTATGTACATTGGAAAAAGACTTCACAGGGGTGACTCCACAATTACGGAACTCCCTTCCAATTGACTTATGCCTCATCTTTTTGGTAAGGTGTTGAAACGGACCATGAGAGCCCAAGCCATGAATGATATCCCTCTATCCCATCACCTCAAAAAATTCACTTCATTCCTTCCTCTCTCAGAATAGAGAGAGTGATTTGAATCTTCTATTGATGACGAATACAAATATGTTATAATAAACTGCAGCGAGTGCATTTGTTTTTTTGACTATGAGCATACCTTAGATTTTAACATGTACAGGTGACAAGTATTCTGCCCCCAATCTTCCCTCTTCCAGGTCCAAAAAGACCCAGGCGGCGGAAATCGTGCATCATTTGTACATACCACCTGCAATGTGCCTGGGGCAGTGTTTGGCTTGAGAATTTCAACTTATGTTTCTTTTATTCGAGTGTGTAACTCTATCCACACTGTGCCTGCTGGAGGCTCAGAACCAAAAACAGATTTGGGTGTTAGGGCTCATAATTTGCATAGCAACCACTCCCCCAAACCTAGTCTTTTTCTTCCACCCATTACCTCTGATATTGTATACATGCTGATCTTCAAGTTCTGCAAGGCAGTCAAATCTAAAGCAAATATTTGCTTGGCAATAAAGCTGCATGTCACTTATTTTGTCATTATTATTTTTGTGCCTCGAGTGCTGACAGCTTCCAGACTTTTGGTGGGAGTTTCTGTGTGTGACACAGCACCTAAAATACAACAAACATCCCGGGACGAACGCTTTCCAATTTTTACATTAACAATCGTGATCGTACCTGGCATTGGTTAATGGCTGCATGATTACCATGGAATGGAGATTGTCTTTCTTTGTCCCGATGATGCCTGCTGCTGTGTTTACTTCTTTGCAGCTGCTGGCGTAGCTTCGCTATCTGAAAGGACAAACATTTTAAGTTTCCCTGTAAAATTGATAATGAAAAGTCTGAACAATTATGTCAAAATGTATAGTAAGTACTGTTACTACCACAGTAACCACTTAGGAACAGTGCACAATACTACTAACATTAAGATGTGCATTCTCCCTTCCCTCAGAGACATGTTGACCACAGCAAGAATAGGGATGCCTATGTACCAACACGATCATTTACAGGCTCTTTTCTTGCCTCCTATTTGGCTTGGAGTGGAAGCAGAATGAAGTTGTCTCTGATCTGCCTGTGCAGCTCATTAAAAAAGCAGGATGGAAAGATGTGCGCCTCACCAAGTGGGAATTCCATCACACAGTGAAAACTGAATTCACGTTGATGGAAACATTGGCGTTTCCATTCCACATGGGGGAGAAGGCTTGTTGGACACCTGCCATTCAGCCTTTGTTTTCACTGATATCATGGCAGGCTCGCACTGCCACCACCTGACCTCAACTATGAGCAAGAGGCATGAGAAAGAGCTATGCCAAGACAAGCTGTAGTGGCCGGGGCAAGGGAAGGGCTGAGACAAATTCCCTCTGCCTATAACTGAGTTGCATCTGTACCACTTGGTTGCACAGATTTGTTGGTTGGCAGGAAGTAGACCCATGGGGTATTTCTCCCTGTGTGGGCAGGCACTCAAATATTCATATCGTATTTCAAACACCAGCAGTTTCTTTTAAAAAAGAGAGAAGTAAAAGTTGACATAAAAGAATAATTTGGCTGTATGTTCTCCATGGTTATCCATCTGATGAAACTGACACTTAGCCATCTTCTTACCATGCCTGTCTCTAACTATGATGTCTTCTTCTCTATTACATGTTTCTACACCAATTCCATGTGCTAGAACTTGACCTTCTGAGCAGTTCAGATGGGTGGCTTTGTTTACATTTAGAAGAGCACCCCATGTTTTATTGCTCCCCTTGCTAGCACAGTGGTACCTTGGGTTAAGAACTTAATTCACTCCGGAGGTCCATTCTTAACCTGAAACTGTTCTTAACCTGAAGTACCACTTTAGCTAATGGGGCCTCCTGCTGCTGCCATGCAGTTTCTGTATTCATTCTGAAGTAAAGTTCTTAACCCGAGGTACTGCTTCTGGGTTAGCGGAGTCTGTAACCTGAGGTATCACTGTACAGAATAGGAATAGAGAATCTCTGTCAGCCTGCAGGCTGCATTTTCTTGAGGGCAACCTTCCAGGGACTACAGGCCAGTGCTGGCAAGAGGCAAAAGAAGGCAGAGGGGTATGATCTGGAGAAAGTTCTAAGGGTCACATAAAGGTAAAGGTACCCCTGCCCGTACGGGCCAGTCTTGACAGACTCTAGGGTTGTGCGCTCATCTCACTCTAGAGGCCGGGAGCCAGTGCTGTCCGCAGACACTTCCGGGTCATGTGGCCAGCGTGACGAAGCTACTCTGGCGAGCCAGAGCTGCACACGGAAACGCCGTTTACCTTCCCGCTAGTAAGTGGTCCCTATTTATCTACTTGCACCCGGGGGTGCTTTTGGTTGGCAGGGAAGGGTCACATAGAGAGGCTCAAAGAGCAGCATCTGGCCTTCAGGAACCTGAGGTTCCCCAACCACAATGTTAAGAGATCACATATCTCTCATGTTGTGTAAGGAATGTACTGTACAATCACTTGCAGCTATTGTGTGTATTGACTTAAATACAGCTAAACATGTTTCTCAACCTCTTTAAGTTGATCTGTGCTGCCCCAAGATGCCGATCGCTTATGAGAGCCTTTCTTCTTTTCCAAGTATTCTTCAGCCCAAGCACTTTCAGTCTAAGACAAGGACAAAGGAAAAAAAATGATTCTAAAAAATTAAAATCAGAGGCTGACTAGAAACAGATTGGATCAAAATAATTTTCAGAAATACAACATGCCAGACCTTAAAAGTTTAGTTCCCTAAATCATTCTGAAACGAATAGAAGAATCTATTCCTAAAAGAGCTATATAAAGGGCAATACAGAATACAGTGTATAATGCCTTTGATTTGGTCTGATCCACATATACAAATGCAGTCATTTACTGGCCTATTAAAAAATTTGCCTGTCAGATATCTGGTGGGCAAAGTCTGAAATCTAAGCTGAGTAAATGCATGTGTAGCTAACAAAAAAATTAATTCCCGCAGATAAGCAGACCTTTTATGGTCAGATTTAATTTTAATGTACCAAATTGAGGACACAGAATTAATACACTGAACATCCATTTTTGCATATTCAGCAAAAATTGCATTATGGTTTTTACAGTCAGAAATGTTATGAGCTGATGCTTCAGGGGAAATTGAACAACTCAATATCCAACCGTTACAACACTGCAGGAGCAGCTTGCCTGGTGGGACAGAGCCACAACACGAGCTTCCTGTCAGTGGAGTCAATGTCACTTAGCAGGAGGGCAAAGTAGTGGGGAGATTAGGCTATGTGAATGCACTGCAGCAGCCACACAGCCCAAACTTCCCTGCCACCTCGCAACCTCCGTGCTCCTCTTGGTAAGTGAACCCAGGTTCTTAAATGACTGGCACTGTTGTGACCATCCAGGGACCTAGCGATGATGAAATAAAAACCATCTCATCTGCATAAAGAAAGCAGTACTGGAATTTTTTGATTGCCAGTTAAGGGAGGGAGTGGATGGCAGGGAGTGCTCCTGAACTACAGCTGAGTTGCACCCTACTCACATTTAACCATCTCAGGCTTTCCGAAGGAATTTAGCAATAGACAGCTTGGGAAGAAAACAGTACATTTTGGTGCCAACATCACACAGCAGGAGTCCTAGGCCTAAAGAAGTAGGAATAGCAAAGCAATCTACTCCTCCAAACCTCTCCCAAGGCCAACCCTTTGAGAATTAAAGATATTTGTACACCTACCAGCACAGAGAAGAACGAAAGAAACAGTGAGTCTAACTTTCAAACAATGATTCAACAAGGAAATAAATTCAGGGCAACCACCATTTTAAGGCGTCAGCAACCAAGAGAGAAAAACCGAAACACCTTTGGAAATTTACAATTGAAGTTCTAAGAACTCACATGGCATCACTATCTAAACACGAACTCAGCTCTATGTAAACTATCTGTGCATTTATCTGAAGCCAAAAAAGAAATGGGTTATTGTATGAGTAATTTAGCTTAATTGATATTAAAAAGGTAGAGTTTCTATAGACCCCCTCCCAAACAAACAAACCACCCCAGGCTTTCCCTTCTGCCTATATCTATCTCTGCTCCTCCCTTCACATTGGTCTCTCTCTGCCTTCCCTCTCCTTCCTTCAATTGTGGAGGGGAGGTAGTAGAAACACAGGGAAGCCTCCCTGCAGGGCTTCCTCCACTAAGAAAAACATCAATTCTTGTTGTACACAATTTTTGCATATATGTGTGGCCCTTAGAACTAAGCAATGTAACTGTATATTATTTATGCAAAGATTAAATAGCAGGGCCAAAATATTCAATCTGAAGGAGAATCCCCAAGGCCAGATTGCAATATACCGTATTTTTCTCTCTATAAGACGCACCAGACCATAAGACGCACCTAGCTTTTGGAGGAGGAAAACAAGAAAAAAATATATTCTGAATCTCAGAAGCCAGAACAACAACAGGGATCGCTGCGCAATGAAAGCAGCGATCCCTCATGTTGTTCTGGCTTCTGGGATAGCTGCACAGCCTGCATTCACTCCATAAGACGCACACACATTTCCCCTTACTTTTTAGGAGGGGAAAAGTGAATCTTATAGAGCAAAAAATACGGTGTGTGTGTGTGTGTGTGTGTGTTGTATTTTACATCACTATTACAGTATAGCTGTAGTATAAGAAACAGCAGTCACTTGTCCCGTGAATTAACTTACAGTCTTTCCCAAAGGAGGCATATCAGAATAGGTTGAAAGAAGCATTGAGAATAATTAAAAATAGCTGTTAAAAGGGTCTCCCAAACACCAGTTGCTGTATGGCACTCAGCACCATCTGGGCTAAAGATCCCGAAACTAGTTGTCAAACGACTGTAGGGCTCTGGGAGCAGGAGGAAGCTATCATTTGCTATTGTGAATTTCTTGCAGCTTAGAGCTTTCTAATGTCTTATTTTTATACCTTTTACAGTTTGTAGTAAGAGGAACTGTAAATTATCACATAAATAATGGACGGTGTTGATTATTTATATAATTTAGATATAGGCAATGTTATTTGCTCCTTTTGCGCTCCCCCTGTGAAATGGCCCAGTAGCTGTTTCTGAGGACATACTCTGGGTTTTTGTTGTTATTTTAAAAAGATAATAAAAAAATTTCCCTAGGCTCTTGTGACTCGTATTCAATGCAGATGAGAGATCAACAAGTCCAACTTCCAACTTTTCTATTGGATTGCTGAAATACTTTTGAATAAAATAATTCAGAACAAAACATTAATCAATTCTGCAATGTCCCTTGCAAAATCCAGTCTGGATTAGGGACACTACCTGGCTCTCCTTGGTCCATTGTTCTAAATTATTTAAAAGAAGATGCATGTACATTTTTGCAGGAACATAAAGAAAACACACATTGGGCTATTATTTGGGGGCCATCTATCACCTTTCTTAAATATTAAACTAAAATAAAGCCTGCTGACAATATTAATTATGTCTTGAACTGTCAAGAGCCTTTGTTACCCATGTCAACAACTGCCACAATATAATTTGTTAAATACTAGACATGAAATGACACACCAAATAAGGTACGGATAGTTAGAGAAGATATTGCTTACTCATGATCAATTCTCTATGCACTCTCAAAAATATATATATATTTATTTATTGCATTTATATGCCACCTTTCCTCCCAAGAGCTCAAGGTGATGTATATAGTTCTCCTGGCTGTTTTATCCTCACAACAACCCTGTGAGGTAGGTTAGGCTGAGAGCGAGTAACTGGCCCAAGATCACATAGTGAGCTTCTTGGCTGAGTGGGGATTTGAACCCTGGCCTCCCAGATCCTAATCTGACACTCTAAGCACTACAAAACACTGTATGATACGTACCACATACATGCATCATAAAAACTACATGAGAAATATCTATGCATACAAGGAGGAAAGCAACAAAATTCATCAACTCATGATTAATATACCAGGCACTGGAAATTCATGGTGTACATAGTAAAGGTCTCAATACTTCTATTTTAACATTTTAGACCAACATTGATGAAATTTTAACAACTGTTATGAACAAAGAAGAATGCTTTCAAATCTTTAAGCATATGAATTCAGTGGAAAATGTCCCCTGCTGAACTTCTGTGAACCCACCACAGCAGACAGGAGTGGTGCTGACATTTCTTACCCCTGCCTGGCAAGTGTTTTTCCCTAGTATATACGAACTCTTACCTGTGTGGCTTTGTCCCTCATGCATGGTGCAGCTTGACCGTGATTATCACGAGGCCATTGTCCAGCAAGATATGGAGCAGCAAGGAGGTCTAGTGAAGGGGTACGTCGAGCAATACTGGAAGGGCTTGATGAAGGTGGCCGTGGTTTATCAACTAAAATAAGAAGAAGAAAAAGAAAAAAAGATGACTCTGAGAGGAAATAAAGTTTACTGTTACACAGATTTTCATTCTGCGTATCATGCATTTGGACTGTACGCAACTGGTAATCATTTTATTTATGAAGCTGTTATGTATAGGTATATATATATATATATATTCCTGACTCACATAGCACTCAGCTGCCAACAATGAATATTTAAAGTTTAGGCCTTGAAGACTTTTAAAATGCACAGGTGTATTAAACTGTGACAGAATAGGCTGACAAACTTTCCCTCTGTGCTATTATATACTACAGTTTGACTGATTGGCAGTCACTATCTGCCTTCTAGCTGGTCACCTCATTTACATTTTTCGAGATAAATTACACTTCATTAACTTATTGTTTAATACTAGGAATTGTGCTTCTAATTCCCTGTTGCACAATAAAACCAAAAAAGCCTCAAACCCAGAGTAGCAGTACCCACACGTAATAATTTATCAGAAGACTCCATTTCCCCCCAATATATTGCTTTTTTGCTTTCCTCAACATTAGTAAAACTTTTGAAAAGTGGATTTTACAATTTAAAAATCACAAACACATACTGAATCAGTTATCTGGGAAAGCAATCACTAGAATTTCAACAATAGCAGAGCTACCGTTTCCTGAATAAAAACTACAGCATAGCCATCAACTACACTCCAATCCATACACACAATTAAAAGTCATTATTATTCAGAGAACTCACTCAGGCACACAACGTGACTTTTTCTTTTCATCCAATTTCTTCTAAAACTTCCCAGAAATTCATGAATCGTTTATTATGCGCAGGGAGCAGATGTTGAAAAACAAAAAAATACACAAAACATAGTGTGCATGCCCACACAACAACTCTGGCAAGGGGACAAAGTTTACCATTATTTTATTAGCCTAGAAGCTAGTTTGCTTAATGCATTACACACCGAGCTGTTTTGCTTAAAATGCATTATACATCATCATGTAGTATAGTACACTATACTGCATAATGCAATTGAGCATCATACGACCAATGCTCCCATTTGCAGATAAATGCATGTATATATTTTAGCATCAGCCCAATAAACACATATACTATGGTTAACTGCACAAGGTTTGCATATATACCGGTATTTCATCCCCATGAACAGGAGAGTAAAATTTAAATATATATTCTCACTATATTATTTTTTTCTGAATCCATCCAATGTATTTTTCTCATCTAGCTCCCTAGGCTATTTCAGAATATTTCATTAAAATACTGTCTGCACTTCAGCAAATTGTGTAGTATTTTCATTGTCATTTCTTCCCTTGTGTTGCTACTCAGCCCCCCTTCTTTTCCCACAACTGCTCAGCTGCTAGCTTCACATGATGTGACCTACATAACAAGAGATGCACTTGCTTCAAGATAGCAGTTACAACAGCTGGGCTGATGAACAATAGAGGTATTTCAGAAATGTCTTAATTTTATTAGACTTAATTATACTATAGTCAATGGTTCCAAAACTATTCAGTGTTCCCTCTGCCTCAAGTTCTCTTGTTATAGGATACTCGTTATTGGTCTTATATTTAGTCAATCAGATGTTTATTATGATCAACCAACCAGTAAGACAAAATCTAAAAATACAAAAACACAGCCTCAATGAAGCCAATTGTTTTAAAAAATGACAAGCTAAGAACGAACGATCATAGCAGAACTAAGAGGCATGATATGACAACATTCAGATATTTTTGCCACTTGCTTGGTAATCATGGAATATAGTCAGAACAATTGACCAGGAAATCACCTCATAATTATATGTTATCTGATAAAAACAACAGTAAAACATGACTAGACACTCTTTCAACCTCTGAGTGGTTATACAGGCAGGATCTATCTTTATGGGAACTCTAGGAAATCTGCTATCTAAAGTCTTGAAAATGGGCCAATAAAATATCTCTTCTGCACTTGGGCACTGTCAGAAAATTTAAAATATGCCATTCAATTATTAGAACAAGATCAGCTAAGACTCAACAACTGTGGAGTACATGGTCCATTAGCCAATGCAACCAGCTTTTGCACATGTATATTTTCATTCTTTATTTCGTCAGATTTGGCTCATACTAATTACAATGACATCAAATAAGAGAGAGAAAAAACATCTCATACCACCCCCTGCCCCTGATGGAACCTTAATACTGTTCAATTTTTCAAGAGAAAATTCAAGTTCTGGAAATAATATTGAGGCTCCAAACAAAATCTGGGTCACAATTTTTACAGTGCGCACTTGTATAGCAGCTGGAACAAATTTACTTCTTTTTGTGTAGAAAATTGAAGAATGTTTTTACTGCAGACTCTGCTTTGATCTTTGCTAATTTACCCTGTACATTACAGATAACAGGCATGAAACCAGATCCTGAGATACTTCTAAGAATCGACTTGTCCTATCCTCTGCCCATCCGCAGTCCAATAATATTTGGACTTCCTTTTTGAAAATACCATAAACTTTGACTTATCATTGTTAACAGTTAGAGATTCATTTCCACAATGATTTATATATCCAACAAGTTGTCATCAATTAGTTTAGGTTAGGAAAGTGAGATGGTATTGAACCCAGAAGTTAGGCCAAACATAAATTATGTAAGATGAGAGAATGGACATATCCTTCCACAACTTCATGGCTGGAAAACAACGAATCCAAACGATTACTAGGTTGCTGTGCTCATATATTCTGAAAATATATGTGCAGATACATCAATTATGTCAAATACAAGTTATTATCAGCATTAGCAGAAAAATACATTGATATTTGCTACTGTATTTACAGCAAATATCATGGCAATTAAAGGTTTGTGCCGCATCCGTCTGCTGCCCAAGGCATTCACATAAAATAGTACAAATACAGTTAAAACAAGGTTTCAAGATGAGAAGTATCTCTGCCCCAGTTAAAAACCTACAATCTATAAATCATGATAAAAAAATTAAGTACCGTATTTACTAGAGTCTAATGTGCCATTGAATCTGATGAGCACCTCAATTTTCAGAACCTTGAAACAAAAAATCTATTTATTAGCAAAGGTAAACGTGCTATCAAATCTAATGCGCACCTCAATTTTCACAATGCAATTTGGCCAAAAAGGTGTAAATAGGTAAATCACCATGTAACCGCAATATATATTTGTTGGCATTATCTATGTTTCTGCCAGAGTACACAAACAGGGATAGGGCTTTTTGTTTGGCACCTAAGCTTCATGCCTGCCATCTGGAAAGTAGCAGAACAGTAACTCAACTGCTACACAATTCTGCTAACTCTAAGCTGGTAACAGATGCTAGCTTCCCCAGTGCGTATCATATCACCACCACATAGGAAGAAGTAATTCAGAATTGGCTTCAACTAGCCAAAAACATGTCCGACTGTTTAATATGGGACGTTCTGACACCAATGGTATGGTAGCTTCTGCATAGTTTGAATGTAATCTTATTTTAAAAATGATGCTAACCATTCCTCTTGCGTACTTCTGTTGTATGCTGATAAAGTATTGACTAGGAGCAGCTAGCCAAAATGTACCATTTATGCTTAAAATCCCCACAAATTATTCAATTGTATGCTACAGTGCGAGTGAAAATGTGGATGCCTGCTTGATGATTTCAAAAGCTGCTGGAGATGATAAGCAGCAAGGTGAAGGGGGGGGCATTCTGGCGACAGCGGAAGAGGAGGGTTGGGGCGTGAGTAGGGAGTGGCACATTCCTGTTTCACCTCAGGCAATGAAACAGAATGGGCCATCCCTGTCCAAGAAGGGAAGAGAGGAAGGGGCATTCACTCAAGTGTTGTACACAAACTGCAGCCTTTGTCTAAAATTGTTAAAATGTGAAATCAAATGAGGGTTTCTGAACCAGTGGTCTCATCACTGCTCCTTCAAACCTATGGAGATTTCTCCTTCACTTGTAAGGATCTTTTCCACTTCCTCAGGTGTCACAAACTCAAGTCAGAAAGGATAAGAGCAATTGCATCCATAACTATTTTATAAATAGATAAAACTAGTTTAAGTCTTGTAACTTTGTTTTCCAGACAAACCAAGTGGCAATGTGTTCCACCACTAAATGGAACAATTCCATTTTGGGGTTCAATATTTTTTGCAAAACGTTTAAGTTTACCATTGCACAAGCCAGTTGGACCTGTTAATTTAATTTCAGCTGTAAAACTCCCACTGATGTTGAACTAGGGTTTCGTTAACCTTTAGTCAGCCCAAGATACTTTCCCCTATATTAAAGGAAGAGGGGTTCCTCCATAAAGTTGGGGTGATTCCATGCAGTTATTTTAAAATATCATTTTAAAGCATACATATTCAAAAAATTGTTTAGAATTTAGGCCCTAGGATCTTATTTACTGGGATGATTCTTTGGTTCAACCAGCAGCCACTGATCAATCCAGAGATACGACTGAGGATAATATGTGCAAAGCGTTTTATGCATTGACAAGAGAGCATCTAAGAGGCAGAATGTAGCCTCTGGAAAATCTAGGGATTGTTCATCCAGTATATATATAAAAAAGCTCCAAGGCTCAATGGCAGCGGGGAGAAAGTAAAGAGATTCACTGCAAAACAGATAGACCCTGAAGTAGGAATAGTGCTATTAGTAAAATGCAACAGTTCAGAGAGATCCTAGTGCCATATTTAGAGATGACTTTAATGACACTGAGGAAGAGGGCCCTATTTCAGACATATGGAAGAATTCTAGGAACATAGTGATTCTATAGAATCTTACATTTACTTGATCAGGATCAAAAACTGTTTACTGCTATTCTTGCCTCTACAGTGGTCCCTCGGGTTACATACACTCAGGTTACATACGCTTCAGGTTACAGACTCCGCTAACCCAGAAATAGTACCTCGGGTTAAGAACTTTGCTTCAGGATAAGAACAGAAATCGTGCTCTGGCGGCGCGGCAGCAGCAGGAGGCCCCATTAGTTAAAGTGGTGCTTCAGGTTAAGAACAGTTTCAGGTTAAGAACGGCCCTCCGGAACGAATTAAGTACTTAACCCGAGGTACCACTGTATACTGAATACTACAACCACTGGTATAATCAACCTGGATTAGGTAGGATTCATACCAGGGTGTCAAATGTAAGATTCAGTTTGCAGATATTCCCACTGAAAGAGGCCTTGTATTTACATTTACTATCAAGTATAGGCCAAATACTATGAATGTTCTACTTTATGTTTAGATCCAGCTGAAAAGTCCCTTGTAGTCATAGAGGTTGTTATGTATGGAAATTGGGAACCTCCCTTCTATTCACACAGGGAATGGAAGAAACTGCAGTTATCTGACCTGTGGTGAAAATTTATATCCTGAAAATGGAATAGATGTAGCCTCAACAATACAATCTGCAAACTGTTGCAAGCTTTCAGCCTATGTTGTAAGCTTTCTGGCCTATGTATGGGACTCTGGTGCACACAATTTATCCATTTCTCCTCCAGTGCCTTGTATAATCTGGTTTATCTTGTTTCTATTCCTTCCAGGCAATCTCCTTGTGTACAAATTACAAACTTGATCACAGAAGGACCAAGAGAACCTTTCCAAACTGAGTGAATGGGTGATAAAATGGCTAATGCAATTAAATGTAAGCAAACACAAAGAGAAGCACATTGGGGTAAAAATCTTTCACATTTACATGCTCATGAGGACAGAACTTTTGGTCACAATACATAGATTAGTGAAGATGTTGATCTAGTGTGAGGCAGCTATGAAAAAGGCAAATTCTATGCTTAGCATCATGAAGAAAGGAACTGAAAATAAAAGTGCCAATATCATGATGGCGTTAAACAAATCTATGGTGAAATCGCATTTGGAATACTGTGTACAGTTCTTGTCACTTCAACTGAAAAAGGATACTGGAGACCTGGAAAAAGTTCAGAAAAGAGCAATAAAAAATATCAAGGGGATGGAGTGACACCCCCCCCCCATGAAGAAAGGTTGCAGGACTTTTTATTTAAAGAAAAGGTAAGCAACAGGTGACGTGATAGAAATCTATAAAATTATGCATTGCATGGAGAAAGTGGATAAAAGAAGTTTTTCTCTCTGTCTAATAAAACTAGAAACTTGTGGATATCAAATGAATCTGAAAGCTGGAAGATTCATGACACTTATAAGGAAGTGATTCTTCCCACAGCACATAGTTAAACTATGGAACTTGCTCCTACAGCAAGCAGTGATGCTCATGGCTCTCAAAGAGAATTAAACAAAAATTTGGAAATTAGGGCTATCAGTGGCTACTAGCCATGATGGCTGTTACCCTGCCTCCACACAATTGGAGGCAGTAATTCTTCTGAATATCAGTTTCTGGAAAATACATGAGGGGAGAGTGCTTTTGTGCTCCAATCCTACCTGCTGGAGTATTCATAAAAAATAAACTTGGCACTCATGTATATGTGTTAACATTTTTGTCTTGTGGTATAAACTAGTATCAGAAAAATTTAATCCGCCTTCTAATATAGGCAAAGACATTCTTTTAAATGATATACAAAGTGAAGCATTACCCCAAATAAAAGCCCTGAAATAATGCATTAATATTTTGAAAGTATGCTTGGGGGATGTGTAGATAAATACCACACAACACATATATTATTATTTGCAGCATTCATTAATCTTAGGTGTATTAACTTTACTGCAAATGCTAAATTTAAGTAGCGTCCATCTTTCCAAATCAATGGAGATTTATGTTATTTACCTATTTGCATTCAATTTAATGATTTGAGAAGTATCTGTAGGAAACAAAATTGCTAGATATGTTATAACCCTTCAAACTTCTATTTTCACCTTCCTGACTATTTCCTGTCAAGTAAAGGCATTCCAATAGCCACATGGAAAATCAGCACGCCACAAAGCTATTAACTGTAAATTTCTTAAGTGTTTGAAAATTTAGTTAAAAGGTAGGTGGGGCAACATCATACTAGTCATTCCCCGTAACAAATTCTGACTCAGTGCTATTATCAATTATACATATCAATGAATAGGAGCCTTCAGGACATAAAAGTTTTCTGAACAATGGCCTCAAGAATAATTACTCTTTCATAGCTCTCTTCAAGGCTGAAAGAAAGCTTAAAAAGCAGTCACACTTTCCAATGTCCATAGCAATTGATAATGACAAGTCAATACTGTCTTGAAGACTAAGGCTGCAATCCTAAACAATGTTACAGTTGAGAGTGGGTCTTATTGTTCATTAAAGATACTTGAAACAACCAATAAAAGGCTCAGCTTTGACTAGATAGAGTCTCTGTAAAAGATGAAACGTATAATCCATGCAAGTAGTTTCAAGACAGATCCTTTCTAGATCACATTTCTAGTTTTTCCAAGATGTAAGTAAAAGAAACCTATTGTTCATAACCTGCTTGATTGTACTATGCATTCTTACTGGGAAGTCACACCAAGTTCAATGAGGCTTGCCATCAAATAAGCCTGCAGAAAATATGTATGCTGGCTAATCCTAACCACATTTTCTCATAAGGACATCTTGGGATGATGTTTTCAAATTCTTCTGTCCTTAAAAGTTAGTATTCTTAAAAATATATATAAAGGAAGTACCTTAGTTGTTAGGATATGCTTCTTTAGCACAATCTAGCTACTTTCGTAATAAGTTTTGCTAGTCTATCTGCCCACACATCTGTTTGGTATTTCATGGCATAGTGAAGGAAATGGGGGTGTGCATGTGTGCAAGAAAGGAGAATTCTCCATTTTATAGAAGCTTCCCTGTGTGGTTGCAAAATAGCACTGGTAACATCCCAAAGATAACCAGGCAAGTGGATATTTATATGCTTGTTCAAATAATAAAAGGTAAAGGTAAAGGTACCCCTGCCCGTACGGGCCAGTCTTGACAGACTCTGGGGTTGTGCGCCCATCTCACTCAAGAGGCCAGGGGCCAGCGCTGTCCGGAGACACTTCCGGGTCACATGGCCAGCGTGACATCGCTGCTCTGGTGAGCCAGAGCCGCACATGGAAACGCCGTTTACCTTCCCGCTGGTAAGCGATCCCTATTTATCTACTTGCACCCGGAGGTGCTTTTGAACTGCTAGGTTGGCAGGCGCTGGGACCGAGCAGCGGGAGCGCACCCCGCCGCAGGGATTCGAACCGCCGACCTTTCGATCAGCAAGTCCTAGGTGCTGAGGCTTTAACCCACAGCGCCACCTGCGTCCCTGTTCAAATAATAGTAGTGTACAAATTTCCAAATAACCTCTCAATCTCACTACAGGCGGCAACAATTTCGTGCAGGGGTTCTGTTCCCAGCCCCCATGTACTGCACGACAGCAGAACATGCATACGTGTGCCCCGCCCTCTTCCGGGTCCAAAAGTCCCGCATGTCAATGGGACTTGCCTAGAATGGTTGCTGCCTGTCTATAAAAAATGTTACCTATTCTTTGCATTCACAACCGTCTATAAACAGTTTCAAATACAACACAATCACAACATATGTGCAGGTTCAATTCCAAGGGTTCTACATATATGCAAAAACATGTATACTCAAGCTGCCCACTTAAAAGCATCCCTAGCCTTCTGAACCAATGAAGGTAGAGTGCTTAAAAGCACCAGACAGCCCAAGCAGACCCAGTGCAAAAAGTGCTTTTAAGCTCTTTGCCTTGCTTTCATTTAACTTGTGCAATTTCAACTAGCCTGCCTTCAACCATGTATGGTTGAAAGTGCATGAATTACATGTGCATACAACAGAGGCATTCAACCTTTTTGAGTTCTTTTTGCAGCTCCCCTGTGGAAAGTTCCCAGCAGGACCCTATACAGTCATACCTCGAGTTGAATGTGCTTCAGGTTGAGCGCATTCGAGCTGCGATCCATGGCAACCCGGAAGTAACGGAGCGCATTACTTCCGGGTTTCACCGCTCGCGCATGGGCTCAAAATGACGTCATGTGCATGCTTGGAAGCGGCGAAACGCGACCCGCGCGCCGTCGCGTTCCATTTGGGATGCGAACAGGGCTCCGGAACGGATCCTGTTCGCATCCCGAGGTACCAGTGTACCTATTTACTCAGACATGTTCAACTAAGTTGCATTGGAATCACTCTTACTGTACACTGGATTGCAGCCTTAAAAAAAATAAAAATTGTAGGGAAGCAATAAATAAATGGCGCTGCACCTGACCATCATTCACGGCGCCCCAACACCAGTTGAAAACCACTGCCGTAAGATGCAATTGTACTGTATACAACAGACCTACCTAGGGAGGTGCTGAGTATTCCAGGGCACTGTGATTGTCACTGACTTTAACATTTTGTATCTTCATTGGATAAAGTAGTGCACTGTTCTGCTCCTACTTCTTATCTTGACTGCATGGAGAATGCTACCAAGACAGTCAAATTTCCGTGGTCTTTTTCCTTCCCTAAGGTTGGTATTAAACCCCTGCACCGGTCCTGTAGTGTATAGACTACAGCATGAACCTAGAAAGATATAGACTGTGTATACACCATATGTTTAAAGGCATGACTTCCCCCAAAGAATCATGGGAACTGTAGTTTACACCCCCCCCCACAGAGCTACAATTCACAGTACCATTAAACTAGTTTCCAGGATTCTTTGAGGAATCAGTCATGTGCTTTAAATGTATGGTGTGTACTCAGCCATGGAACTGTGAACAGAGAGGCCCAAGGCCACTGTTTTCTCAACAGAGGGAGGGTCACTAAAGCAAATACTTTCACCCTGGTGTCAATTCTACAGATCCTATTCTACAGATCTCACCTACTCATTTTAGAGAAACTTGTGAATGCTAGAGCTCAGGTATTCCAAAACCTAATCTGCACAAAAAGACACATTAGTTGAAACTTACCAGTGTAAAAGAGGACACATGTAACTACCCAAACTGTCCGCTACAAAAAACGTAAGTCCTCCCCACTCAGCTGAACAATTGCTTTCAAAGATCAGGAAATATTATTTAATAACATACTAGCTCCCCTTCAACCCTCAATTACCATCAACATATTATATTTTGTAATGTTTTACCACCACAAATCAACGTAAAGCTGCGCTGTAAAACCAGGCCGAAACAAGAGCATCTGCCTTGCATGCAGAAGGTTCCAATTTCAATCCCAGCATCTTCAAATAGGGCTGGGAGAGACTCCCTGCCTGAAACCCTAGGGAGCCACCATCAGTCAGGGTAGACAGTATGGAACTAGATGGGCTCCGTACCATGCAGCTTGCCACGCTCCTATTAAAGTGAAACATGTCTAGACACATCCTTTCGCTGCCCGGATCTCTTTTCAGGCACCACACCATGCTTGGCAGTGCTTTCCTTTCCACAGGTCCCTGTACACTGTGCCATCGAAACACAGCTCCCTAGGAAGGGAGGCGAGTCAGCCACCAAAACCTATGGGGGTAAGGAAGTTATTCAATGCAGACAGGATCTGCAAATAACAGGTGAGAAATGACAACAACCCCCCCCCCAACAAGGGGGTCCAGAGCAGTGGCGTAGCGTGGTGGGTGCAGGGGGGGCCGGCCGCACCGGGCGCAACATCTGGGGGTTAGGGGGCGCAAATCCACGGGTTAGGGGGTGCAAATTACTTGCCTTGCCCCAGGTGCTGACAACCCACGCTATGCCACTGGTCCAGAGCCAAGGGGTCCAGAAGGGAAGTGCAGAGATGCCCAAAGCCCTGGTGGCCTCGTGGTCCAGCTCTGCAGGAAAGCCCTCGCCATCTGCTCGAGACGAAAAGCAGGAAACCGGTACGGTTAGGGCCAGTTAGCAGCAGCTGGGGGGGGGAGCTCCGGTTTCCTCCGCCTTAAGTGCCCCTTCACACACACACACACACACACACACACGCACCCCCCAAAAAAGACCCCACCCCTCACCTTTGCAAACAGGCGAACTCGGGCTCTTCCTCTCCGGAGAGGCCCTGCTTTGCTCGGGCGACCGCCTCCTCTGCCGGTGCCGGATCCTTCCCCCGGAGGACGAGGAAGAAACCACGGCGGCGGCAGCGGCGGAGCAGGCGCTGCTCTCGGGCACAGGCGGCGAAACCGGGGAGGAGCAAGGCGAAGGGCTGGAGCCCGGCAATGGCGGCGCGGGGGGCGGCGGCGGCGGCAGCTGGTGCAGCCGAGGGGGGCTCCCGCGAGGCCCGGCCCCGCGCGTGGGGCTGCCGCGCGTGGAAGGCGGCGGCGGAGGTGGAGGAGGAGGGAGGGCGGCGGCGGCGGGGGTCTGCGTGGCTACGGCAGGGCTGCCACCGCCGCTGCGCGCGCCGCTGCCGTTACCGGGCGCCGCGCGTGTCGGGCTGGCGGTGCGCGAGGAAGGAGGCGGCGGCGGCGAAGACGAAGTAGGAGGAGGCGGCGGCGGCGGCTGAGGCGATGTCGTCGTCGTCGCCGCCGCGCGTGAAATGCCGCCGCCGCCGCCCCTCGTGGGGCTGCCGTGCTGCTTGAGCTGGAAAGGCACCGTCGCCCGCATGGGCTGCAGGCGGCTGCTGTTGGCGCTGGCGGCCCCGCCTGCTCCCGCCGACACAGCCGAGGCTCCCCCCGCCGCCGCCGCCGCCGCCGCCGCCAGGGAGGTGGCCGGGGTCGGCGAGCCGCTTCGCCTCACGCGCGGCGGGTGAGAAGCCATCCTTCAGCCGGCTCTGAGGTAAACGGCGCTGAGGAGAACGGCCGTTGGGAGGGGGGAAGGGAGGGGGAAGAGGAGACGCCAGTCAGTCAGTCAGTCAGTCAGTCGGTCGGTCGGTCAGCCAGGCCCCCCTCAGCAATATAGCTCTCCTCACACACGAGCGGAACGCCGCTCCGGCCGATGCGACCGCTCCGGCCGCCTCATCAACAATAGTGGCCGCACCGGCCTCTCCTATTGGAAGCTCGTCGGCGCCGTTGCTGCCGCTACAGCGCGCTGATTGGGCGAGGGGCGTGGCCTTGGGGGGTCCGTCTCTGTGTGTATGCGCGTGTGTGTGTGCGCGCGCCCGCGTCGCGGGGTGGGGTGAGGCTTAAAGGGGCAGCGTCGCGAGAGGCGAGACGGGAGCTGAGTGACAGCTTGCGGAGGCGTTCCACGCAACCGCACGCGTGTTTTTCATCGCGGGCGTGTAACGCCCACACCCGCGGGCGTGGGAAGCCAGGTGACATGGCTGGGTCTTGTTTTAAGATACAGCGCCCCATCATGGAAACTAGATGATGATGATTAACAATAAAAAATATATATATTTTATTTTTATTAAATTTGTGCAGGTGCGTAGGTACCTTCACGGAGAACATTCATTGCATGTGGTTTGCATGCATGCATAAGGTCTCACTTTCCATTAGTTTTCTGTTCCTGGCAGTGCTGGGAAAGGCTTCTGCCCAATATTATTATTATTATTATTATTATTATTATTATTATTATTATTATTATTATTATTATTATATTAATTGTATGCCTCCCATCTGACCGGCTTGCCTCAGCCACTCTGGGCAGCTTCCAACATATATGAAAAACATGATAAAACATTAAACATTAAAAAAAACCTTCCCTATACAGCGCTGCTGCCTTCTGGTGACTTCTAAAGGTTATACTGTATTCGGACCAACATTATTAGGGGCAGACTGGACACAAAATTGGGGGGGGGGGGAGTTGCTGCTATTATTGCTATTATTTACTTATTTTTGGATTTTTATTTAAATGTTATGAATTACGTGGAAATTGTTTCAAGTTGGTTGTGTACTTTTTGATGTTTTTGTAATTATGAGCTTTTGCTCGTGCTGTAAGCTGTCTTGAGCATGGTTTCAACTGTGGAAAGGTTGGCATCGAAATAAAATTCTGTCCGTGGTCCATATATGTAGTTCTGCTTCTGTTTTCGAAATGCGAGATATTGGAGGTGATGTTTAAGGCTGTGTTTGTGCTGCAAAGGGCCAGCAGACAGACGGGAATAGGAAGCTGCCATTCTCCTGGGTCTAACTACTGGTCCCATGTATCAGTTCAGCACTGTCTGCTCAGCTCTGCAGTGACTGAATGAAGCGCTCTGGTTATCTCCTGCTTGGACCACTGCAATGCGCTCTGTTGATTTTAGAATGCTGTATTATTTTACTGTTGTTAGCCACTCTGAGCCTGGCTTCGGCTGCGGAGGGTGGGATATAAATAAATTATTATTATTATTATTATTATTACTACTACTACTACTACTACTACTACTACTTCTGGGTTAGTGGAGCTCGTTACCTGAAGCGTTCGTAAGGAGGATGGTACATAACCCAAGGTTCCACTGTATTAAAATCTAGTCATCGGCTACCAGTTGCTGATTCCTAGTCCACCTGGGGCCAGCTCCAGAGGCAGAGGAAAGGTGCAGCCAAACAGTGTTTAGAGCCTGGGTAGGCAAACTAAGGCCCAGGGGCCGGATCCGGCCCAATCGCCTTCTAAATCCGGCCCATGGGAGTCAGCGTGTTTTTACATGAGTAGAATGTGTGCTTTTATTTAAAATGCATCTCTGGGTTATTTGTGGGGCATAGGAATTTCTTCATCCCCCCCGCCAATATAGTCCGGCCCCCTACAAGGTCTGAGGGACAGTGGATCGGCCCCCTGCTGAAAAAGGTTGCTGACCCCTGGTTTAGAGCAATAGGATTTGTTTCCAAGCCATTTTGTGGGATGGGGCTTTGCAGGGCCTGGCCCTCCACTCCTTTTTCAGTATCCCAATCTGTTAGCTGCCAAGCAGGGCTCCAGTTCTTACATGTAAGAGTTTTACCCATTACTGTATCAACCCTTTCAACTTGTCCATCATTCTCCAATTTGGGCACCTGTTATACTAGAGCAGCTTGCTTGCTGTTGCATCCCTTTGTTTCATTGTTGTTGTTTAGTCATTTAGTCGTGTCCGACTCTTTGTGACCCCATGGACCACAGCACGCCAGGCACTCCTGTCTACCACTGCCTCCCGCAGTTTGGTCAAACTCATGCTGGTAGCTTCAAGAACACTATCCAACCATCTCGTCCTCTGTTGTTCCCTTCTCCTTGTGCCCTCCATCTTTCCCAACATCAGGGTCTTTTCCAGGGAGTCTTCTCTTCTCATGAGGTGGCCAAAGTATTGGAGCCTCAGCTTCAGGATCTGTCCTTCCAGTGAGCACTCAGGGCTGATTTCCTTCAGAATGGAGAGGTTTGTTCTTCTTGCAGTCCATGGGACTCTCAAGAGTCTCCTCCAGCACCATAATTCAAAAGCATCAATTATTCGGCGATCAGCCTTCTTTATGGTCCAGCTCTCACTTCCATACATCACTACTGGGAAAACCATACTATACAGACCTTTGTTGGCAAGGTGATGTCTCTGCTTTTTAAGATGCTGTCTAGGTTTGTCATTGCTTTTCTCCCAAGAAGCAGGCGTCTTTTAATTTCATGACTGCTGTCACCATCTGCAGTGATCATGGAGCCCAAGAAAGTAAAATCTCTCACTGCCTCCATTTCTTTCCCTTCTATTTGCCAGGAGGTGATGGGCCCAGTGGTCATGATCTTTGTTTTTTTGATGTTGAGCTTCAGTCCATATTTTGCGCTCTCCTCTTTCACCCTCATTAAAAGGTTCTTTAATTCCTCCTCACTTTCTGCCATCAAGGTTGTGTCATCTGCATATCTGAGGTTGTTGATATTTCTTCCTGCAATCTTAATTCTGTCTTGGGATTCATCCAGCACAGCCTTTCGCATGATGAATTCTGCATATAAGTTAAATAAGCAGGGAGACAATATACAGCCTTGTCGTAGTCCTTTCCCAATTTTGAACCAATCAGTTGTTCCATATCCAGTTCTAACTGTAGCTTCTTGTCCCACATAGAGATTTCTCAGGAGACAGATGAGGTGATCAGGCACTCCCATTTCTTTAAGAACTTGCCATAGTTTGCTGTGGTTGACACAGTCAAAGGCTTTTGCATAGTCAATGACGCAGATTACCGTACTTCCGTGCTACTCCCTGTGCCAGCCACAGTGAGGCAACAGAGATGTCCTCATGGAATCATAGGACTGTAGAGTTGGAAGGGACCTCAGAGGTCATCTAGCCCAACCCCCTACAATGCAGGAATCTCAGCTAAAGCATTCATGGCAGATGGCCACCCAAACTTCTTAGAAGCCTCCAAGGAAGGAGAGTCCACAACCTCCCGAGGGAGACTGTTCCACTGTTGAACATGCTTGATGGCAGATCCTCCACCAACATAGCTGTCAACTTACAGATTTGAAAATAAGGGACCAGCAGCGAAAATAAGGGACCTGCAGCCTCACCTGTTCTAGGCACTCCAGTCTTCCTGTCCTCCTGCAGTCTGGTCAAACTCATGCTGGTAGCTTCGAGAACACTGTCCAACCAACTTTGTAACCAGAGGGTCAACTGAGTAGAATCTGAATCACATGCACCCTTACCTTAAGATGGCTCCCCAGCCTGGCTTTGCACTGCAAAGTTTGCAGCAGCACGTGCAACAAAATGGCGTCCAGCATTCAAAACCCCCCTCAGCTTGCATTAACTAGCCACACACAAGGCATGCAAGCTCCACCCCCCCAGTCGTTCTTAGACTTCTTATTGGGTGAGCAACACAGCCAAGCAACACAGTTGGAGCCTCCCTCCTCCCTGGCCGGCAGGGAGGGAGGGAGAGGAGCTGCTTCCTTTGAAATTTAAGGGACATCATTTAAGGGACATTTAAGGGACATCCATCAGTAAGGGACAGCAGCGGGACATGGCGCTGGAATAAGGGACTGTCCCTTCAAATAAGGGACACTTAATAGCTATGTCCACCAATCCAACTCACACTATAGCCTGGGGTGCAGTCCTTTCTTACATTAAATATTTGCCCATTAACTACTAACCCTGAGGCTGAGAAAGGGGTGTGGGGCCAGGAAATGCAGAAGGAAACAATCTGGCAGGTTAAAACCTGATAAAGAAGCAACCCTATCCTTTTCCCACGCCTAGTGCGACGCCCCATATATAGAAGGGGAAACCTGCTGTCGCAGCTTGTAGCAACTATCTGCAAGTTATAATTGTATCCCACCCTTCCTCCCAGGATCTCAGAATAACACTTTTGGCCTCACGATAACCCTATGAGGTAGGTTAGTTTGAGACACATTGCCTAAAGCGCATCTGCGCGTTTCACAGCCAAAAAAGAGGTTGAAACCACACCCAAAGCTATGAACACACTTAACTGCCATATCGCTCTGGTGATATACTGGTTAAAACCTCTTCTGCCTTCTTGTCAATCAAAACCAATGCCTTGTCCTTTAAACTCTTCTTAAATGCCAACTGTTCAGCAAAAGCTTTTTTGAATCACTACTGGTGGTGCAGCTCTGAGGTTCAGAGTGTCACAACCCTGAAGGTCCCCAGAGAGTGGCAGGTGATGGCAGCAGCAGCAGCAAACAGTGCTGATGTCGGTCACTGCAGCATCCTTTATTCTTATTTATTAATTTTTTAAAAAATTAAAGTTAGGGGCAGCTGGCTAGACATGCGCCCCCCTAACCCGTGGATTTGCGCCCCCTAACCTCCAGATGTTGCGCCCGGTGCAGCCGGCCCCCCCTGCACCCCCAGGCTACGCTATTGTCTTCTTGCACTATTGCCACTTAAAAATAGGTATTGTCATTTCCCACAACGAAACGGTGCTTATCGCTCAATAAATGTACTCAGCATCCAGGCGGCAGAAACAAATTCCCTTTTAGTCCTGCAGTCACCATGGTGCTACAATTTAAGTGAGTTTAATATGCGAAACTGCACATGCTGAGAATATTCATTAAAAAAAAAGAAAAAATTCAGGGTTGGCAATTTTTATTTGTTTGCATTTTGCTCTAACGTAGCAGGAACGTAGAAGCAGTGGTAAAGCACAGAACAGCTGGTGGTGTGGGGGAGAAAGAAATGTTAATTGTGTGCTTCACAACGGAAGTAATGTGCATGGCCCACTAAAGGCCACCCTCCACTATTAAGCCCAGGAGCTAAAATTACCTAGCTGCACTATTGATCATTATGATCTCACCCACGCCCCACAGGAGAAGGGACAGGTGCAATTTTCTCATTTACTGAGAGTACTACTGACTGTCTCCTAGACTCCACATGTGAATTGTGATTCTCTGGTCGTCCACACCACATGCTGTAATGTGTGCCATTTAGAAGAGAAGAAGAGTTTGGATTTGATATCCCGCTTTATCACTACCCGAAGGAGTCTCAAAGCGGCTACAATGTCCTTTCCCTTCCTCCACCACAACAAACACTCTGTGAGGTGAGTGGGGCTGAGAGACTTCAGAGAAGAATGACTAGCCCAAGGTCACCCAGCAGCTGCATGTGGAGGAACAGAGACAAGAACCCGGTTCCCCAGATTATGAATCTACCGCTCCTAACCACTACACCACACTGGCTCTCGTAACCATTTACACACACACACACACACACACACACACACACACACACACACACCCATAATTATATAGGTATGCCCTCTGCCAGCTTTCCACACAAGCCCAGAACTAACTATGCAAGAAGACATTAGTCCAAATGCAAATAGGTGTATGTAAGGTAAAGGGACCCCTGACCATTAGGTCCAGTTGTGACTGACTCTGGGGTTGCGGCGCTCATCTCACTTTATTGGCCAAGGGAGCCGGCGTACAGCTTCCAGGTCATGTGGCCAGCATGACTAAGCCACTTCTGGCTAACCAGAGCAGCGCACAGAAACGCCGTTTACCTTCCTGCCGGAGCGGTACCTATTTATCTACTTGCACTGGTATGCTTTCGAATAGCTAGGTTGGCAGGAGCAGGGACCGAGCAACGGGAGCTCACCCCGTCGCAGGGATTCGAACTGCCAACCTTCTGATCGGCAAGTCCTAGGCTCTGTGGTTTAACCCACAGCGCCACACGCGTCCCTTTAATAGGTGTATGACTATAGTACAAAAAAGGTGTGTGTGTGAAATTGAACCATTTTTGGAGCACCGCTTTGATTCCTTTCTTCCGCAATACATTAATCCCTTACTTTCCAAACATAAATAAATGAGTTGTTTGTTTGTTTGTTTGTTTGTTTTCAACAAACACAGTGGAATATTCTTACACTCTTTACTTCCCCTTTGCAACCTGTTTGAGTCTACAATAGCATCTGACTATGCACGTCTTTGTGTTTCAATTACAGATAGGTAGCCGTGTTGGTCTGCCATAGTCAAAACAAAAAAATTTCCTTCCAGTAGCACCTTAAAGACCAACTAAGTTAGTTCTTGGTATGAGCTTTTGTGTGCATGCACACTTCTTCAGATACAAGAAGTGTGCATGCACACGAAAGCTCATACCAAGAACTAACTTAGTTGGTCTTTAAGGTGCTACTGGAAGGAATTTTTTTTTGTTTGTGTTTCAACTCATGCAATTACAAGCTGGTGTTGCTATGCACTGAGGATTACCTCATTTAATGTGGTTAATCTGCCTGGTTAAGAAGAGATACCATTTTTGCTCCTTTCATTTCTTGCAGGAGGACTGAGAGGAAACGGCTATCTCTGGAGAGTTGTTAAGACTTGCAGGGCTTTTCCAAGATTGTGGCCTAAATCTATAGGAGATCAGTTTGAGCTAGTACTGTAATAGCTTCATGCCCACCTTCAGTAGCTAAACCAAGGAGTGTTTTTACAGCTAAGACAGTTCAGGCATGACTGCTTTTACGAAGCAGCGTGGGAATGACGGTAACAGAAGCAATTACTATAGATCATTTTATGTACAGTGCAGCCCTGGCTGCCAAGACAGTTCAGTGACTGTCCTAGAGCAAAAACAATCTCCTCGTGACACTGACATTGGAAGAGCTTCAAACAATTCTTTGTGGCACTCTGCCAGTGTTTCTTTGTTTCATTAATACATGATAAATGGAGTAAGGGAGGGGAGGGTAGAATCAAAATTATTAATCCAGTCCAGTGTTCAGTTTGGGCCTTGGAAGTCCTAGGTGCATTTTGCAAGTCAGCAGTGAACTCAGCTTGGCCTCTTCAGAGCCAGTTCACACCACAGCTGAGCTTCCAGAAAAGGCCTTGCTCCCTTGGTCTTCGCTGTAAATGCTCATTCGCCACTAAAATGCAGCCCCTTTGTTTGCAAACCAACCACAATTTCCAGCCGCAAGGCTGGGTGTAGCAGTAACCGCTTTGTAGAGGGCATGGAAGAATGAACGAGATCTGAAGCACCATATTGCCTTTTACAGATGTCAAAATATCCACCAGGAAGACAAAGACTAGTCAGAGATCTTAACAGGGAGCAGCAAAACATCAATGGGGCACTTCATTAGGGAAGGGCAGCATCTAGTTCAGGGTTTCCCAAACTTGGTCTCCAGCTGTTTTTGGACTACAACTCCCATCATCTCTAGCTAGCAAGACCAGTGGTCAGGGATGATGGGAACTGTAGTCCAAAAACAGCTGGAGACCCAAGTTTGGATAATAATAATAATAATAATAATAATAATAATAATAATAATAATTTATACCCCACCCATCAGGCTGGGTTTCCCCAGCCACTCTGGGCAGCTTCCAACAAAACACTAAAATACAATAACCTATTAAACATTAAAAGCTTCCCTAAACAGGGCTGCCTTTAGATGTCTTCTAAAAGTTTGGTAGTTATTTTTCTCTTTGGCGTCTGGTGGGAGGATGTTCCACAGGCGAAGTCCCTGCAGACTGGAGGAGGGCAAATGTTGTCCCTATTTTCAAAAAGGGGAAAAAAGAGGACCCAAATAATTACCGCCCAGTCAGTCTGACATCAATACCAGGGAAGATTCTGGAGCAGATCATTAAGCAAACAGTCTGTGAGCACCTAGAAAGGAATGCTGTGATCACCAATAGTCAGCATGGATTTCTGAAAAATAAGTCATGTCAGACTAACCTGATCTCGTTTTTTGACAGAATTACAACCCTGGTAGATGATGGGAACACAGTGGATGTAGCCTACCTTGATTTCAGCAAGGCATTTGACAAGGTGCCCCATGATATTCTTGTAAAGAAGCTGATAAAATGCGGTCTTGACTATTCTACCACTCAGTGGATTTGTAACTGGCTGACTGACCGAACCCAAAGGGTGCTCATCAATGGTTCCTCTTCATCCTGGAGAAGAGTGACTAGTGGGGTGCCGCAGGGTTCTGTCTTGGGCCCGGTCTTATTCAACATCTTTATCAACGACTTGGATGATGGACTCAAGGGCATCCTGATCAAATTTGCAGATGACACCAAACTGGGAGGGGTGGCTAACACCCCAGAGGACATGATCACACTTCAAAACGACCTTGACAGATTAGAGAACTGGGCCAAAACAAACAAGATGAATTTTAACAGGGAGAAATGTAAAGTTTTGCACTTGGGCAAAAAAAATGAGAGGCACAAATACAAGATGGGTGACACCTGGCTTGAGAGCAGTACATGTGAAAAGGATCTAGGAGTCTTGGTTGACCACAAACTTGACATGAGCCAACAGTGTGACACAGCAGCTAAAAAAGCCAATGCAATTCTGGGCTGCATCAATAGGAGTATAGCATCTAGATCAAGGGAAGTAATAGTGCCACTGTATTCTGCTCTGGTCAGACCTCACCTGGAGTACTGTGTCCAGTTCTGGGCACCACAGTTCAAGAAGGACACTGACAAAGTGGAACGTGTCCAGAGGAGGGCAACCAAAATGGTCAAAGGCCTGGAAACGATGCCTTATGAGGAACAGCTAAGGGAGCTGGGCATGTTTAGCCTGGAGAAGAGGAGGTTAAGGGGTGATATGATAGCCATGTTCGAATATATAAAAGGATGTCACATAGAGGAGGGAGAAAGGTTGTTTTCGGCTGCTCCAGAGAAGCGGACACGGAGCAATGGATCCAAACTACAAGAAAGAAGATTCCACCTAAACATTAGGAAGAACTTCCTGACAGTAAGAGCTGTTCGACAGTGGAATTTGCTGCCAAGGAGTGTGGTGGAGTCTCCTTCTTTGGAGGTCTTTAAGCAGAGGCTTGACAACCATATGTCAGGAGTGCTCTGATGGTGTTTCCTGCTTGGCAGGGGGTTGGACGCTGGCCCTTGTGGTCTCTTCCAACTCTATGATTCTATGATTCTAGGGCGGGTGCCACTACCGAGAAGGCCCTCTGCCTGGTTCCCTGTAACTTGGCTTCTCGCAGCAAGGGAACCACCTGAAGGCCCTCAGCGCTGGACCTCAGTGTCCAGGCAGAATGATGGAGGTGGAGACGCTCCTTCAGGTATACTGGACCGAGGCCGTTTAGGGCTTTAAAGGTCAGCACCAACACGTTGAATTGTGCTCGGAAACGTACTGGGAGCCAGTGTAGGTCTTTCAAGACTGGTGTTATATGGTCTTGGAAGCTGCTCCCAGTCACCAGTCTAGCTGCCGCATTCTGGATTAGTTGTAGTTTCTGGGTCACCTTCAAAGGTCGCCCCATGTAGAGCGCATGGTAGTAGTCCAAGCGGGAAATAACCAGAGCATGCACCACTCTGGCAAGACAGTCAGCAGGCAGGTAGTGTCTCAGCCTGTGTACCAGATGGAGCTGATAAACAGCTGCCTTGGACACAGAATTGACCTGCGCCTCCATGGACAGCTGTGAGTCCAGAATGACTCCCAGGCTGTGCACCTGGTCCTTCAGGGGCACAGTTATCCCATTCAGGACCAGGGAGTCCTCCACACCTGCCTGCCTCCTGTCCCCCCCAAAACAGTAGTTCAGTCTTGTCAGGATTCAACCTGACAATTCAACCTCAATCTGTTCAACCCAGATCTATGGCGAAAGAGTAGCAGGATCCCACTTTTATTCAGCTTATTTCAGGTGAAATAGTGTAATTTGACAGTGACTGCGAGTCACTGCAAACAGCTACTCCAGGTTTCATTGGCATTCTGGGGTGCTGTTTGAATTCTGCACCAAGTCTCTTGCTGTGACTTTTCTGGTCCTTAGAGCCGCAATGGATTAACACAGACAACACCCACCCTATCTCCTACCTGTGCTCTAGGTAAGAGGTGAGAGTCATTAGCTTACGGCAGGGAAGGGGGTGTGTGAAGGAAGAAGGCTTTTTCAGAATGTTTTTAAAAAACCGGTTAGAAGGAAATGCTTGAGAGTTTCATCAGTTAAAAGAAAAGTGGGTAGGACCAAATAAATTTTAACAGCACAAGGATGTAAACTGCTCCCCTGATGCTCTGTATCAGGACTGATGCCGTTCAGAAATGATCCAGTCAATGACGAAAAGCAAGTTCGCAGATGACCATTAAATAAACATTTAGCATGGTCAAAAGCTCTCTGCAAACTGGATGTCTAGGTGACATTATGACCATTGTGGTTCAGATCCGAACTAGTGGATTTGTGGGCAATACATGCTCGTTTTTTGTTTTGTTTTTTCCTCAAATGAAAAGTAGCCCAGGAGGCTGTGATTCTGAGCAGAATGGGAGAGGAAGGTTCTTTCTCCCAGTGCAGGGAGAAAAGCAACTTGGGGAGGGTGATTTTGAGCAGGCAAATGGTGTAGAAGTTCAGGTTTAAGAGCAGCCTCTACCCCTTTCTTGTTCTGTTGTTCAAACTGGCATGGGAACTGATCTACAGTAGCAAAGCAAAACACGTGGGAAACACGTTTCTTCCTCTCCCACATAACCTGCAATTTGACTCTCTAGCTGTGTTCGTTCACACTTCCATTTATTATGTACTCACTCCATTTCCTTTTTTTAAAAAATATAATTTTTATTAAGTTTCCCATATTTTATTACATTTCAGTATCAAAAAATAACTTAAGACATTGCTTAAATAAAGCATCGACCTCCTTCCTTCCCTCTAACAGACTTCCATATCTCATTACCAATTTCTCCACATTCCTAAATTCACTTTTTTACCTTAAATCAATCTTTTAACAATCACCTACTTATAAGTAAATCAGCTCCTTAATTTCCCATTACCAAACATTTTAACTTTAACCTACAAACGTATTCAACTGTTTGCAATTTTCTTTCATATAGAGTATAAATTTGCCCCTGTCCTTTTGGAACAAATCATCACAGCGATTCTGAATCTTCCCCATCAACTTTGCCAGCTCCACGTATTCGACCATCTTTACTTGCCAGTCTTCCAATGTGGGGAGTTCTTGTTGCTTTCATTTCTGGGCCAGGCGTATTCTTGCAGCCGTTGCTGCATACATAAATAAATTTACATCTTTCATTTGGATTTCCTCAATTAACCCCAACAGGAAAGCCTCTGGTTTTTTGCTGAAATTAAATGTCTTTCCCCCCCTTTTAAAATAACTTTTATTCAAAATTAAAACAAAACATATTATCCAGAAACATATCATCCTTATTTTCCCCCATTTCCCTCCCTCCCCTCCCTCCCCCCACAGAACCCCCACCCCCGACTTCCCTCAGTTCCAGTCTTTGATTTCTCTAAAAATGCTGTTTTCTGCATGTTACACAGTTGTATAAATCCTCAAACTATTTAACTGATTATTATCAATAAAAAGTTTGTGAATGTTTATTCAAAACCAGCCAAGGAGTCCAGTTCGCTTTGTTGTATCTTCAAATACTTTGTAAAGGGTTCCCATTCTTCTTTAAAGTCACAGTTATCCTTGTCCCGTAGCTTGTATAAATATCATTTTCAATTCATTATATATGGTATCCCAAAAGGCTTTAATCTTGGAACATGTCCACCACATATGCAAGAAATTCCCCTCCTTCTCCCTACATTTCCAACAAGTTTTATCCTGGTTTTTATACATTTTGGCAAGCTTGTTTGGTGTGATGTACAGTACTCACTCCATCTCCAGTGCTTTTAATCCGTGTTCACACATCATCCAAAATGCATGTGCGTCCTGTACTTTGCTATACCGTTTGATGCATTGTTTCTCAAACCAGCTTCACACCGATTAAGACGCTTCTCATTCATCTCTCGCCAAGGTGTGAACACCTTGGCATAGGATAATGACATTCTTGTCCTGCCCAAGACCCCATGGTGCAAACACAATCAGATTGAAATCTGCCACTAATGAAACTGTGCCGAAAGGAACAGCTGGTGTTGGGGGGGCAATGGCAACAACTCCACCTGGGCACTAAGATGGGTATAACGTGGACACATCCTTCCTGTAAGTAGAAATTGAGACAATGCAGTAAAAAATGCTAACCCTATTCAGGGATTGGATCGCAACTGCCCAGGGAAACGTTATTGGAGTCAAAATCCATTGAAAATACTAGATCAACAGGCTCCAACAGCTGAAAGGAAACTACAGCGGTAACTATACAGTGGTACCTCGGGTTAAGTACTTAATTCGTTCCAGAGGTACGTTCTTAACCTGAAACTGTTCTTAACCTGAAGCACCACTTTAGCTAATGGGGCCTCCTGCTGCTGCTGCGCCGCCGCCGGAGCACAATTTCTGTTCTCATCCTGAAGCAAAGTTCTTAACCCGAGGTACTATTTCTGGGTTAGCGGAGTCTGTAACCTGAAGCGTATGTAACCCAAGGTACCACTGTATTGTGTAAAAATAGTCAACAGGTGGGGGGAGGGGAATGGCGGTTGGTAGATGTGTATGTATTTAATATAAGCTGTACTACATGAAAATACTTGACATGCATGGTACTTTTCATGTGGAGATTATGGCTCTAAAATTCTACTGATATAGTATCCGCTTTGCTTAACTAGATACAGATTTAAGACCCCTCATTTGTTATCTGACATATTTGACGCGCACTTGTGTTTTCAAGGAAATAAGTTGCCCCAGCTGACTTATATGTCCCCCCCCCCAGGTGTGGGATAAGCTAGCTTTCAGAAGCTAGCTTGTGGATAAGTATCTGACATTTTTATCAGGGTGGTTCTTGCCATCCACCCTATTAATTCTGTCTAATTCCCGTTGGAAATTGTTTTCACATTGTGCTAATCTGTTGGATCAGTGGTTGTGAGCCCTTCATTGAAAACCAACTAAATCCTTTGTTTTGCTTTAAAAAGAACAAAAAAAGTCAAGTCTGTTAGGAAAAACGCCTCTCAGAGAGGCTTCCCAGTCTTGTGAAGACAGCCATGCACTGGAGTGTGACTATATTATGAATTGATAGTAAAAGCTAGTTTTTCCAGTCTACCAAGGCAGTTTTAGTTGGGCCTAGTTCAGGGTTTGCCAGCCCAGTCTTGCACAGGGGCCACAGAATGAGCTCGCTCTTTCTTTCTTTCTTTCTTTCTTTCTTTCTTTCTTTCTTTCTTTCTTTCCGTCTTTCTTTTTCTCTCTCTAACCCTCCATGAAAAACAAGTATGAAGCAGAATGTGTAAGTACCCGAAGCAGAGACATCACCTTGCTGACAAAGGTCCGTAAAGCTATGGTTTTCCCAGTAGTGATGTATGGAAGTGAGAGCTGGACCATAAAGAAGGCTGATCGACAAAGAATTGATGCTTTTAAATTATGGTGCTGGAGGAGACTCTTGAGAGTCCCATGGACTGCAAGAAGATCAAACCTACCCATTCTGAAGGAAATCAGCCCTGAGTGCTCACTGGAAGGACAGATCCTGAAGCTGAGGCTCCAATACTTTGGCCACCTCATGAGAAGAGAAGACTTCCTGGAAAAGACCCTGGTGTTGGGAAAGATGGAGGGCACAAGGAGAAGGGGACGACAGAGGATGAGATGGTTGGACATGAGTTTGACCATCATGAGTTTGACCAAACTGCGGGAGGCAGTGGAAGACAGGAGTGCCTGGCGTGCTCTGGTCCATGGGGTCACGAAGAGTTGGACATGAATAAATGACTAAACAACAACAATAACAACAACCTGAAGCAGGAGGACCCCTCATGTCCTGCTTGCTGGCCTCTCAAAAGGATCTAGTTCAGGGTTTATCAAACTTGGGCCTCCAGCTGTTTGGACTATAACTTCTATCATCTCTAGCTAGCAGGACTAGTGGTCAGGGATAGTGGAAACAGTAGTCCAAAAACAGTTGGAGAAACAAGTTTGGGAAACTCTGATCTATTCGGTCACTGTGGCAACAATATGCTGGATTAAGGCAGGTCTTTGGCTTGATCCAGCAGGCTTGGTTTTAGCACTACAGCAGTGGAATGCTCTCCACAGATGTCTTCATTGTTTAGCTTCAGACTGTTCAGGACTTCTACTTAGAGATGCATTTCAAAGCAAGCGACTGCAGTGCAATAGGGAAAGAATAAGAGGAAGAGCTTGCAGCACAGAGACATCGCCTGGCACTCTTGCCCTTTTCCAGTCGCCAGGCCCTGCCTAAAAAGGAGAGTTCTCATGGGCATAGTGCAAAGAGAAATATTTGCAGATCTTAGCAAGAGAAGTTAGAATGACAAAGCTTGGCTCCTTCTCACCATTTGTTCAGACAAGCCCAGACAATTAAGACTTATTTCAGGGTTTCCTCTTGCTCCCTTATTTAGGGTGTGAGCTCATAAAGGAAGGAACTATTTTTGGAGAGAAAATTCTGAGAACAATGGTGTATCGCTGCAATATGAACAGCGGTAACTTCATTTCTAAAAAATGTAACTTTTAACATGTCAACTGGATAAGCAAACAGACCAGAAATCTGGGTGGAGAACCTTGGTCCCAATTGCACACAGATGGTGGCCTAGGACATGGGTAGGCAAACTAAGGCCTGGGGGCCAGATCTGGCCCAATCGCCTTCTCAATCTGGCCCACGGACGGTCCAGGAATCAGCATGTTTTTACATGAGTAGAATTTGTGCTTTTATTTAAAATGCATCTCTGGGTTATTTGTGGGGCCTGCCTGGTGTTTTCACATGAGTAGAATGTGTCCTTTTATTTTAAATGCACCTATGGGTTATTTTGGGGGCATAGGAATTCATTATTTTTTTCCCTTCAGAATATATTCCGGCCCACCACATGGTCTGATGGATGGTGGACCTGCCCACGGCTGAAAAAGGTTGCTGACCCCTGGGCTAGGTAGTAACGGTAAAGGGACCCCTGACCGTTAGGTCCAGTCGTGGCCGACTCTGGGGTTGCGGCGCTCATCTCGCTTTACTGGCCAAGGGAGCCGGAGTACAGCTTCCAGGTCATGTGGCCAGCATGATTAAGCTCCTTCTGGCGAACCAGAGCAGTGCAGGGAAACGCCGTTTAAGTTGCCGCCAGAGCGGTACCTATTTATCTACATGCACTTGATGTGCTTTCGAACTGCTAGGTTGGCAGGAGCAGGGACTGAGCAACCGCCGACCTTCCGATCGGCAAGTCCTAGGCTCTGTGGTTTAACCCACAGCTAGGGAGTAAAACCTACACAAATCTGGATTGGCATCCCTAAGGTGGTTGGATGGCACCTTGTATGCCTCCTTCTGGCAACTCCTGCAGCCAAGCTTGTGTCAAATGTATTGCTCTGCTTTCTTTTGAATCACATCAGCAAGGCCAAGAGATGGGTCATTGTCCAGGCAGCCTAGGACCTCCATACACGCTGCCCATTCCTATTCCTTTTCTCAGGTGGCATCTTCTACCCAAGTGACGGCACTATTACAGCATTACAGTTTTTATTTATTCAATTTATATCCCACCCTTCCTCCTTAAAGAGCCCAGGGTGACATCACTTAGCTGTTGAACCCTGGCACTAGGCAAAATTGTGTGACGTTAGAGGTTTCTTCAAGTTACCATTTTGCTACATCACCATAATAAACAACCACTCTAACAATCCATTCCCAGCCTACAAAACTTTCTGTCTCTTTCTTTGGCGATCACTCGTAACTGAGTAAGATTGTCTTCTATAAACACTGTTTTAACAGTGAGTCTGTAAGTGACTATGGAGGCCAATTCTGGATCCACACATCCTTCCACAGTGGGACATAGGTTTCTGGGTGGGAGCTGATCATAGTGAGGATTTGCCAAACATTTCTTCCTCTTAGTGCGTTTCTCCCTTTTGTCCTGAGTTTGAGTGTCTTCAAAACCCATGGCACCTTTGGTAAAGGCTGTTCTCCAAATGGAGCGCTCGCAGGCCACTGTTTCCCAGTTGTCGGTGTTAATACTATTTTTAGATGTAAATTTTCTGTCTACACACATCTTGGTCCACAGATAATGAGAGAGATACTCCTTCCAATGGAAAAATATACCTTGCCTGACTTAAGAGAAGATACTTACTCATCATGGGCTTTCAGGAGAGTACTCTTTTTTATAAGCCGATTTACAACAAAGTATACACGATTGAAATAGATAATATGGAAACCTGAATTTAGGCACATTTCCCCCCAATTTACTCTTGTAACATGCCAAGTCAGAAGGTGGTTCTTCTTTCCCAGCAGATAAATATATCTTAATCCCATGCTTTAATAGTAAGCAGTGACATCTACTGGTCGCACCATAAAGTTGTCAAACTTAGGCACACATACACAAAAAACCCCCCAGCTCTTTTCATGAAGGTGGTTTTTATTAAATGGATTAATGCATCATTTTACAGCAAGACTCCCCGCGCACCCCCCAGACCTAAAGAAATGTTTTTAAATGTTCCGATCCAATTTCTTTGTATCGATACAGTCTCTTTGTATAGGTTCATATATAACAAGTATTCATAGAAAACTCTGAAGTGGCTTTTAAGAATGTCAGCTTTCATAGTGGCATCCACAGATGATTTAAAAAAGCGGTACGTTTCATTCGTAGTCAGACTATCCTGTAATGCACAACTTAAAACAGCATAGCAAGGTACTGTGCAGCTTATACAAAAGTAGTAAAATCAACCATGTATAAATTTGACATTTCAGCAGAAATGTGTGAGAAGCACTACAATAAGACAGTTCTGAGAGGGCTAGTATTCTTCGGCTGCTTCTCCCTAGAAATCTTGCTGTGGACATGAATGCCATGTAGCTCAGTGTTTTCATTTTTCCAATTTGAGGCTATGCATGGCTTCGTGTTTAAAGTTGTAGGAATATCGCTATTGTCACAACACACCATCATTGACATGGAGGAAACTCTCAGCCCACAGTCATTGAGAAGGATGCTTCAACCTTACATGCATGCCAGTACAACCCAGTTCCCTCACTCTTGAGTAAGCAAAGAAGAAATGCAGCTCAATATTGTATAAGTGACACAAATAAAGAGGTTTGGAATTATCATTTCCTTAATTTGCATTGTCAGTTTCTTTTGGAACTTACATTGGAATTTTCCATAGTGCTGTTAAGATACAAAGAACCTGGTTTCAAGCTACCAAATACACAGTGCATAACACAGTATTTGTGCGAAACAGATATTAAATACTAATAACTGGAAATAGACCTATCGGGGGTGGGTGGGTTCCAAATCTGAATGATGTGCTTTAAGATAATTTAAAAATTCTGTTTCACTTGTTAAAATTGTAGGGAGAAAAAGAATAATTCCTAATTTCCGATTGCATCTTGTATACCTCTATGAGCCAAGGCACACACCCAACTCTGTCGTGGTATAGTATTTTATGTGTTTTATTTTCCCTTTAGTCTCATTGTACTAATTCACACACACTGCTAAACTATGATTTAGTACTACATGAATGAGCTATGATGAGCCTGAGTAAAGCTTTGAGCTTGCACATGTTGTTAATTTCATTTCTTCCTCCCCTCCTCTTGCAATACCTGGCTTCATTTTTTACAAATCCTGGTATGTCATGACGATAGTTAATGAAGCCAACTTTCTAACCCAAAGTTTGGAATTGGCTCGTTTTGAAATTGATCAGGTGTGTTCTTTTCTACCGTCTCCAGTTTATACGTAATGAGAAGCCAAGATTCATGGAAACCGTTAATAGACATGGCAGAAGTCTTTCTCTTGGCTACGTGGAAGGAGAATGCAAGCTGGTGGTTTTACTCTGGCTCATTCTAGCTTGTGCATGTACCATGAACCATGGTACATGGTATGTGAACATGTGTACACAAGGCCACCAAGTTTACAGGACATGTAACGCCTATTTATATTGCAGCTATGAAAGTTCATGCCAGAGTGCATTTGTTAGTCTTTTAAGTTCCTCAGGATTAGTTGCTCTTTTGTTCCAGTTTAGGAATTTTATAAAGCAGCTTTGTATATGTATCTTCTCCTGCGGTCCTGTGTGTAACAGTGGGGTGTATGTCAGCTCATAACTAATTTTTGTCTTTAAAACATTTAAGCAAGTACTCTGTCGCTACTCAAATAGTATGAGACTGATACTGTTAACAGTGCCAACTACTATATCCTCAAAGTTTAAGTTCTAAGGAACAAGGAAATCAGTGCTTGGAATGAACTAGTTTGGTTGAAGAAAGTTCACTGAACTAGTTCAAAAAATCTCTGGACTACACTTGAAAGTGGTCCCCATAACTGCTGGGTGAAGTAAACTTCTAGTTCATCTTCACTTTCATTCCCTTCTCTTCAGCCTGGCAGGAGGCCCAGACTCTCTCTCTCTCCCTCCCCCCCCCCCCCAGTCAGTCAGACAGACAGACATCTATAAGGAAAGTTAGAAAGCAAACCATGGAGGCTTATTAGACAGATATGGAGGTGTTGTTAAGATTGCTCAGTAACTTAATCACTGTTGTTATGTAATCAAAAGGAAGGAATGTAAGGCATTTCCTGTGCCTTCCCTACTGAAGAGATTTGCTCTTTTTCAACAGGGTAGTTTGCAGTGAGAAGTACAGGTAGAGGAACAAAATGAACGATGCCTTTAACAGCTGTGTAGCTGGCACAAACTGAAAAGATTCACTTGCTAACATTCTGTCTGTTAGACATCTTATTAGCTGTGTACCCCTATTTCCTTTTAGATCCTATAGTTCTGCACAGCAGGTTGTGACATTCTGAATGCTGATTTTAGGCTGAACTTTTTATGTATTCATTTAGATGAATTAATTGAACAAGTTTTGTTTTGTAAAAGGATGAACTGGAAGTAGTTCCCTTTGGGGCAGGGTTAACTTGAACTAGTTGTGTTTTAAATTAAACTTTCCAATAAACCAATAGGATAAGAATTTGCTGAACCAATTTTTAAGTGGAATACAAAAAAGGGAGGCGTGAGGAAGTCAGGAAAATAAGTTAACTAAAGAGGACAAAAGAAAAAAGAGGGTTTTTTCTCCCCCCCCCTTTTTTCTACGTTAATTGTTTGTATTTTTGTAACTTTCTGTTTTTGTGCTTTTGTGTCTTTCTTGTGTTTTTCTTATTGTTTTATAATTTCTTTACAGCGAAAACTGAATAAAATATCATTAAAAAAAATTAAATTAAACTTTCCAAGTGCTGAAGGAAATATGTAAATGTAAAATGGTACTTGGACCAAATGGTTTTCTTTAAAAATGAACAGCAGGACACAAAGGGAAGTGGGAATATTTTGCATAAATCTGTGTAGCTGGCAAAATGTATAGAGTGACAGAAAGAACTTAAAATTGAGCACACATGCTAAGCATGGTGTAAACACATGCCGGGGGGTAACAGAAGACATCGCATCTGTTCAAACTCTTGAAAATTGTTCAAGGTGAGCAGGGCTCCTTCGCTGATCTGGATCCAACAAGTGCCCACTGTCACTTCTGCCTTCCCCTGCCCCAAGGTCCCAATTACTTACCTTGAGACAGGGGGAGCCAGTGGCAGAGAGCAGGCAGGGGCATGGCTGGCACGCATCCTGGGGGCATGGTGCACGCCCCGGGGACGTGACACGCCATCTGCAGGGGCGTGGTACGTGTGCTGGGGGCGTGACGCACTGCCCACAGGGGAGTGGCACGCATGCTGGGGGTGTGGTGCGGCGCCTGCAGGGGCGTGGCACCCAGCGTGCGCAGGGGGCAGCCACGATGGCACCCCACCGGAATCATGCCGCCAGGGGCAGTGCGCTCCCCCTGCACCTCTGCCAGTGGGGGGAGTCAAAGATAGCAAAGAGCACCCAGAGGCCCCAGCAGAGCATCTTTCTTCATTGGGGATGGGACTTACCGTATTTTTTGCTCTATAACACTCACTTTTTCCCTCCTAAAAAGTAAGGGGAAATGTGTGTACATCTTATGGAGCGGATGCAGGCTGCACAGCTATCCCAGAAGCCAGAACAGCAAGAGGGATCGCTGCTTTTGCTGCGCAGAGATCCCTCTTGTTGTTCTGGCTTCTGAGATTCAGAATATTTTTTTCCCTGCTTTCCTCATCCAAAAACTAGGTGCGTCTTATGGTCTGGCGCGTCTTATGGAGAGAAAAATACAGTTATACTATGAATGATTGCTGGGAAGAAGGCTCTGAGAGGGGCTCCAGAACACCCGTTGCCTCCGATCTTCTACCGTCCTGCCCTAGCCTCAAGATATATTATTCAGGTTGGTGAGATGGGAGGCAGTGGCCACTGTAAGTACCAGCAAGCCTTTTGCAAATCCTCAAACTGGACTCTTACAAAAAAAAAAAGGCTTACACTTTTGTGAGTGCTTGAACAGGGCACTCACAAAAGCATGATATTTTTCAGGTTGAATGTTAGGGTGCTTGTGTATCCCTGTTGAAAACAAGAGCTTGCTTACTCCAGATATCCTAGTTTACAAAGCAGCAACTGTGTAGCTGTTGCTCATTTTTCTGCACAGGATCCAGTCTGTCTTCCTCAGATATGCACACCTCTTTCAGCGATGTTGTATTTTACCAGCACTCAAATGGCAAGATTTTGTTACTGCTGAATGCAATTGTCTTCCCAGTTAGCAAGGCCATTGGAATTCATAGTGCAATACAGTTGAATGAATGTCATATATAGCTGATGGCTAATGCCTATGATATTTTATTATCTGAATTTCAGTACTTAGCCTGTACTGGAGGCGAAAGGGACATTCATCCCAGTGCCCTATGACATGTTCCTCTTTTTTTTAAAAAAGTTGCAGATAGGAGGAGAAGAGGATTGGGTAGGGAAGGGATGCTTAACAATTACCCAGCCATCATGTTTCCTCTAAAACTTGCTCCCTCAGACACATTTCCATCTTAACGGTAGTCCTTCCTCTTTTTGTATGGCTAACTATGTCATTGGTTATAGGCTTAATATTTCCAATCAGTATATTTCGTACGGTGTGTCTGGAAAAAGTTGCAACAGAGATCTGAGGCATGTGTTTACTGAAAAAAAGGCATCGAAAGACATACATAATATGATAAAAAGCAAATCACATAAAATATTCTTCATTATATAGACTGATGGAATAGCCTTTTATAAACTTTATATTCATTTGCATGTTACAATTATTTATTACATAAGGGATAACCATATGGACAAAAACAAAGTCAACGGCCCTTAGCAATGCAGCGGTGCAAAAAGACTTGTTAACTACTACACCACAAATAAATTGCTGGTAGGCTTTTTCTTTCAGATACATATCTATAGTTCCATCCCTCCCCCCAATTTATAGGCATAGAGGATTAAAAATCATTTTGTGAAACACTGGGTACTGCGGAATAAGCATGTGACCTTGAAACTTGTGATATTGTTCACTCAGGTAAAAGAAATATCACTACTGAACAGAACACCTGAAAGGCAGAATGAATAACTGACATTTGTTATATCTTAACACAAAAAGCAAGCTTTCTACATTGATCCTCCATGAATTAAAAAGCCGATTCTCACATCTTCCATTTATTTTAAATCCTTTGCTTATATGTATAACTTAAGCACAACTACAAGAGTGCAATTGTTTTAACTTGTGCATTATTTCCCTTCCCTTGAATTACAGTACAAGTAAATATTTCTTGTGGGGGAAAAGATGCAACTGCCACACTAGAAAAATAAATTGTCTCTGACTTGCTTACTAATGGAACTTTGAGAACATTGCTGCATTCCTTTTTAGAAAACTGTTCTCACAACATGGCAAAAGAATGCAACTTTTGATGAAACACTCTCACTCCAAAATATCATACAGAGGTTCTTTCTCCCTAAATGCCTATTTACTGATATATTACCATCAGTATAATTTGAAGAAAGAGAACACACACACACCCCACCTCCAGTAACTGTGCAAAGATAATCCAAAGGTCAAATCTCTATTTTCAGGGAATGGAGAGGGATGATTTGTCATCCTTTTGTCATGAGCATTTGGACTTGGCACATCCAACTACGCAGATGTGAGACATTAGTGAAATCACAATCAAACCATGCAATCGTTGGCAATAGATCTCGACATGCAAAAAGGTCTAAAAAATAAAAAGGAGCCAAAAAGCACTCACACAGTTTCATTTGCACAAACACTCCACTCTTGAATATTTTTTAGTAGCCTCTTTCCACTTTCTGTTAATTTTAAAAATGTGGTTGTGAACTCCCAGTTAAAGGGACATGCACTGAGAAGCTGCCCAGCTTTTGGAGTGGAAGATATACTATCCCTGAACTACAGCATGGTTCCCCAGCCCAGAGAAATTCCCGGCCCAAATGAGCCCTCCCTAATTCCTTCCAATAGGGACACGAGTGGCGCTGTGGGTTAAACCACAGAGCCTAGGACTTGCTGATCGGAAGGTTGGCGGTTCGAATCCCCGCGACGGGGTGAGCTCCCGTTGCTCTGTTCCAGCTCCTGCCAACCTAGCAGTTTGAAAGCACGTCAAAGTGCAAGTAGATAAATAGGTACCACTCCGGCGGGAAGGTAAACGGCGTTTCCATGTGCTGCTCTGGTTCTCCAGAAGCGGCTTAGTCCTGCTGACCACATGACCTGGAAGCTGTATGCCGGCTCCCTCGGTCAATAAAGCGAGATGAGCGCCGCAACCCCAGAGTGGGTCACGACTGGACCTAATGGTCAGGGGTCCCTTTACCTTTACTTAAGTCCTTCCAATACTTGAAAAGGGGAGATCACCTGAAATCTGGTTTACTCAAAGCTGGATTGCTGGCTCTTTAGCACTAACTAAGCAATCCACACAGCTCAGTTTCCTCTTCAAAAACTAGGCTACTTATTCTAGTGTGTTCCTTGAGAGCTCCTTGGGGATAACCTGCCTTTTAAAAACTAAAGTTCCCAAAATGTGTCTCCTAAGGGCTGACATGGGAATTGCGCAGCTCTTTAGCTGATGCCACAGAGCTTCATTTTAGAATTTGCCTTGGGGACTCCTGAGCTTCCTATGAAACAAGCCTCCAAAACAATGATTAGATTGATTGCCTAATTTTTTCAGTGGAAGATTCAACACTGTTCAAAGTCCAACTTCTGATTTGAAAACTAAAAGCTTCAAATATTAACCTCAAGCTTACGCTAAAAGGAAATTAAAACAAAGTATGGCAGGGCCATAACTCCAGTAAATGCACATTGTATGAATTTAGGCCAAAAGTTCAAAAAGCCTATGCCCCGGGAAGGAGGCAAAAGGCCGCAAACCTTCTTAGCCTAGAGTAGATTGTTGTAAAATAATCACTCAACACAGTGGGAGATAAATGATGAAAACTGGGCTATGAATGGGGGAAAATTGATTAGAGGGCTTTCGATGTGGTTATCACAGGATGAAAGCAGTGATCTTATTTGATGGAAAACTTTAAACATTAACCAAGTCCATGACATATTCTAAATGATATCATAACTTACTTAGCATCCAGATATTCTAGACCAGGATTTCATTTAATTTAAACCACTTTGAACTATTACCTTCATTGGTCTAATCTAATCAAACATCACACAGTGGAAAAAGTTGGTTTATTCTTCAGTAGCGGAATATAACTACAGTGGTACCTCCAGTTGTGGACGGGATCCATTCCAGAGCTCTGGTCGGATCCCGAGGTTTCCATAACCGGAGGCGCCTGTTCTGCGCATGCATGCAGTACGATAAAGCGCTTCTGCGCATGCGGCAAAACCCAGAAAAATACTTCCAGGTTTGCCACTTTCATAAGCCAAGGTTCTACTGTATTTCGAAAAGAGTGCAGAGTTCAGGACTTTAAAGTGGAAAAAGTTGGTAAGAACTGAATTAAGGAAATAAACAATTTTTTAAAGGTCTGAAAAACAGAATGAAGCAGTTCATCAGAAACTTGCATGAGGACAGTGTGCTGTAGAGATTGTGCTATGTGGCCCCCCAAAAAACCAGTTATGTAAGTCTTGGATTATGATAAATCAGAACTCAATCTTTTATTTAGAACCAGATATCATACTAGATGCTATTTAGTGATTGTAAATATATACCTTGTTAAGGTTACATAAGTCTGAACAACAACTGTGACAACAGGGCTTCATGCTGTGACAAGGGCCAGTTAGCAAATATTTACTCATTTCTGTCTAGGGAAATATCCCTTATTGACTTTCAAAATGGTGCTTTTATGGGGCCAGATATTTTAATAGTCATGCACAAATATGTACTGTTACATGTATTCTAAAATATTCTAAAATGTTTTCCTTAGAAAAAAACCCCTGATATGTTGTGATGATAGGTACTAAAGGGGCAATTAATGCGTAAGCAGGACATTTCTGAAGGAACTGGGTATTTTCACAATATTCAAAGGCTGCAATTCTAGATATACTTACCTGAACTCAGTGTTCTCCTTAAGTAGACATGTAAAGGAATGCACTGTAAATCAGCCAGTTACACCTAGGCAATCTGATGCAACACTGAACTAGGCCATCAGATTTGGGCAGTTAAAAGTACAGAGGCATAGGAACTCATCACATGACTATCATGCAAATGAGTCCATGTTTTAGCTTGTCTATCAAAAACCTGTCTTACCAACCTACCTACAGTAAAAAAATTAAGATAACTTACCAAGATTAGGCAAAAATGTTCTTTTCAATATACACCAAAAGCATTCATTAAGGAAAAATGTACATAAATACAAAGCATATTTAACTTTCAAATTGTATACGACAAGAGATAAAATAAAATGGTAGACATTTGGGGTCAGTTTACACATACCAGAGTTATAATTTGCACATGCATCATGGCTTGGTGAAAAAAGATACCACAGATCATCTGTCCCATATAGAGCTTTTAAACTTTGTAAACCTGCCAATGGTGAGGCATGTTTATCAAGCATCAAGCTTATTAGGGCAGGTATCTACCTCCATTGATTGTACAAACTGACCCTTTGATTCCTTATATTTTGTTCAGCACTTTCTTGCTTAGAGTTTTCCAAAGCTGCATTGTCCACTATGAAGAAAGCTGCAATTTGCTAATTTCGAAGGATGAAAGAAAGCAGAAGTTTGTTCTTTTCTCCCCTCCTTCCTTTTTAAAAAGCCCTTTTAAGGCAGGGAAAATCATGCATTAACTGTGACCTTGGAGCACACATACAGATAGATACAAGCAGCTGCTTTAAGCTGATTATGCTTTGCAGAGTTCACAGTTGGATTTCATTGGCTGCCAAATCATTAGATTAAAAACCCCTACCACCCTTTAATTCCAAAAGGGGAACTGTGTAGCAGGGATTGAAACACAAAGCATACTGTGAACTACAGACTATTGCACATTTCAACATAACACAAGTGAAAAATAGGGCGTTTAAAAGATAATACACTCTGTCACACAGAAACATACCAACGAGCTTGTGCACAGAACTCAAAACATGAACGGCAAACACCACTGTAGCCAGGCGGCTTGTGTGTTTAGTGACCTTTCGAACCCGGTCCAAACTGATTATCAGCAATACATTTTTTTGTTTTTGTTTTTTAAAAAAAATATTTTGAGACCACGTCATTCGATACACATATATATAATTCTGTGGTCGGGAACAGACAGATGTAATTTTGCAATACTAAATAAAAAGTGCAAAAAATGTTTCAAAAAAAATAAGAACAAAATTAAAAATATGGAAGCATAAGCTAAAAATCGTCTGCATAGCTGAAATCTATTTAAAGCAAGTCCTCAGTAAGGGGTGCTGACAGGAGAATGAACCCTCCCCCCCCCCCCAAGGTCTTCTGCATGTTTGTTTAACAGAATGCAAAAATGTCATTTTTGTCAGCTTTTAAACAATTCACAGACAGTTCACGCCTGTATCCTTAGACACCATAGTTGTAGCAGTACCTCCTTCTACAAGGAAAACAGCTGTGCTGGACTTAGAGCTGACTACCCTATCACTGCCATTGTTGTTGACTTCACAGTCCAGTGGTTCTGTAGAGATGACCCATGTTGATGGGCGCCACCGCTTAAGGGAATATGGTGTTTTCACACGTTTCTTGATCTTTTCTCCTGAGCCGGGTTTGCCATCTAGGGATGACTCACTCACTAAAAATAAGCAGAATACACACAGTGTCATACAGGAGGAAAGAGCAGAAGAGGCAGAAAAAGAAAATACGTAATCTTATCAAAAGCAATGGATGACAGGATAGGTAGACTTCAACAAAGCAGCCCTGGTAACTCCCCTTTCAGAATAAATCCTGGGAACTAGGTCTGCTGTATGTAGTATTAGTCATAAGTATTGCCATTTTTCTAGACAGCATCTTAAAAAGGAGAGACATCACCTTGCCAACAAAGGTCCGTATAGTTAAAGCTATGGTTTACCCAGTAGAGATGTATGGAAGTGAGAGCTGGACCATAAAGAAGGCTGGTCGCCAAAGAATTGATGCTTTTGAATTATGGTGCTGGAGGAGACTCAAGAGTCTCCAACACCATAATTCAAAAGCATCAATGCATCAAAGCATCTTCTTGGACTGCAAGAAGATCAAACCTCTCCATTCTGAAGGAAATCAGCCTTGAGTGCTCACTGGAAACACAGACCCTGAAGCTGAGGCTCCAATACTTTGGCCAGCTCATGAGAAGAGAAGACTCCCTGGAAAAGACCCTGATGTTGGGAAAGATGGAGGGCACAAGGAGAAGGGGACGACAGAGGACGAGATGGTTGGACAGTGTTCTCGAAGCTACGAACATGAGTCTGACCAAACTGCGGGAGGCAGTGGAAGACAGGAGTGCCTGGCGTGCTCTGGTCCATGGGGTCACGAAGAGTCGGATACGACTAAACGACTAAACAACAACAACAACATTGCCATTTCTGTCACTTTATGTACATGATTTCATTTTTTAAAGGATTCCACATTTTACTAGAGACTTAATGTGCTGTCTTGGACCTGTTTTTGTGTCTGAAAGCTTAGCTGCAGACAGTGGCGGAGGGCACCAAGAGCAGCAAACAGGCAGGGGCATGTATCGATTACATAGCCTAATACTTACGGATTCTTTCTTGTTAAAGAATCAGATTTAAAATGGCAGATTTAAAAATGAACTGCTGCTTCTTTGTGTTAATTTGAAGTCTTAAACTTCCCTTAGCAATGAAAATGATAGCTCAATCAGGGGCAAGCCAGAATTAGAAACCATGTTTGAAGTGGATTTTAAAATCAGGGTTTGGCAAACCAATTACAGCAGTTGCTCTGCCTCCTAAGAATTTCAAAGCTAAAAGACTGGTGTGCTGTGCCAAGAAAAAGAAAGAGCAAAGTACCTTAAACTGTGGCTTGTGTTTGGAGCTCAAGCCATGGTTAGAGTTATTAGATACGGTTAAGTGTAAAACACAGTTGGCACAAAGGATAAATTAAGTCTATGCAACCTCTACCTGGATTCTACTGGTCTTGTAATGGGAAGAAGGCTCTACTGTCTCGATTCTATCGAATCTTACCTTAATATGAATAAATGTTATATTCACAATACTGAACCATATCGTACTTGAGTGTTCTTTTCAGCTTCCAACTTCATAGATATACAGTGGTACCTCGGGTTAAGTACAAATTCGTTCCGGAGGTCTGTACTTAACCTGAAACTGTTCTTAACCTGAAGCACCACTTTAGCTAATGGGGCCTCCCGCTGCCGCCGCGCCACCGGAGCACAATTTCTGTTCTCATCCTGAAGCAAAGTTCTTAACCTGAAGCAATATTTCTGGGTTAGCAGAGTCTGTAACCTGAAGCGTATGCAACCTGAAGCATATGTAACCTGAAGCGTATGTAACCCGAGGTACCACTGTATAACAGCAAATTACAATAGTGGGATTCAACTAAGCAAAGCAGTAATACAGTCGTACCTTGGTTTTTGAACAGCTTAGTTCTTGAATGTTTTGGCTCCTGAACGCTGCAAACCCAGAAGTGACTGTTCCAGTTTGCAAACTATTTTTGGAAACTGAACATCCGACGAGGCTTCTGCGGCTCCCAATTGGCTGCAGGAGTTTCCTGCAGCCAATCAGAAGCCGCGCTTTGATTTCCATACGTTTTGGAAGTCAAACAGACTTCTCAAACCGATTCTTTTTGACTTCCAAGGTATGACTGTATTTATATGTATGTGTGGCACCAACATCCATAACCTCCATTTACTTATTATGGAGCATCTTCAACTTAACAATGGAGAACAGCTCTTGAGAAAAGAAAGCTTTCTAAAATGTGAATTAATTAATTCCCAATAATAGGCTACTACAATAACTCTAAAATAATTTAGAATATAATACATTCTAAATAATTTTAGAATACAATACTAGCTGTAGAAAGTTATGCTAAATAGTGTAACGAATCTTCTAGTCAAACCTTGTTTCATTCAACTAGCTTTGGCTGAAGGAGAGTACCATGTTACTTTTTAAAAAGGTGAGTCTACTTTTGCAAGGCTCACACACTTCTAAGAGAGGTCAACAAAAGAAGTATTGCTGAGTCCCTCTGGCAGTATTACAGTTTTCTCAGAAACCAAAAATATTTTAAACTCCTTCCCAATTTATGTTTTAAACGTAACAGTCTAAAAAGAGAAGGTTGAAGGGATATTCTTCACTGGGAAGAACAGAAATAATTTAATTTCTATAGTGGTGCCTCTGGTTGCAGGCAGGATCCGTTCCAGAGCTCCGGCTGGATCCTGAGGTTTTTGCAACTGGAGAGAGCAGTTTTGCGCATGCATGCATGGCGATAGAGTGCTTCTGCGCATGCGCCAAAAACCTGGAAAAATACTTCCAGGTTTGCCGCTTACGCATCCCAAAGTTTTCATAACCAGAGGGATACATAAGCGGAGGTACCACTGTACAAGCAAAACCACAGCACTGGGGGTTAAATCTTCCTGGGTTGGGAGGGCAGAATTTGTTTTTTAGGTTGTGACCCAAGTCAAGAAGTTTAATTCTGTAATATTTTTGCAAATACCCACTGATAAACCCCACAAAAACTCACACTGCATACTACAGCCGTCCAAAACATTTGTGGCTGATAGATCCAGCGAGTTAGGTCTCTGTGCTCTTCTAGTGTGGGCTTGTCCAGAATTTGGTGCTGTGCTCTGGCTACGGAGGACAGAAACGTCTTGTCCTGGACATGGGTTACTGTTGTTGTTGTTGGCGTTTGTTCTACCATTATCCAGCGAGCGTTCTCTCCTATCAACCAGACGATCGAGAATGCCCTCATCATGGCTCACTTGCTGCTCCCTTCTCAACAAGGGCTCATGCTCATCAGGGCTTGAGTTGATATTCAGACGGCTGTCCTCTCCGCTGAACTGGTTCTGCAGCATTTCCTGGGCCCGATGGACCCCTGAGCTGGATGCTTGGCCACATGGCACTGTACCATTCACATACTGGGTTGGTACAGCATGAGAGGCTATTGTATGGCTCCTTCCTGCCACTTCATTCGTGGTAACTGTTACCACGTGAGGTTCTGCAGAATTGATAGTGTTCATCTTGGCAACTCCAGTTTCTACCTGCTTCAAGTTTGATTTGTGCTTCCCTCCAAATTTCAGCCGAGGCTCTTTTGTTGAGTTTTTGGTGTTTATAGGTAGGCTAGTAGGCCTCTTTGGGAGGTTCTGCTGCTTAGGAAGAGGGTAGACCTGCGCAGGCTGAACATCTGGAATTAGACACGCCTGGCCATTTGCAACTTGCGTGAAGTCCTGTTGCCCTGTTGCTTCTACTGCCAGTTTTATCAGTGGGTACAGCAAGCTGGAGCTAGTGCTGCTGAGTGGATCGGGCCCACTGAACTGCTTAAGGGAATGCTCCATCAGATTCTCATCAGAACTCTCCTTCAAATTCTTATCCACTTCCTTTGGATCCAGCTTGTTGGTCTCCAAGTCCTCCTCTGTTAGTTGCAAACAAACAGGCGTTGGCCCAAGTGGCTGCATGCCATTTGTAGCACCAAGGTTTGTTTCACCTGAGTAAGGCATCTCGGATATGGTGGTCATGCCAGTGCTTGGAGTGAGACCTGTAGTGTTGGTGGTGGCAGTGTTGGTCGACAAGCTTGTGACGCTAGTTTCAGGACTAGGAATGCGAGCTTGTGCTTGCTGTCGCTCGTAGTTAATAGAGTTTCTGTTCTTCTCCCCAATGGTCAGTGGTGTGCTGGACGATGAAAGCTCAGACGAAATATTCTTCACGATGCTGTCAGGATGGTGAATGGAGTCTTCAATGTAAGATGACGAAGAGTAATCTTGATATGGTCTGATCTTTGGCACACGCCTATGGTGTGATAGATTTCTTTAAAAAAACACACACAAAGAAGACACTAGGATTAAGAGCATGTAGACGATAAATTCTTCTAACACAAAGGATCTAAAAATGCAAAATAGTTTCTGCAGCAAGCAGAACTATCATGGGAATTTTGCTGTGTGTGTGGCAGTGCTGTTATGTCATGGACCTCAGTGTGATGGCCTAGACTTTTTTCCCCTCCAGAAGCTGTATGTCACCATTCTAGCACACACATGCCTACTTTAATTTTATCCCATTCGTAGCACTATTATTTCAACACTGTTCCAAATGTGGGAACAGGCATAATACTGGCTTTGACAAGTGCTATTATGGACTTTTGTCTGGAAATGGCCTCAGTGATCATGTTGTAGGGACCCCTGACCATTAGATCCAGTTGTGACCGACTCTGGGGTTGCGGCGCTCATCTTGCTTTATTGGCCGAGGGAGCGTACAGCTTCTGGGTCATGTGGCCAGCAGGTCTAAGCCACTTCTGGTGAACCAGAGCAGCGCACGGAAACACCGTTTACCTTCCTGCCGGAGCGGTACATATTTATCTACTTGCACTTTGACGTGCTTTCGAACTGCTAGGTTGGCAGGAACAGGGACCGAGCAACGGGAGCTCACCCCGTCGCGGGGATTCAAACCGCCGACCTTCTGATCGACAAGTCCTAGGCTCTGTGGTTTAACCCACAGCGCCACCCACGTTCCTTGTAGCTGCACTTACTGCACAATAACTTTGTGGTTGTCAACCTGCCCTTGGATTGAATTTAACTATTCATATTCTAAGCAGACCCACTGAAATTAATGGACCTAAGTTAGTTGATGTCACAGACTGGCTGGATACTGAGGAGTGGGTACCGGGAGACGAGCTTGGAAGAAGGGATTGGTGATCTGACTGACTTGTCAGGCAGAAGCTGCAGTATTGGAAAGTGAAGAACACAAGCAGGAGGAGGAAGAGATAGGTCAGGCTGGTATAGAGTAGAGGGCTTTCACATCTCCTCCTGCCCCCACCTCTCCTGCCCCACTGTCTCTCAGGACCAGAAGAGGATTGAAGTGGGAGCAGCAGAAACAGGCCACACACAGATGTAGTCTTCACCTGTTTGCGCACCACTCGGGTGGGGGAGATCAGGGTGAGCTACTCTTGCCTCACCGGGTGCACATCTGGGTGTAGCTGTGAGACGCAGGACTGGTGGACATGCCTTTTCCTAATTTCTAAGTGTAATTTTGTCAAGAGTTAATTCCTCACCGTCCTTGCTGGACAGTGCTGTGACAGATGACTTACACAGAGATACTGTCTAAGGGAGAATCACATTTTCCCGAGTACTGAAGTATCATGATTTTAGTTCAGGGAAAACGTGACATCCTTGAAATCAAAGTTCAGCCCTGAGATGAGAACTGAAAGCAGTAAATGGGACACTTAAGTGCATATACAATGTACTTTTTAAAAAAGTTTCATTGATTCTTGGAATCAGATTGTGAAAACAGCACACACTTAGTACTACTTACCGCTCATTCTGCATAGCTGTAGACTGCATAGGGTTGACTGTTGGGCTGACAGATTTGTTTCTTTCCCAAATCATCATGAGTTCAGCCATCCTCTCTTCAGCACACTGGGCTGTCAGTCGAGCTTCAGCATCCTGATCCCAACAGTCTTCAATTGTCTCTTTCAGTGACCTCACAGCCTATAAAGTAAACCAGCATTATGTTCTGCACCCTTTTAAAGCTATACTTCAACACACATTCTAAGACCAAACAATGAAACTGAATCTCAAAATTACCATATTTTTTGCTCTATAAGACTCACTTTTTCCCTCCTAAAAAGTAAGGGGAAATGTGTGTGCGTCTTATGGAGCGAATGCAGGCTGCGCAGCTATCCCAGAAGCCAGAACAGCAAGAGGGATCACTGCTTTCACTGCGCAGCGATCCCTCTTGCTGTTCTGGCTTCTGAGATTCAGAATATTTTTTTTCTTGTTTTCCTCCTCCAAAAACTAGGTGCGTCTTGTGATCTGGTGCGTCTTATAGAGCGAAAAATACGATACATATCCTGTGTTCCAAAGGGTCAAGAAATGTTACACAATCCTGTGTATATTTTCTAAAAAGCCAGCCTTACTAATTTCAATGGGGCATCTCCCAGGTAAAACTTTTAGAAAAATACTACAATGAGTTAGTAATCTTGTCTGTACTAAGGTATGTTATTACTTGATCTGGTGCAGCTAAGATTCTCTTTAAAAGCAATTTGGTCTAGGGTCGTTTTGACAACAGAGGTGATAAAAGAACTATATGATTTTACAAATAGGGAACCAGAAATTACTCTAAACGTGTTGACTGCAACAGTGAGATATTTTCAATCATGTTACATGTTTTCAAAATATGTTACAAGGTGGGTGGTAGAGGTTGATAAAAAGGGTTTCAGGTCTTTATACAAATCATGGTAGTGAACATGGTAGCTATAATCAGATTACTGAGAATGAGGATGCTTACATCTGTTACTTCTATTGTGAATGTTAATGCATTAAGAAACTGAGCAAATGGAACAAGAGTCTAGTCCAAAAACAGAGTATGGAAATTTATTGTATTCATCAGTCTGTTGGACTGACATTGCCTGAAATAACACATTAAACTTTTATAATAAAGTATATTTTAAAGCTAGGGACGCGGGTGGTGCTGTGGGTTAAACCACAGAGGCTAGGACTTGCCGATCAGAAGGTTGGCAGTTCGAATCCCCGTGACGGGGTGAGCTCCCGTTACTCAGTCCCTGCTCCTGCCAACCTAGCAGTTCGAAAGCACGTCAAAGTGCAAGTAGATAAATAGGTACTGCTCCGGCAGGAAGGTAAACGGCGTTTCTGTGCACTGCTCTGGTTCGCCAGAAGCGGCTTAGTCATGCTGGCCATATGACCCGGAAGTTGTACGCAGGCTCCCTCGGCCAATAAAGTGAGATGAGCGCCGCAACCCCAGAGTCGGTCACGACTGGACCTAATGGTCAGGGGTCCTTTTACCTTTACCTTATATTTTAAAGCACATTGATGTGTCCTGCGTAGTGATCAAGACAGTGAACTGGGCATTTAAAGAGCACACACACGAATAGAATATGTTACTGACCTCATCATGAAATGTCCAGCCCATACTTGTATCTTGGACTCAAATATTACTTTTTATTAATTTTAGTTTAGTTTCCTAAAGACAGCAACTTACATATTAAACCAATGTTATGCCTCCAACTCCATAATCTAGCATCGTACATATAATTTCCAAATGAAAAGGGGGGGGGGGGAAGCATCTTGCTTCTCTCACCAGGCTGTTCTCTTTCCAGGCCTCTGGGAATTTTGGTCGTTGCTTTTCCCTTGAAACAAGAACTTGCATATCTTCAAAAGTGGGGTGGTTTCCAACTTCTGCGTGGAATGCTGCCTGGAACTCTGGCACTGATTCTCCTGTTTACAGACACAATAATTTAAACGTAAACAAAAAGTCCAAATAGCTCTGAAATGCCCAGGCATAGCAGGAAGATGCCTATCATATTTTTTCCTCTTGCATCTGAACCAATATTTGGTCCAGTTGTACTGTGAGCTGCATGTGCTATTGGCTTAATCTTGCTCTTTTGCAAAGTTGATTGACAAAATTGCCTAAGCTCTGCAAATATGTTATGCCTAACATATGAGGAAGAAAAGCAGCATTTAAGGGACCTTGCCTACTTGAGGACCAGGAGATATTTAGAGGAAACCAGATAGTGCATCCTGCATGCTGATCCTAACTATTCTACAACGTATTTGGATCTTTTTGTATGATTTTACGTTTTAACTTATACCAATAAAGGCTAGTAGCAGTAGTAGTTGTTGTTTAGTCATTTAGTCGTGTCCGACTCTTCGTGGCTCCATGGACCAGAGCATGCCAGGCCCTCCTGTCTTCCACTGCCTCCCGCAGTCATCTCGTCCTCTGCCATCCCCTTTTCCTTGTGCCCTCCATCTTTCCCAACATCAGGGTCTTTTCCAGGGAGTCTTCTCTTCTCATGAGGTGGCCAAAATATTGGAGTCTCAGCTTCAGGATCTGTCCTTCCAGTGAGCACTCAGGGCTGATTTCTACAAGTTCATGGATGCGTTATTTTATCCATTCCTACATTGACTCAAACGCAACTGTATGACATTCTTTGCCTCTTCTTCCACCCAATCTTGTAAATCTATCCGAAAAATCCTAAGAATGATCTAGGGAAGTTCAACAGATGTGACATGGATCACTAAAAATGATGCAGCTCTAGTATGTGGACAAGACGTTGGGATTGGTGCAAGCAAATACCTGTGCTCTGGACCCTTGCCCTTCTTGGCTGTTAAATCCAGCAGGGAGGAGACAGCTGTCTGGGCCAGGGAGCTGGTCAATGCCTCTTTATGAGAGGGGCTAGTTCCTTACTGTTTAAAGGAGGCAGTGAGAAGACCGCTTCTTAAGAAACCATCTCTAGATTCTGAGAACCTTGGTAATTACCGGCCAGTTGCCAACCTCCCTTTATTGGCGCTTGGGGGGGAATTGTCATCGCGCCACTCCTTGGTGTGTGGAGTGCCTCAGGGTGCGATTCTCTCCCCGATTCTTTTTAAAATCTTTATGCGCCCCCTTGCCCAGCTTGTCCGGAGTTTTGGGCTGGGTTGCCATCAGTATGCCGATGACACCCAACTCTATCTGTTGATGGATGGCCATCCTGACTCGGCCCCAGACACACTGACCACACTGTGGCTGGATGGTTACGTGGGAGCCGGTTGAAGTTAAATCCTTTGAAGACAGAGGTCCTCTGGCTGGGACGGGGCAATATGGGATTGAGGGGGCAACTCCCATCTCTTGCGGGGGTGCAATTAATGCCAGCATCGTCCGTTAAGAGTTTGGGTGTAAACTTCGATACCTCCCTCTCTATGGAGGCGCAGATTACAGCTATAACAAAGGCGACATTTTTTCATCTCCACCAAGCTAAGCAGTTGGCTCCTTATCTCTCTCGCCCTGACCTAGCCACTGTGATCCACGCGACGGTCACCTCCAGACTGGATTACTGTAACTCGCTCTATGTAGGGCTGCCCTTGAGACTGACCCAGAAACTCCAGCGGGTGCAGAATGCCGCGGCGAGACTCCTTATGGGGTCTTCGCTGCGAGATCACATTCATCCGGTACTATACCAGCTGCACTGGCTCCCGGTGGAGTACAGGATCAGGTTTAAGGTGTTGGTTTTAACCTTTAAAGCCCTATACGGCCTAGGACCCTCGTACCTACGGGACCGCCTCTCCTGGTATGTCCCACAGAAGAACTTACGGTCTGCAAATAAAAACATCCTGAAGATCCCAGGCCACAGAGAGGTTAGGCTGGCCTCTACTAGAGCCAGGGCTTTCTCGGCCGCAGCTCCAATCTGGTGGAACGCTCTGTCACAAGAGTCTAGGGCCCTGCGGGACCTGACATCTTTCCGCAGGGCCTGTAAGACAGAGCTGTTCCACCAGGCCTTTGGTCAGGGCGCAGCCTGACCCCCTCCTCTGGCAATCTGCACAGAATTTTGCTTAATGGTTGCCATCAATTTGATTTTAATTAATTTTTATAATTAAAGGTTTTTAGAATGTTGGATTATTTTGATTGTTGTTAGCCGCCCTGAGCCCAGCTTCGGCTGGGGAGGGCGGGGTATAAATAAAATTTATTTATTATTCTTATTCTTATTCTTCTTATTATTATTATTCTTATTATTCTTGAGTGGGTGGTTGCTGACCGGATCCTGGTGCTCTTGGAGGAGACTGATTTTCTAGATCCATTTCAATCAGGGTTTCAGCCTGGCTTTGACACAGAAACAGCCCTGGTTACCTCTGCCAGGAGAGAGACAGGGTCCCTGTTAACCCTCCTTGACCTCTCGGTGTCTTTCAATACCATTGACCACTGTATTCTCCTGAAGAGGCTATCTGAGCTGGGAGTGGGCGGCACTGCTCTGCAATGGTTCCAGTACAACTTGGATGGTCGCTTTTAGTGGGTGATGCTTCGGGACTGTATTTCAGCACCATGGGGCCTTCAAGAAGGTGTCCCTCAAGGCTCAATTCTATTCCCCCATATTGTTTAATATCTATATGAAGCCGCTGAGTGGAGTCATCTGGAGTTTGTGCATGTGTTGTCAAGCAATATGCCGATGACAAACAGGTCTATTTTTCCTTTACATCTACAGGTGTGGCAGTGGATGTGCTGGACTTGCCTTGGTAATGGACTGGATGACAGCAAATAAACTGAAGCTCAATCCAAACAAGACAGAGGCAGCATTAGTGGGTGGTTCCCTAGACCAGATAGGTGGAAGATTGACTGCTCTTGAGCGGGTTACACTCCCTCTTAAGGAGCAAGTACTTCTGGGGTGCTTTTGGATCCACTCCTTGAGGCCCAGTTGCTTGAAGGCCAGGTAGCCTTGGTGATGCAGAGTGCCTTCTGTCAGCTTTGGCTGGTGGCCCAGCTGCACCACTTTCTGGACAAGGATAGCCTAACTTCTGTGGCCTACACTCTGGTAACCAATGTATAACCAATGTGTTATACATGGGGCTGCTTCTGAAGACAGTCTGGAAACTTCAGCTGGTGCAAAATGCAATTGCCACATTGTACAATGCCCTGGGATCTTTTGATAAAGGGTGGTAAATAAATTGAAATAATAAAAGAATACAGTGGTACCTCGAGTTACAAATGCCTCAGGTTACAAACGCTTCAGGTTACAAACTCCGCTAACCTGGAAGAGTTACCTTGAGTTGAGAACTTTGGCCCAGGATGCGAACGGAAATCGTGTGCCAGCGGTGCAGCGGCAGCAAGAGGCCCCATTAGCAAAAGCACACCTCTTGTTAAGAAGAGTTTAAGGTTTAAAACAGACCTCCAGAATGAATTAAGTTTGTAACTAGAGGTAGCACTGTACTAATAACAACTAAATAATTATAATTCAGACTAATGATACTTTCCTCACATACTTCATTAAGAAAGCTGACATTTTATTTTTCAAAATGTAAACATTTCAGGGACATATTTCTATGGAAGCTCCCCACATACCTGGTTTGCCTTGGTAACAAAATATGAAAATCCCACAATGTGCTGTTTTGAGGCCTTCTCCGCTTCTTTTGTGGCTTGTGCTATGCATGCAGAATTTCAGATGTTACTGGTCTGCCATATATATGTATTTGTGTGTGTGTGTGTGTATTGGTGGGGATTGTGTGTGTATACCACCAGCCACCCAACAAACGTCATGTGGACATGTCCACAGTATTCATTCAGCTTTACCAGCTGTAACATATAAGCTTTCCTTAATACCTAAAGCTTATCGGCAACATTACTTTATCAGGCACCAAGGCTACATATGAATTATAACATCATGAATTATAACATTTAATACAACTCTGAAACACTAGATGGCACTGAGTTCACTGTGGAAAACTGGGATTTACAGCCAATCCTTACAGATCTCAATAGCAACCGCCCCCCCCCCCCAAAGACCCAAAACCAGTGGATGTAATCAGAGTAGGAGAATTCCAGCAATTCCTCTATTACCTGGGAACAGGTCTGTGCATCTCATAAAAATCTCCCAGTAGATTAGGCCTAGTGCATACATATCTACTTGTTTTAGAGCGGATTCGCAATCCCTCAAGTTCACAGCTCCTTCCAGCACTTCAGGGGCCATGTAGCGGATTGTACCAACCTGCAGAAACATGTTGTGACATTCTTAACATTAGCTCAGTATTTACAAAATCCTGTCTATTGCCCTTATCTTTAAAAGGAATTAAGTAGAACTACCCCTCCCCATTTATGTTCACTTCCATTCTCAGGGTGGAATCTCTTGAACAGAAAGACTTTTCAAGGCCATACTGCCTTGTTCTAGTCTTATTAACCACATTTATAATAACAACTATGCCCATTTTGTTGTGTCCTCATTCCCAATAAAAGTCTTTTGTGGCATGATCTAATAGTTTTGAGAAGTAGCCATAAGTGGAACAGGAGCAAAGTAATGTTTAGCTAAAAAGTTCAGTATTTCCTTGACCTCAAAATTAATAATAAAGGTTCTCTTTTTTCCAGCAGGAGCATAAAGGGCAACAGCTGCATGTAGGGCAGATAGTCTCAGAGATATATTTATACATTCACACTGAGCAGGTGACAGGATCAGACCATTTCTTCACCTCCATTTGTCAAAAGGAAACATGAGGAGCTGTTCTTTTTTAAAAAAACCTTTTTGTGAAATAACAACCTTTTATAGCATTTTATACCATCCCTCCTTTCACTGTAAAAAGTGAAATAGTAAATCTGGGAACAGCTGTCCTTTAGATTGTTATATAGATACAAAATTCACATTGTACCTTTAAAAAGAAATAAAAACTTTGCATGATATACCGAGGCACTCGGGATTTTTATGTATCTTGAACTAAAAAGCAGAGATTAATTCTCTTTCAATTTCCCCTTTTCAGATTCAGTTATAAATTTTAGTTACTGAACTACCTGTAGAGGGGATTTCAATCTCAGGTTAAACACACAGCCGTTACTGGAGGTGTTGGAAAGGTCTGCTGACATGTGCAAACAAATAATGGACACAACAGGCTGAATGGTAATGTTTGTAACAAATTTCCTTACTGGTTACTTCCTAACATGTGAATCAAGTCCGGGATGTACACCATATGCAATCCTTAAGCCAGGTATATAACCTATTTAATTAAATCCAATGCAGATATATTTCTTCCTTTCTTAATACATTCTCGTTTGAGTTCATATATTACACAGTCCTCAAATGTGGTTAAGGAAAGGTATGTTAGGAAGTAACCAGAAAGTAGAGGCAGACAAACCCGCAGAGCTCTGCCACAAACCAATCAAGATTATTCACATGCATTGTACCAGAGATGAAGGACTTGGCCTCTCTACTCCAAAATATAAGCAAGCAGCAACCAGGAAAGATTTGGGGCCCTTTCTGTGAACATTTTGATTAAAGATCTGGGTTTGAAACAAATTGTCCCTTTAAAAAACAGCCAGCGTCTTCTGCTTCATGATAGTCACATCAAGGTAGAGTAGAGAACTCTCATTGGCTCGGGTTCTAACAGGAGTCAAGGAAGCTCATGAAAGAAAAAAAATCCCATCAGCCTCTCTGCTTTGCAATTGCCTGTGACCTCTGGAAAGCCTCTGGAAGTTTGGGGGACCAGCTGAACAATGTGGGCTGAGATGTGATCAGTGTGTGTGTGTGTGTGTGTGTGAGAGAGAGAGAGAGAGAGAGAAAGAAAGAAAGAAAGAAAGAAAGAAAGAAAGAAAGAAAGAAAGAACCTATCCTTCTATGAACATCCTTGTTAACTTATTTTTGGATCCAAGTCTCATATTCAGTTAAGAAGAAGAGGAGGAGTTTGGACTTGATATCCTGCCTTTCACTCCCTTTAAGGCAGGAATGTCCAAAGTCTGTTTTGGGGACCTAATCCAGCCCGCCAGTCAGTTTAATCTGGCCGTTGTGACAGTTATTATTTATGGGGTAAAATCTTTAAAAAACCTCAACAACTTCAATCCTAAAAAAAGGTCAACAACTTTGGTTGGCCCCCACGGCCCTTCATCAAATATGGCCCTCTTTGAAAAAAGTTTGGACACCACTGCTTTAAGGAGTTTTAAAGTGGCTAACAATCTCCTTTCCCTTCCTCCCCCCCAACAAACACTCTGTGAGGTGAGCGAGGCTGAGAGACTTCAGCGAAGTGCGACTAACCCAAGGTCACCCAGCAGCTGCATGTGGAGTAGCGGGGAAGCGAACCTGGTTCACCAGATTACGAGTCCACCGCTCTTAACCACTACACCACGCTGGCTCTCTGTTACTGTTCCTTGCCCTGCATCCCCTCCTCATGTCCTGTTCCACACTGTATCAGAAGCCCACTCCCAACGGCTGGAGATGCTTTGTTGGGATGGAGGGGAGGAAGATCAGGTTGCTGCAGGGGAGAGTCGATGGGAAACTTTCCTTCCATGAAGTTCCTTAAGATTTTAGAAGGGGTTTCTGAAGGGAATCCTTCTGTTGTGCATAATTTAACCGTGTCCAACCATTGTATTCCCTTTCCATACTTACCTCACTGATTGCAGCATTGTCCTCCTCACCTGGACGCACTAGTCTATTTCCTGTTAGCTTCATGGAGAGTCCAAAATCACTAATAACACATGTTCCATCATTCTTCACCAATACATTACGGCTGTTCAAATCCCGGTGGGAGATGGCAGGTTTGTAGTGATCTGGAAATTTGAAAACCCTGCTTTAGGATTTCTAATTGTTTCTGTCCATATACTATGAAACGATTGCTATGCTATACTATTCTGAATCTAAGAATCTGTTCTATAATCATGGATATTTTTAAAAAGCAACAAACTGTGCAAACTTCAGAGTATCTATGCCAGTACTAAAATAATATATTATCATACTTTTTTGTTGTACAGAACAAGTATGTCTCTGTCAGTGGAAGAAAAGAGAGGTAATTTCCAAATATTCTTTCTCCCCCCAGCAGCCCATGGGTACCCCTAAATTTGCTAAAAATGGTTGGGGGACCCTTGAGAAGAAATTTAGAGGGACATGGAGGGGCTACAGAGGGGAAAGGGGAATCACCAATAACTGCCTCCCTCAGCATTCTGCTGATAGACTGGCAGTGCTCCAAAGAACGTGTGGCGGAGGCAGGGAGTCAGAAGGCCAGTGATTTATGGGGATTGATGCTGGTTCTCAGGCAGGAGCCAGACCAGGTGGAGGAGGAAGAATCAAGGCAGTCTGAGATGGAGGGAGGTGCGCAGGTTGTGGTGGAGGAAGAAGGGATAGCTCAGGCAAGGGACAGGTCAGTGGATTCCCAACATTCCCCTGCCCCACTGTCTCCTAGAACCAGGTGGGGCCTGAAAAGGGAAGAGCAGCGATGATGTCCATGCAGGAGATGTTTCAGGTTGTGGCCATGCAACCCGTCAGAGGAGGGTTTGTGGCTAATTTAGGAGCATGAAACTCCGGAGATGTTAAGCTTTTAACCATATCATTGATATATAGGTTAAATAAAGCTGGGGCTAGAATGCAGCCTTGCTTAACCCCCTTGGTGGCTGGTACAGGGCCTATGAGTTGGCCATTTGTGGAAGATCTTACATACAGCACAGTATCTTTATATAGGCCACTAATCAAAAATAATAATCTTTTATTCATACTGGATGTATTCAATTTGGCCCAGAGTCTTACTCGTGAAATTGAATCAAAGGCAGCCTTCAAATCAATGAAGGCTTCATATAAGACCCCACAGGTTTTCTTGGCGTATTTATAGATAAGATGTGCTAAGACAAAACAGTGATCTATGGTAGATCTGCCTTGCTTAAATCCAGCTTTCCAGCTTTCAGAGGAGGGTATATAAGCCGGAGGAGAGGAAGGGACCTACTGCTCTATAGGACCCAGACATGTGGACAGCTGCCTAGAGGCTAGACATTGTAGTAAGTATTTCTCTTGCAGACAAAGTACAAACTACGAGATATGTGCTTCTTTACCTGGGGCAGGCCATGACAACAGATTATTTTGATCAGCAAATGTATACTGTTAGATACAACCAAATTGCATAGAAAAATATGGCAAAAATTGTGTCACTTCTTTCTCCCCATGCACAAAGAAGTCATATATATCATATAATTGTAGAGTTGGAAGGAATCCTGGAGGTCATCTAGTCCAAACCCCTGCAATGCAGGAATCTTTTGCCCAACGAAGGGATTGAATCCACAACCCTAAGATTAAGAGTATCATGCTCTACCAACTGAGCTATCATTCCTCCTTGTTCTGATTCATAATATCTGGTTGCCTGACTCAGAGACATTGAGTAATTCTGTAATTTTTGCACCTGCTCTTATTTGGTATTTCTGTTCAATTTTTTTTTTGCTAAAAGCAGCCTTCAAAGTTACTGTGGGGTAACAAATGACTTTAAAAATCTTATTTCCATATATTTTTATTTGCGATCAACTTCTCAGGCCATTTTTCTCATTTTTCTACTTTTTCAATCATACATTGCTCAGCATGCATTGAGATTATACTGTTACTGGAGCCATTTTTCAGCTGAAGAGAAGGGTAAAAATATTTGAAATGTGTAAGCAAATAAAGCATAATGTATTTTAAATCAAGTGCCAAAATTAAGACACCTCATCATGGTTACTAATTATTTAAGAAAGCTCCAAATGAACTTACATAAAGCACAATGGGTGCAAAAAAAGTGTATAGAAGAGTTGCTTATTTCTAATGGCAGAAATATTTGAATCACCATAAAATAAAAATCTCTAAAAATCCTTTGATTCTGTTATCAAACAGAAAATCCTAAATTATCTTTATGGAAAGCTGCATACCCCTGGCCTTACCTCCTCGAGGCAACTCTGTGTGGAGATATGCCAGACCTCTAGTTATAGTGTGTGCCAAACGACATGAGTTCACCCAGTCACTAGTATGAAGACTCAAATACCTGCACAAAGAGCCCTGGAAAGGGAATAAACAGTGCATGTTATTGGGGTCATCAGTCCTTGTAGAGACTTTTAATCAACACTTATTTCCAATACAGTGGTACATCAGGTTAAGTACTTAATTCGTTCTGTTCTTAACCTGAAACTGTTCTTAACCTGAAGCACCACTTTAGCTAATGGGGCCTCCTGCTGCCGCCGCGCCACTGAAGTACGATTTCTGTTCTCATCCTGAAGCAAAGTTCTTAACCTGAAGCACTATTTCTGGGTTAGCGGAGTCTGTAACCTGAAGCGTATGTAACCTGAGGTACCACTGTACTCCATTTCAAAATTTGTGGACCTAGGTTATTGCTTTTATAAACAGGAAGAGAGGTGCTAGTTTGTTTGTGGTTACTGTTGGCTTTATCTAAAAATGACTCTCATGTCCACCAGATGTGCTTCATGATGGCAAAAGAAATAGTATTTTCTGAGGCCGCTTTAATCAAACGATTTAACCACATTTCACAATTGTTCACTTATAGGAGAAAAGGAACGAGACATCTGGGGACATCTCAAGCTCAGTGACACAACCATTCATGGTTAAACATGATCCTATTTGTAAAGCCCTATATTAGGTTCTGGGACGCGGGTGGCGCTGTGGGTTAAACCACAGAGCCTAGGACTTGCAGATCAGAAGGTCGGCGGTTCAAATCCCCGTGACGGGGTGAGCTCCCGTTGCTCGGTCCCTGCTCCTGTCAACCTAGCAGTTCGAAAGGACATCAAAGTGCAAGTAGATAAATAGGTACCGCTCCATCAGGAAGGTAAACGGTGTTTCCGTGCGCTGCTCTGGTTCGCCAGAAGCGGCTTAGTCGTGCTGGCCACATGACCTGGAAGCTGTACGCTGGCTCCCTCGGCCAATAAAGCGAGATGAGAGCCGCAACCCCAGAGTCGGCCACGACTGGACCTAATGGTCAGGGATCCCTTTACCTTACATACACCTATTTGCATTTGGACTAATGTCTTCTTGCATAGTTAGTTCAGGGCTTGTGAGAAAAGCTGGCAGAGGGCATACCTACTGGTCAGGGGTCCCTTTACCTTTATATTAAGTTCAAATTCTTGTTCTAGATTCAGAATGTGATAGAACCTTTCATGTGTATATAACGCAGCTCCCGGCATTTTCTTCTTTAATATCATGGGAGGAGCAGTTCCACCCTTTGCCTGTGGAAGCCTTATAAGAATCTGTTGCAGCGGAGCGACTGTGAGCAACATCATGGGAGGGGTGTTTCTAGACTAAGGTGAAATTATGAAGCTCCCTTCTTATTTTTGCTGTTAGATTCTGCATGTTCTTTAAATAGTCTTGTTAGATTTGTAGTACTGGAATGTGGGGGGGGGGTTGTATATCCTTATCTTTGCTATTGTTTTGCTATGTTATTGTGAAAATGTTTTTGTAGCATTTGTTTGAAATGCATCCGTTTCCTTGTAAGCTGCTTTAAGCCTGATTTTGTGTATGGAAAAGCAGCATACAAGTAAAACGAATGAATAAACCTGACCTGTTGTTACTAAAAATACAATAATGTAAAATCCCCACAGAATATTTTTACATTAATTGCAACTTAAATCAATTTTCTATCTTCCCAAAGGTGTATAAAGTAACTCTCTTTAAATTATTACTTACATTGGGATAATATTCCATCACTAATAAGTATTCCATCCGTCCATCTGCAGTGAATCTCTCATCTCCCACAATGAATCGGGCAATGTTGTCATGTTCCATAAGTGGGATTCTGTATATATTTCTCTCATTGATAAAGTTTTGACGATTAGTGAAAGAAAATACTTTTACAGCCACTGGACGCTCATCTAAGGAACCTTTGTAAACTGCTCCATATCGCCCTCGACCAATAAGCTGTGAAATTTTAAAAAGTAAGCATTTGAGGAACTTCACATTAATACGATATACATTTTGGCCACAGTCCAGTGCACAGTTCACTTAAATTTGTTGATTTCAGTGAGCATGAGCACTGAGTTTTGTGGATTTGGGCCTTTCAACTGCAGTGCTACAGTTCACTCTGACATGGTAGAGCGTTTAGTTCATGTTAGTATCTAAAGAAACATATATACAAGTGGAAATTGTTGTTACTTAAAAAAGAAGAAGAGGAAGAACCCAATAACAGGATTCAAAGACATGACTCATGTTAAGCTTGGCTTTATGGGGCATGGCTTTGTTAAATTAAAATAGAAAAGGGGCTTCATGCATGCAGATCATCACAAACTTGTGAATATAGTAACCACAAAAATATTAATTTTGTCTTTCTAAACACCAGCTGAGAATACAAGCAGTTTTATTTATGAAGAAATACTCGAGTGATAATGTTATAGGACAATGAGATCTTAAGATGAAGGTCAGTATATTGAATGAATGAATGAATAGCCCCTTTATCAAGACCTAGTTGTCAGGTACAAAAAAGTAGCATCTAGCTAAATGATTATCAGTGTGGTTGCAAAAATCCTTAAATACTAACTTGTATGTATGTAAAGTAAGCATTAACATCTTGTACTAAATTGATCAGGTGATTCATAATTCATGCAAAGAGCAAAGACCAACAAACTCCAAATGGCATAGTTACCTCCAGTAGCTTCAGATTATCAAGATCTAACGAGGGTTCAGATGATGCTGCTTCCATCATGTCTATACTGTGCATACCTTGTTTATGATCTCCTGATGAAAGAAGAGCCAGGAAAAAAAGTTTGTGTTACACATCAAAATGTCTGAAGTCTTGACAATGTCTTGGCAACGGACAAACCTATCCAGGAGACACCTTGCAAACAACTTAAAGAGTTAGACAGAGTGGCAGTTTTAGAAGAACCAATATTAGTATGGCCAATGGATGCCAGCTATGGAGTTTTGCACATTACTTGCCCTATGCCAAGGTTAATCGGGACAGCTAACTTGCTGTGTTCCTCAAGATCTTATCTGCAAAATTCCACCGCATGTACTCTGTTAAAGGAAAATATAATGAAAATGATGTACTGATGGTATTTGACTCCTGTAAAATTAGCAAAGATATATCATAACTGTGACAATCTATGTTGGAAATGTAAAGAAAAGGAAGGAACCTTTTATCATATGTGGTGGACCTGTCCCAAGGTGAAGGACTTACTTCTGGGAAAAGGTTTATAATGAATTGAAAAAAATGTTGAAATATACATTTATAAAGAAACCAGAGGCCTTTCTTCTTGGAATAACAGGTTTGGAATTGCCCAAGAAAGATGTTAAATTATTTTTGTATGCCACAACTGCTGCTCGTATTTTGTTAGCTAAAAGGGGAAAACCCAAGAATTACCAAGAATGGCAGGTGAAGATGAGGGATTTTTCGGAGCTAGCCAACGAAGGAGGAGGAGTACCAGGAAGAATGGATTAAATTTAATGATACTTAGTTAAATATGTCAAGTTAAATTAACTGAAAACAGCTTGCAGATACTTAATTGGCTTAGGATTTTATTTATGTTAAATGATGAATTAATATGTTTAATTTCATAATGTGAAGATTTAAGGATGTTAATGTTTAAGTTAAATTTTATAAGAACTGTGATTTGGAAAACCGTTAAAAGGATATGCAATGGAATTCAACCAAGGGGAAGCGAGGAAGTCACTTAACAATGTTAATAAGTGTAATTTTCAATAAGGCTATGATTTATGTTTGTTTGTCTTATGTGTTTGTTTGTTTATAATGTGAAAACCAATAAAAAATTTTTTTGGGGGGAAAAAGATACTATCTGCAAAATCTAAAACACCTTGTCACATGCATCCCCTTTATTATGGTTTTCTTGTTACCATCAACTGCCACCAAAAAGCTCCAGTAGTTGTGTAGCACCTCTCTGAAAAATAGAGAAGGTGCATGTGACAGGCCCTCTAGACATTAAAGCTTGGATATTTGCTTTGGGAACATGGCCCTCAGAGGGAAAAGGGAATGGACTGAATGTTACTGAAGCTGGCTGCAAATTGCTGCCTGCATTCTGATCTCTGGGTAGGCTATGGGGAAGTTTTAATGCATTTTATATTTAAAAAACCGGATTGCCAAACGGAAGAGTAAGTAACTCGGGAATGATCATGATAAGAAAAGCGAAAGATGAAAATTAACAACACACTCATCAAAGCTTACCTCCAAATATTCTGTATCCAAAGAAAAAGGCAACCACCAGAACAGCCAACACAGATACTGATGCCAGAGCAATGACAATTGTCTCATCTCGGCGAAGTGAATATGATGAATCTGAAAGAAAGAAAACTATGTATTATGGCTTCTTCATACAAGGCAAGTTTCTCAGAAAGAATTAGGATACCCAGTAGAAAGCAAATGAGACTGAAGTATTACTCTGGTGATTATATCACATAACCCTATTTATTTTATTTAATGTTAAAATCGCTTCAATTAAAGATAAGGATCTAGCTGTTAATCATTTTATTAAGTCCAATAGCTCTTTCTGAAGATACACAAGGTAAAGAACATTGCTCTTTGGAATACTATTTTTAGATGCTGACAAAACTACGGTCTTCAGAAAAGGCAACCTGCTAACTTGTTGCAAGCCTACTGTGGGAAGGTAAAAAAAATAAGTGAAAGACTTTTGAGAAATTAAAACTGGATTTCAGTATCTAGTTATGTATCAGCTTTCACCTCAACATCTGAAAAACGAAGATCATGGCCAATGGGCCCATCACCCCTTGGCAAATAGAAGGGGAAGAAATGGAGGCAGTGAGAGATTTTACTTTCTTGGGCTCCATGATCACTGCAGATGGTGACAGCAGTCATGAAATTAAAAGACCCCTGCTTCTTGGGAGAAAAGCGATGGCAAACCTAGACAGCATCTTAAAAAGCAGAGACATCACCTTGCCAACAAAGGTCTGTATATTTAAAGCTATGGTTTTCTCAGTAGTGATGTATGGAAGTGAGAGCTGGACCATAAAGAAGGCTGATCGCCAAAGAATTGATGCTTTGGAATTATGATGCTGGAGGAGACTCTTGAGAGTCCCATGGACAGCAAGAAGATCCATTCTGAAGGAAATTAGCCCTGAGTGCTCACTGGAAGGACAGATCGTGAAGCTGAGGCTCCAATACTTTGCCCACCTCATGAGAAAAGAAGACTCCTTGGAAAAGACCCTGATGTTAGGAAAGATGGAGGGCACAAGGAGAACGGGACAACAGAGAACGAGATGGTTGGACGGTGTTCTTGAAGCTACCAGCATGAGTTTGACCAAACTGTGGGAGGCAGTGGAAGGCAGGAGTGCCTGGCGTGCTCTGGTCCATGGGGTCACAAAGAGTCGGACATGACTAAACGACTAAACAACAACAACAATTAGCTTTCACTCAACAGATCTGAACAAAACAGAAAGAATTACATGCAAGTGTTTTACCAGAGCTCCTTTTATCGAGATACACCATAATCTTGCGTGGCTTTGATATTTGCGGCTGTCTTTTGATGTGGACAGGCTTTGATCATCGTAGCTGGCAGCTATCTTATATGGTCTTTTTTTTTTGATAGTTCCAGATCAAGCCATTGGCCCACGTAGTCCAGCATTCTATCCTCACAGATGCCCATGGGAAGCCCGGAACCATTACCCAAGTGCAACAGAAGTCTCCCTCCCCTTTTGCCATTCCCAGGAACTGACATTCAAAGGCATACTGTCTTGGGCAGTGGAGGTAAAACCTTTCTCCATTAATTTCAGGCAGAACATTACATCACCATGTTTTCTCAATGGCGTTTCTCACAAAGTCAGATGCTAATAAAAGGCTTGCCTTTTCTTTTCTTTTCAAAAATAATTTTTATTAAAGATTTTCTGAGCTTACAAAAGTATGTGCCTTTTCTGTCCACAGAGCTAGCCACAGAGCTACCACCTATTCTCCCCCCATTCCAAATAGCTATTAGCTACTTCTGTTTGCCAACATCTTTCCATACCCAACACCTTCATGTAGACTGAAATGTTCAGAGCTAATCATGATGCAGTTCTTTTTCAGTTATCTTAAATCCTAAATTGACAAGGGAGAGACTACAAAGATGACTGTTCATCTTGCTGACTTCTCCTCCTGGTCACAGGGCAGTAATTGGAAATTATTTCAGGGGTTAAACAAAGTCCACAGCCAGTCTCTAGCTGGATGACCTTCACATAAAATAACACACTGGTATAAAGCTGATCTGTAAAACAATGCTCCTAGTTGTTAACTTGGTTTGAATTATGCTTGGATTAGGCACACTGTAAGGCTATTTGTGTCTTCCTATTTGTTAGAACCTCACAAAGGAAGAAAATTATAGTATATTGGGCTTTAAGAATGTTTCCTAGTAAATTCAGATTATGATTTAGAGGGAAGAATTAAGTTTAAAATCAGTTCTAATCCTTCCTTTGTCCAAGATTCTGCAGCAATAAGATGATTTTCTAGTTACAGAATAAAACTAACTGATCTTTTCATTGCAATTTTATTTCTGATTCAGAACTAATAAAGTAGTTGAGAAAATGACCAATAGAAGCTTTGTGTTTAGTTTAATTCTAATTGTTTTTGTACTGCAGTTGCAATTCATTTGTTAGTATGTTAAGATGCTCAAGGTAGAATAATCATTCGGGCTAAAATCCCTAATGCAAAAGAATTTTGTTTCCATGTTAGTTTATTATGACTGCGATTATAATGAAGCAGGTTTATTTTTATTTACAGCATGTTCTAGAATACTGCTTACAATTATTAGTTTAGATAAACGTGTATATGAAATATTATGTTCGTTCTGCCGCCTTTGTTTCCCTCCACCAGGGTTTCTTTCTCCAGGACAATAGCTCCACCCTGCCTGCCTCAATTCCCCCTCACTAGCTGGAGGAGACTCTTGAAGAGTCCCATGGACTACAAGAAGATCAAACCTCTCCATTCTGAAGGAAATCAGCCCTGAGTGCTCACTGGAAGGACAGATCGTGAAGCTGAGGCTCCAAGACTTTGGCCACCTCATGAGAAGAGAAGACTCCCTGGAAAAGACCCTGATGTTGGGAAAGATGGAGGGCACAAGGAGAAGGGGACGACAGAGGACGAGATGGTTGGACAGTGTTCTCGAAGCTACCAGCATGAGTTTGACCAAACTGCAGGAGGCAGTGGAAGACAGAAGTGCCTGGCGTGCTCTGGTCCATGGGGTCACGAAGAGTCGGACACGACTAAACGACTAAACAACAAGAAGACCACAACGTCTTCTTTATTCCTCAGGTTCTGAACCTACAGAAGGGTTGTAATACCTTACCTCCTCACCCACCCCATATCCTCTTGCACCCAAAGGACAATGATCTCTTTCCACAACCCTCTCTCTCTCTCTCTCACACACACACACACTTAAAACACCCCTGCCAGAAAAGGCTTTCCTCATCGCCAGGGAGAAATGGGGGGGGGGGCCTTCCAAAGAGCCCCTGCTTCTGAGTCTTGGCTCAGTTGAGTGTACCTCTTGCCCTGTCTTCTAGCAGCTGAGACTGTTGTTGCAGTGTGACCGACCAATACAAATATTATACAGTGGTACCTCAGGTTACATACGCTTCAGGTTACAGACTCCGCTAACCCAGAAATAGTGCTTCAGGTTAAGAACTTTGCTTCAGGATGAGAACAGAAATAGTGCTCTGGCGGTGCGGCAGCAGCAGGAGGCCCCATTAGCTAAAGCACTGCTTCAGGTTAAGAACAGTTTCAGGTTAAGTACGGACCTCCGGAACGAATTAAGTACTTAACCCGAGGTACCACTGTACTGTATAGCGAGTCAATATTCATAAAGTGATAAGGAGTCATTTTCTCTTGTCTATGCAGAAAGTTTGCATTTCTTCACCACTGTGCCATGCCAATCCAGCAATTATTCAGCGGCAGCAATTTTACAAGTAGGGTTGCCACTCCACATAGCTGTCAATTTTTCCCTTTTCTTGCAAGGAATTCTATTCGGAATAAGGGAATTTCCCTTTAAAAAAGGGAAACGTTGACAGCTATAGCAGAACAAGAGACTGTATCAAATGTGCTGTCCTATTTGAACTATGGCAGAGGCAGATTACCCAACAGGCCTCAAATTTTAAACTCCTGTTACCTTAATTGCTGTGCTACATACTGTACTGTACATAATCTTCTCCCCTAACATCCTTGGTTCATAGTCTTGATCATGGCAATTAAGTATGCTATTAAAGAGTTCTGGAGGCCTCCTGCCCTTCCTCTTTTTAGCCACTTCCCTGCAGAAATAAAACTTCATCAGAAATCTTGAAGCCCTTCCAGCACCTAAACCCCAAATGTATTACTTCTACAAGCATATATAACAATAAAATAAAATAAAATAAAATAAAATAAAATAATTTCATGGATGCTCTATCCATCTCCTCTGCTGCATTTTGGAGTATTGAGCCCAGGCCTCCCCACCCCCAGTAATATAGTTTATTGCTATCATTATCATACCTTTAAACTAAATACAGAGTACTATGCATCTGCTCCCTTAATATTTCAACTGTGATTTTCCTTCAGATTTTTAAATGAGTGATTAAATAAATCACAGCCAATGTAAACTATTGATAAGTGTTTAACAAATGTCAAGGGGGGGGGGGAATCAACTAGCTGGCTTGCAAGCGCTGCATTACTTCTTCTACAATGTGTTACATGCATAGTGTTCTACTACATATTGTTCGGGGGGGCATGCAGGGCCCACACTGTGCTCACGTGTTCCAGTATAGGTAAAGGTAATTAGATCCAGTCGTGACCAACTCTGGGGTTGCGGCACTCATCTCGCTTTATTGGCTGAGGGAGCCGGTGTACAGCATGTGGCCAGCATGACTAAGCCACTTCTGGCGAACCAGAGCAGCGCACAGAAACGCCATTTACCTTCCCGCTGCTTGCACTTTGACGTGCTTTCGTACTGCTAGGTTGGCAGGAGCAGGGACCGAGCAATGGGAGCTCACCCTGTTGCGGGGATTCGAGCATGCAACTTCGCCACTGCTCACGCATCAAGGGGTGCCAGAACTGTACACATCTCCCCCTGCCAAAAAACAACAACCTCCTGCTCTGAGCAGAGAAAAGGCACTCTATCTGTGAATTATTGTAGTGGTGGTTGAAGCAGGTACCTTTTCTCCTACGCAGCTGGTGGAGAGAAGCATCCCTCCACCATTTTGTGGTCCTGACACTTTTTCTGCTCTTTTAGATATGGCAGTCGTTTTCTGTTACGCCACACCCCCACTTCAGCCCAGCCATTTTGTCAATGGCTTCCTTGGCACTTTTTGTAAACTCCAAATGTACCCAGTGGCCCAAAAAGGTTGGCAACCCCTATTCTGTCTATCAGTGAATCTCTGCCTTCGGTTGGACGGGATATAAATCAACATGAGTGAGTTTTTGTGCGGCCAAGAAGTAAGTCTACATTTGATACTAGTTCTACTTGTCACCCACCAGCCCAGGGGAAAAGTGATGAGATTTTTAAAAATCTCAGCTGGACAATAAAGGCGTGGAGGGAGAAAGATAGCAGGATAGGTTGAAGCGATAAAATTAAAAAGGCAGGATAGGAAACAATAACCCCAAACCCCTTGTCTGAAATGACAAGTGGAATAAAACTAACCCTGCGCAATTTCGTAGAATTAAAGAATCAGAATTGGAAGTCATAAGGAGCAATTTGGGGTCATATTCGTAACTACCTGGGGCATGGAATTATTTTTATTGTTTTCTTAAACACAGAGATGTACATGTAAAAGCACTGAGAGTGTTTATAGCTCTACTGTGAGTGAAATAAGTATCTTGTTGTACTGAAGAATTAATTTTGAATACAACAGAAGTACCACAGGGAAAAGGGAGTTATCTGACAGGCTGTGACTGCGGGTTCTGGAAATGGTTTTGAGATGTTACCAACAAAAGGATGTTGAAAAAAAGCAAAGTGATGTATATTTTGCGTCAGATGAGTGTTGCATAGCAACCTAAGTGGCTACTTCTTTGATAAATGACAATGGTTTAGACTGAGTTTCCAAGTCCTTTCGTTAGAAGCTCATGTTGAATTTGTTCCCGGTATCCCAGGGGCAGAGCAGCCCAAAATGGTGCTAGGAAGCACTACTTTTGCTTTTGCTACACTAGCTTCGGGATCAGGCCTCTTGGGCAAAACTATGGCCAGATCCAAAACCATATGTTTTGTTTCTGTACTGCCTTGTTGGCTCTTTGAATGCAAGTGTGTGTACGGGAATGGCTTAATTGGCTCCTCCGCAATCTAATCATTTTGACAAAACTAGGGACGCTATCTGGATTTGGGACATCTGGGCTTCACCCTAAGACTTCATTTGCTTCTGTGTCATGTTTTATTAAACCAGATTTCAATCAAAATGAAGTGTATTCACATACAAAGAGGTACCAGTTTATCACCGTTTTAATAATGCTAAGCAGTACAACATTTAGTTTAATTATATCCAGTTTCTCAAAGCATTACCCCATACTTATGACTGAGCTTCTTCCAAAGTCAGATTATAGTTGCATTCTGGGACACCTGGTGGCACTTCTTCTCACTATAATCCAAGCTAATTGCAGCTATTTTTAATTAAGTGCAGTTTATTATTAAGCAGAAGAGGACTATATGCAATACAATAAACTGAGATGCCGGAAAAAACAGACTCACTAAATTATTTGAAATGCTTACACACTGTGAGGTATTTTCTCGTTTCTCACACTTTCATTTCAACGGGTTTAGCTAATACCGTATTTTTTGCTCTACAAGACTCACTTTTTCCCTCCTAAAATGTAAGGGGAAATGTGTGTGCATCTTATGGAGCGAATGCAGGCTGTGCAGCTATCCCAGAAGCCAGAACAGCAAGAGGGATTGCTGCTTTCGCTGCGCAGCGTTCCCTCTTGCTGCTCTGGCTTCTGAGATTCAGAATATTTTTTTTCTTGTTTTCTTTCTCCTAAAACTAGGTGCGTCTTGTGGTCTGGTGCGTCTTATAGAGCAAAAAATACGGTATAGCAGCTGCAACTTTGTGTGTCTTCAGGAAAGGTTACTACCATGTCTACAAAAAAGTTGTTACTCTCACACATGGAGCTACAGAAATCATACTGAAATGATTCACATGTAATGCTAAATCATGCTTTGGTGCTACAGGAGCCTCACACTCATGCTCTTCTCTTCTTTCACGCTCTGCTTCAACTGGTTTGCCAACAGACTTGGAACCAGCAAGCTATGGTCTGCGCTTCCCCCAGCAAACCAGAATGACAAAACGGCTTCAAACCATGTTTGCAATTCTAGTTTGGAGAGTAAACACAAACCACATTGGTCATGCTGGCTGGGACAGATGGGAACTGATGTCCAGCAAGATCTGGAGGGCACCACTTGGGTTATCGTTGGGTTAGTGTCTAGAAACCTTAGATTCTGTTTGCTGTTTGGAACAAACTCCAATTTCTGTCACACTTTATTATGGGAAGCTACTGTTTGTTCCAAGCAGTAAATTGACGTTCTCAGGCTTCCTCTCTTTGTGTACAAAGGAGAGAAGGGGAAGGGTTAGTGGGGAATGTGCAAGCCCAAGGCATGTGCCATTTCACTGTCGTAACATTAATTCTTGTTTTAGCATTATGCCTTGATCTCATGCAGTAGTCTCATATTCTTTAAGGAACTATAGATATTTGGATACAAAGACAATACGTTATACTATACCAAATTTACTGTAATCCTGTTGTAAAGTGTTTTGTGGCACTGCTTGATTTAACACTGAACTTTATTTGCATTATTTTGAACTAATAGTTATATCATATGGCTGAAAATATGGTCAGCAAAATTAAGTTTACCCTAATATATTAAGAAGGGTGTTGCTTCAAGTACAAATGACCTATTCCAGAACAACTTTTCTCACTGCAAAATCATCACGATCAAAATGTAACATCTATGAAGATTTTTCCAAGCAAGGTGTTAAGATTCCTGCTCTTAGGTGTTTCCTGTACAATTTGTGTAGATTTTGCCTTATTCTACAGAGGGGGAAATGCTCATTTGAAATTGACCCAAGATTCAAAATGCTGTAACTTCTTTTAAAAATTGTGGCAGCAAGTTCTCTTGTTTTGGTTTTCAGTCACAGAATCTGCCTACTGCTGGGCACATGCCAGAAGGTGTAAAACACTATTCATTATCAAAGCAGCCTTTTCCTAGCTCTAAGCCTAAGTTTAAGCCTAAGTAATGAAATTTCCTGGTGATGCAACTGCTTGGGAAGAAGAGTTTGTAGAATAATACTGTACGCGGGTGGCGCTGTGGATTAAACCACAGAGCCTAGGACTTGCCGATCAGAAGGTCGGCGGTTTGAATCCCCGCGACGGGGTGAGCTCCTGTTGCTCGGTCCCTGCTCCTGCCAACCTAGCAGTTCGAAAGGACATCAAAGTGCAAGTAGATAAATAGGTACCGCTCTGGCAGGAAGGTAAACGGCGCTTCCATGCCCTGCTCTGGTGTGCCAGAAGTGGCTTAGTCATGCTGACCACATGACCCGGAAGCTGTATGCTGGCTCCCTTGGCCAATAAAGCGAGATGAGTGCCGTAACCCCAGAGTCGGCCACGACTGGACCTAATGGTCAGGGGTCCCTTTATCTTGAGAGGCTTGTATAAAATCTGAGAGCAGTTGATAACTGTGCTCTTACAGGTAGAATGGCTACAAAACACATGAAGTAGCAAATAAAGATGGTAGCTCAGAGCATACATAGTGCGCCTTTTACTCCTGGAGTAATAATACCCAATTTCCTCTTATCTAATGATAAGGATACCTGCTTGCTTGCACAGCTGCAGATTTTATCCATAGCACCTCTCAAAATTAAGCACTGCAGTGTGAAGTGGCCTCAAATAGTTAATGAGCACGGAAGAAGCAAATTACCAAGCTAGCAGCAACTGTCTCCTTTCCATGACGGCAAGATCAATCAATCATTTTCCATAGTCAGACAGTGCTTTACCACTAGTCTTGGGGAAGCCTGGAGGCTTCAAGCTAAGCTTCTTCCTTCCACCTGACCTGTCCTCCAGAGAAGTAAACACTGAGCTACATCTTTCCTACTGAAAGAGTAGTGAGAAAAGGGGAGGCAAGCCACGTGATGGAACTTCGAGGCACACAGGCACTTAAGACAGATGGGCTTTCTTAATAGTTGCAGCTCTCCTCCTGGATACGGGCACCAAAGTTAGCCAGAAGGAAATCTGCAAGTACTGCTACTTTAAAAAAAGCACCACCTCTATATGCATGATTTGAACGCTGATAAGATTTATGTAATTTGTTATACTAAGGAACTGAATGTACCACACTTTGCCTTTTTGTTGTAAGTTGCTTTCTTTTGTTCAACAAATTTGGAATTTTAAAGGCTGAGCTGTAGTTTGCTTGATCAAGTTAACGTTCCTTAAAATCTGAGTGCATGTGGATTTTTAATACTCCAGGAGAAAACACACACATTCCTTTGCATGGGCGTAGCCGGGGGGGGGGGGTTGGAGGCAGCTGCCCCCGCAATCAAGAAAATAAATAAAAATATTTAACAAGCTGACCGATTGCATTGCAGATAACTCACTTCTGCCCTCCCCCCCCCGAACGTAAAGCTTGATCCCCACTAAAACACATACGCCCATGCATCTCTGAACATTTCACGTGGCTGCATGCTCTTCCACATTTAAGTATGCTGCATATAAAGCATGCTGTGTTCCTCTAAGCAGTTAAAACACCCTGGCTTCTCCCGTGTTCACAGAAAGGCAGCTCTGGCAAATTTAAACAGCTCATGGGTGCTTATATGCGATGGCAAGACTTGTACAAGCAGGCACTTCCTGCATGCAGATCAGACGGAGAGCCGCCGTCTGCCTTATTGGAGCCTGGGATGTTTCTGTTTACAAATCCTGGAGCCAGGCCGGGGCACTGGCTGGAGGCGTGCCGTCTGCTTCCTTGCTACACTCAGCCTTTGTCTGGTTTTACTGTGTCAAAGAAAGAACAACCCTGCTGTGTTTTCCGCAAAGGATGGTTTCAAGACAATGCAACTGCTGGGGCTCCCTCCTTTTTGCACAGCCTCGCTCAGAAAGGTAGTCTACGGATTAGTGAATTTACGCTTTCCCTGAGAAATATGGGGTGGGGGGAGAGAGCTGGCCTGCCCCCCAAATCATTTAACTCATAGGCAAGCACACTTGCACTCGTTATTTCATACAAAAGAAAAAGAATCATATTTCAATCGTACCCCTTAGACATACGTTATTTTCTTATGCAACAACTGCACTCGAACGACGTGCTGTATTTTTACAGCATACGATACTTATATAGAAGCTATCATTTTACCTCTTCCTTGAAAAGTTTTTATTGGTGTCCTGAAGAAACGTTTCAAAGAAAATTCCATTTCAATTGTTAACTGCGGGTCATGCATTTTTAGCTTCCTTTAACAGATGCACTTCTTAAACTGCCCAAATTTACATAGTGGCTTAGCAATTTAGTGACAGTGAGAAGAAAAAAAATGAACTGTTACACTGTTAGCCTTGCAAAACAAGAATGAAGGAAAAGTGCCTCTGGTTTTCATAACCTGAACAGTTTTCACAGTCTTTCTGTGTCTTCCACATGGTTCTTATTATAGTTTTATACAAGTATTTTGTATTTATTTGTATTAATCGCAAACATAAATGATATTAAGTAGCAGACCTCTTAAACCTGATAGCATATGGTTCAGTATGGAAAATGCCCTAAAGACTGTTCAGTATGTGCAGAAGTTTTCACAGCCTTCAGGTCATTCTCCATACTGAACTATATACTATCAGGCTTAAGAAGTCTGCTACCTAATATTGTTTATTTGTATGAATAATACAAATAAATAAATAAAAACTTGTATGAAACTTTGCTTAAATTATGTCAGCTATGCAACCTACCAATTTTATGGAATGGTGGTATGAGAATATCAAATAATCTAGACATATTATTTCAGGTAAGGCTTAAAATAACATTTAAAAAATCTGTAAATTTTTAAATATTGACTTGGTTGGATTAATATTGGAATGCACAACATGATTGAACCCAGCCATTCCTAAAAATGTCTGATACAAATATTCATTTATTCTCAATCTGAAAGATTTTTTCGTCTTCTAATAATAGCCAAAATCCTATTCTTAAAAAACCCAAGAACCATAAAACAAGTATCTCACTTCTCATCATTGAGCCAGTGCTAAGAGAAAACACAGCGAACAAAATGGCTCATAGTCTGCTAATACGATCTTGGTTTCTATAGCAACTGAGCAATGTGCCTTTTATTTATGTTTAAATATTATTTGCAAAAACACAAGATGCATTCCAAGAATAGTACAACACAATACTAGTTAGGCATAATCTCTAGGGGGGCTGAAAATGTTCAAATTGTGGAAGCTATGGAGAGGTAATGTATTCAAGTCATTGACAGGAGAATGTAAATAAATGCTTCTTGGGGCCTTTCCCGGGGGGGGGGGGGGTTCATCATAAAATGTGCATGTGTTACTCAATTACGATAGGGACACAGGAGTCATTCTTTGGGCTAGTACTTCTGTTGCTGTACTACTACATTTTCCACCTGCAGTTTAATCCTGACATCTTGTTGCCGGGGTGGAGGGGACATTCTTCTATTAGTTGGCACATCAGCTACAATTGTGCATGCTTTGTTGAGCACGATTGCTGAGTACTGTGAAGTTAGTGCCTGCAACATCATTAGAGATGATGACTAGTTTGCTGCTCTCTCATACTACTGCCAAAGTTGAGCAATTCAGACACAAGCTGCTCCTTTAGCTGTTAAAAGCAGCTTGCCTCTGAAGAAAAGCTGTACTACACCAGTAGCATTTAGACAATCAGATCTCAACTTATTAACCAGATACTGTATATTCCCCCAATACACAACTGTTTGACTCCTGCCTTTGTGTAAGTTTTCCCTTGACTATAGTTTTCCTTTTCACCTGAACCAGGAAATGATAGTTAACAGCTTTGAAACATGCCGCAATATTAAGCTAACTTTAAACTGCAGCTTAATTAATATTTTGGAGTGCTCCCAAGCTGTTAACCATACTTTTCTGGTTTGGACATAATGGGAAACTAGAGTCAAGACGGTCTGCCTTGTTTGCCAACTTACATAAAGTAGCTGTATATGGGAACACTAGGTTCATCCATAACTTGGCTTACTAATCAGGTATGTACAGTTTATGCAAATTTTGCTTTTTCATTATTAAAATTTCAGGCTTAATTCTTTGAAGATTGCAGATTCATTTCTCCAGTGCTAAAGTTCCTATTTCCAAAGTACGTACAAACACAAAGCATGCAAAGCTCAGCAAGTTTACTTTTTAACTATTATGCTAGGATGGGTGCTACTGGAGCAATAGGGGGAAATGTTGTTGTTGTTTTTTACTATAAACTGAAGTTTAAATGGATTTAAAATGTAAGCAAATAAGTAACATGGATTCCTATGTATATTTTTAGGGGAACAGAAGAGGGAAGGACCGCCATCTAACAAAGTGATAACAATGAGGAGAAAGATCTCAAGGATCCTTTGGCCATGAAGGCAATGATTTCAGTATAAATCATAATTAACTAACATTCCACATGGTGTTAAAACCATCATGTGTGATGTGTGAATCAGAAGTATTTGTTGGCTAAACTTGTGTTTGCAAGTTTAAATTCTGAAAAATATTTGGAACCACCTTAGTTCATACCAAACATTTTATTGAAATCTGTTTTCTTACCTTAGATCACACACTAGTTTGGCTACAGTGCAATGTGAATAAGCCTTTAAAAATCCAGCTATGCAGTGAGCATGAAGCAGGCTCAGACAAGTGCCAAAATTTCCATCAGTGTATGAAACTTTCCTTTAGAATTCCATCTTTGTGTTAAGAGAAAAATATACAATTTTTTACGCTGGTGTAAACAGAGGCAGAAATAGGGCTGTCTTAAGTCTACACAGCTGTTGCTTCAACTCATCCACCAGTACCCATAACTTTGGGAAATTGTAGTAGCGTGAAATACAGTCAGTCCTTAGCTATTCATAAGATGGTATCAGTAGACTAACTACAACACTAATGTTTATTTAGAACTTCTGGCAAACTAGAGAATGTACCACAAGAGATAAACCAAGACAAAATAACAGGGAATGGATATTGCAAGGCATTAATTGGTTTCCAGATGGCACACTGAATCTCTGAATGGTCCTAGCAATGCATTAAAACAAGGTTTACATTGTAGTTTTTCGCCAAGATGCTAGCAAACAAAAGTCCCCAAGCTTGGACTTCAAAATGAACTTTGGGAACTTTTAAAAGTTTCTTCAAACTGCAGGCAAGCTTTTAAAACTCTGAAATTATTCTGTCTTGAAATAAAGCATAAAAAGCTGGAGAATAATTCTGAACTGCCCTCTGCTTATCTTTTGTTAGTTTTCTCCTTCAGCAAAAAGCCTTCTTTGCCAGGATCTATCTACTCAAAACACACTCCCCCTTCCTGACTTGAAGATGCAGTGATGGAAGCAGAAGAAAAGTTGAAAAGTAAATTTTATACTACGGCAGCCCGGAAGAGAACATGCCCGCCTTCAATTTATTTATTTCTTAGGACAGCAATGCAGTATTGTCGTACAGGCATGCTGTAGAGCAGTGATGGCCAAACTTGGTGCTCCAGCTGTTTTGGGACAACAATTCCCATCATCCCTGACCACTGGTCCTGTTAGCTAGGGATGATGGGAGTTGTAGTCCCAAAACAGCTGGAGGGCCAAGTTTGGCCATCACTGCTGTAGAGCAAAGCTGCAATTATGCTGGCCTTGTCATTTTCCGGGAGTGTCTCTGTACGCCATGCAGGCCCAGAGAGTGAAAAGAAGATGGGGGACATGAGAGCAACTTTGATCTGCAGTGTACCAAGACCTCACCTTGTTCTGTTAGAGCTTTTTTAAAAGGGGAAAGAATAATATCAATTGCCTGCTGCCACCTAGTATAGGAGAAGAGACCAACCAGGTGCTGCACAAAGGGAGTCGACACTTTCTTTTCTTAAACTTTTTTTTACAATCCCCAAGTGCATCCAACAATGTATGCTGAAAGTTTAGAAGGGAAAACAGAAAGAAAGGGGGACCTGTTAGTTTCTTTCTTTCCCACAGCCTGGGAGTGAGGGAGGGAAAGGGGAGGAGGGGTAGAGCAAGGGAAAACACATAGGAAAACAGATCACAGCACAGAGGCAAAACAGGCAGTCACAGAGTAGCATGCTGCTCTTCAGCCAATGAAACACCAGTACTATGGTGACCCCCCCTCTTGTCTCCCACCTACTATTCTTTCTGCCTTCCAACCTTAAGGCACCTGTGTGTTCATTTTGTTTCTCAAGCACAGCTACTGATCATAAATCATCTAAGTAGTAAAGAAACAATTCTGCTCCAGAATTAGAAATTTCCTCTTGGTATGCAAAGCGCTCTTGCAAAACATTAACAATGCATATATGGCCTAATTATTGTTCTGAGAGGTTTACAGTCTTACAGTATGGGGCTTGCAGGATGCTTACTCAGCATTTGCCTGTTAGGGAATATTAGGGAATACTAGTAAGTCCAAATTGCATGATTTGTATACCATTTAACTCTCCATAACTATCATTTTCCAGCAGATATTGAGAGCAATATTTATTTTGTTCTTTTAAGATGAAAGTTCAGTTTAGCCCTGCACTTCAGTACTGGTTAGTAATATCAGTTTCTTCCAATATAAATCATAATGAAAACAATGAGATGAAATAGCAACAGGGAATATGAACCCAAAGAAGACCATTTCAGATTCTTACTGCAAATAATTTATCCTCTTTGTGGTTTCTTGCGAAGCCTCATTTTATACATATAGAACATTGAACAATATTCCTTTCTTGCTGTCAAACATCCCAGTTTCTGAAATCACATTGTTTAAATACCACACAATACCACATAAATTTCCATTATTTCCTCCTATGTTGCTTTAAGGCTCTCTCACTATAAAAACATAATCCCTTCTACACAATATTAATGGTTATGTGCAGATTATATTAAATACCACAAATTTAAATTCTGTGTTGATGTCTAAAAACATATGCTCTTACATTAATATACAGCATTTGCAGCTAATTAGGAGCATTACTTGTTTTCCAGGACTATATGTATTTTGACATCTACACACAAGCCAGAGCAATGTCTAAATTGTCTTCCAATGTTGCAATTCAAAAAATACTGGGCACTGGAGATAGATAGAAAATAAATGATTGTAAATATATAGGCAGTTATCTCCCGTTAGTCTGGAAGTAAAAGAGAGCTTTGGGTCGTGTTGCCATTCCAGATATGTTCTATCAGAGTGTGATCCCAGTCTCAGCATAATTATAGCTCAATAGAAGTAGGAAAAACAACATTGCAATGCAAAATGTAACCTCCATATGCCTAATACAATTCTGTACTGCTGTGGTTATGATTTGTGTTCTCCTTTGCAGTAGCTTCACAGATGCTGTTGTTTGAAGTATTCCAAAGCCACCCTAACCATCATGCAGGGCAGAGTCAAAGCTAGAGTGGAAGGTGGGGGAGGGCGTAAAAAAACAAAAAACCACTGTGCCAGCTTCAGGAACTACAGGGTGAGATCTCATTTTTTAAAATATGCAAAGAGTTCATGATGGCTGGGAGTTTCTTGAAGGTGAAATATTGAAGGCATAATCTAAACAATTCCAACAAGGAAGAGAAGTACTGTAGGAAGCATCTAAAGAAACCAGTGTGGCTGCATAAGGAGCTTTTAGATGAGCTGAGATTTAAAAGGGGCATGTATAATGGGAGAAGCAAATCACAAAGGAAGGATATAAAGAAGACGCCAACACTTTCAGGGAGAAGGTCAGGAGGGCTAAAGCTCAGAACCCAGCTCAACCTTGCAAGAGAGGTTAAAAGACTAAAAAGGGTATTTTGAGCTATTTCAAAGCAAGAGGAAGAACCAATAGGTCCTCTGCATGGAGAATAAGACCATGGCAAAATTATATTGCCACAATGTTGTAAAGGATATACAAGCGAAGACTAACTTATTTTTAAGGTGAAACATTGTATAATACAACAGATAGCTTACATACTAATAGAAAAACAAAGTTAATTTCAATCTTTAAGTTCTCATCAGTGCATTGCATGTGGAGTCTATTAGTAGCAATGCTTTCTCAGTTGCTCTTAAATCATGATTATCACACAGCCTGAGGCACTCTGACTCACTGAAAGGCGTTCCATCGGTAGGGTCTGCTGGTGGAAAATTCTCTGTGAAGTTGAGATTGCACAAGTTGGAACTGCAGCAGCAGAAACGATATGTCCCATTCTGAACCAAGGAAGGGGTGGTTGTGACGATGCACTCCTCAGAGTGACAGTCTTCAGGGTCTCCTATATGAGACCAGCATCCTGGAGGGAGAAAAAGGTTGTAAATCAAATAGCAGCATTTCTTTTGGCTATTTATTTAGCTTGTGAAACTTTTTACATGTTTTGCTCCTCAACTTCATGCTCTTATTAGATTGTCTCTCACCTAGAAAAACCCCTCTGCCTTTTAAGACCAGGGACACACTGCTCTGAATCTTTTCCTTAAGATACTGGGACTATGGGTAGGGTCTTTTGCAGCTCCATGACTTTTGACATTAGGACATTTTTCTTTCATCCTCTGTTTTTAAATATATGCTCCTTTTCTTAAATGGGTTTTATGTGACTTGGACTATGTACAGTACCATATTTTTTGCTCTATAAGGAGGAAAACAAGAAAAAAAATATTCTGAATCTCAGAAGCCAGAACAGCAAGAGGGATCGCTGCGCAGTGAAAGCAGCAATCCCTCTTGCTGTTCTGGCTTCTGGGATAGCTGCGCAGCAATCGCTCCATAAGACGCACACACATTTCCCCTTACTTTTTAGGAGGGAAAAAGTGAGTCTTATAGAGCAAAAAATACGGTACTTTCTTTAGCCAATTTAACTGCATTCTCTTATGTGGGTGGATTTCACTACTGAGACGTGCATTTTGTACTAATGCTTTATTGCTGAAAACAGATTCAATTTCATGTAAGAAAAGTTGTATTAAAGCAGATAAAAGCCTACACAAACATATTTGTGGTGGTTCTTTTCATTCCAACAATGTAACCACTGTCTGTGTCCCAAAACTAAACAGCCTTATGACTGTAACGACCTGGTCCTGGCAAAATATCAAATGCACCATAGTGTCTTCAAATTTTTCATTGGTTTACTGATTTGTGACTCATTTACATTATCAGCTGCATACCAGTCCTTTCATTCCACTTCAGGTGTGTGTGTGTTTGTGTGTGTGTGTTCAAGGGTTAGTCAGAGGCTGATGCATGTTTTTTGAAACTAATGCATGTTCTTGATTCATTTCTCTACCGCACCAGACCAACAGATTACACATACAATTGCAGGGGTCATCATGTCTGGCATGCAGGAAGTGGACAGAGCACAGTATTCAATTAAAGTATGCAGTGATTCGTCCTGAGCTAAGACAGTGAGCAAAATAGTGTGGCTAAAATTTATCAAGACTCCTGAAGTGTTGACCTCTGAAACAAACCACAGGTGAAGCATTCCCAACTGTGTAAGCAAGTTCGCATTATCCTGGCATTTTGCCTTCAGGTTTCCAACAACCTCTGGTTATGCTGGTTCTTTAAATATCATACTTTGATTTAGTTGATGAACCTGCATCTAACATTTCAGCTTTTAAGGGAGGTACCATGTATTTACACCACTTTTGCATGTTCCCGTCCCCTACTCATTACTGTATGTAGTTTTAGGGTCTAATTACATATTTTGCTTCATAACTTTCCTTCTGAGAGGGATAGAGACTTATTTTTTAAAAAACAAAATGGAAGTTCAGAGTCTGAGGCCCTTAATGATCAGTAATGGAACTTCCTTCTTTTGTATGGCTTATTCATTTAATCATCCTTATTATCCAAGACTGCTCAGTGTTATGTTAGAGACTATCCTCTATGCTCACTTCTAATTAAGAAAGTTAAGAAAGATATTGAAATATGGGGCAGACTAAAACTGTCATTTTGGGGCAGAATAGCTACAATCAAAATGTCTGTACTTCCTAGATTATTGTTTCTGTTCCAGAACATCCCTGTGGTTAAAGGTATAAGGATATTTAAAGACTGGCATAGGAAGATTTCCAAATTTATCTGGCAGGGCAAGAAACCAAGAATAAAATTTAAATTGCTGACTGATGTGAAGGAAAGGGGAGGTTTTGCCCTGCCAGATTTGAAGTTATATTATGAGGCGTCATGCCTATGCTGGGTAAAAACTTGGATAAAACTGCAAGACAAGGAAGTGCTAGAGGGACATAACAACCGATTTGGGTGGCATGCCTATTTATGGCACGGGCGGAGGAAAGTGCATAAAGACTTCGGAAACCACATCTTTAGGGGTCCATTGATTGAGGTATGGGAGAGGTATAAAGACATGCTAGAACCCAAAACTCCCCATTGGCTGTCGCCACTAGAAGTCATGAGTGCCAAAAAGATTAATATGAGGACTAACTGGGTTACCTATGAACAACTGTTAATTAAAGAAGAAGGAAAGTGGAAAATGAAGCCGTACGAACTGGTCAAGGACCAAGTTTACGATTGGCTGCATTACTTCCAGATTAATGATATGTTTAGGAAAGATACTAAAGATAAAGGATATGCCGATAAAAATTCCAGATTCCAAAATGAGATATTGAACAACAATATAAAAACTTTGTCTAAAATGTATAACCAGTTACTGGATTGGAATTTAATTGACGAGGAAGTTAAGTCAGTAATGACATACTGGGCAAGAGATTTAGGCCGTAACATCTACTTTGAAGAATGGGAAAAACTTTGGAAACATCATCTCAAGTTCACGGCCTGCGTGACATTGAAGGAAAACTTAATGAAAATGTTCTACCGTTGGTATATGACCCCTGTAAAATTAGCTAGGATGTATGGATCCTGTAATAAATGCTGGAAGTGCAAGAAAAGGGAGGGGACCTTCTACCATATGTGGTGGGAATGCCAGAAGGTTAAAGGGTTTTGGGAGAGTATATATAACGAAATGAAGAAAATTTTGAGATACACCTTTGTTAAAAAACCAGAGGCCTTCTTGTTGGGATTGGTAGGAAGGGAGATAAAGAGGGAGGATTACAAGATGTTTCAGTACGCAACAACGGCAGCAAGAGTCTTACTAGCTAAAAACTGGAAATCAGAGGGTCTACCGACAATCGAGGAATGGAGATCAAAACTATTAGAATATGCGGAGATGGATAGGATGACAGGGAAAATCAGATATTTAAAGGATCAGAGGTTCACCAAAGATTGGGAAAATTTCACGAACTATCTGGAAAATCTAAGTGATGGACAGATAACACTAGTGGGTTTCAAAGGAGCTCTGTAAAAAGTAAAGGGTACTGTCTAAAGAGAAACGGGAGAATTAGGATGAATAATGGCATTACAAACTAAGAACTGCGAAATTCCAAAAAAAGATTAGTATGGATGATTTGTGGAAAGGTTGAAGGAAGTCACATTTAAAAATCTGTGAAAGTAACAATCGAATCTGTATATCTTATTTTTGTATTTTGAATTATGCAAACTAATAAAAATCATGCATTGAAAAAACTTCTAATTCATTGTTATTACCTATTACTATTTTCATTAAACATAAGCACTATGACCTTGTTTTTGCTTTCTGGTAATTTGTACAGTTTTATCTATTTCTACTTAGCAGCTCTATTAAGTTTATACTATGAATCACTAGCATATCAAACTTTAGATTGCCATGTATTAAAAATTTCTATAAAGTATGCTTGAAAAAATTGTGGCTTGGCATAATTGTAATGTTGCCCAGAAGCCTAATCATGATTAAGCTATTGGGAATGCCCTATGGACATGCACACGGCTTTCCCAAGTGAGTATCCTCCCCACCTTTTCAATTTGACCATTGACCATTAACTTACATTAATGCTAACCACCATTTGCAACAATGGATAGAAGCAGCTTTGCAAATTTGCTGATAACTATGGTCATCTTAACACCACTGAAGATGGAACTGTAGTTAGCTTTAGCTTGAGGAAGAGAGGGGGGGTGCAACAATGAACTGGGAAGGAGTCAGGAGTCATACAATTAAGAGAATCAGAGCTTTTTTCGGGGTGTGTCATAGACCATCTGTCCAATCCCCTGCTCAATTCAAGAGTCCCAGAACTAGAGCATCTTCAATATATGGCTAGCCAACCTTTGCTTGAAGAACTCTAGTGAGGAAGAACTCACCACTCCTCTAAGTAATTGATCCCACTGTTGAACTGTTCAATAAGTTTCTCCTAATGTTCAAATGAAATATATTCTCCTGTAAATTAAGCCCAGTCCTGGCCTTTGTGGCAGCAGAGAACTGAGAAGAGTTATGTCTGCACTCAGCTGCCCTTCAAAATGAGGGACATTTGTTTGTAGATTCCTTTGCGATCAGAAGGCAGTACAGGGGTACCTTGTTTTGAGTCGGGGATCCGTTCCAGAGCCCTGGACACTCAACGAAAGGGATGCTCGACAAAGCGCCGCTCTGCGCATGTGCGCGAGCGGCAAACCTGGAAGTATCCCGTTCCGGTACTTCTGGGTTTGCCACGGATGTTCGCCAAAATGGACGGTCGATAGGGCGGACGTTCACGGAGGTATTAAGGTAAAGGTTAAGGTACCCCTGAACTTTAGGTCCAGTCGCGGACGACTCTGGGGTTTGCGGCGCTCATCTCGCTTTATTGGCCGAGGGAGCCAGTGTACAGCTTCCGGGTCATGTGGCCAGCATGACTAAGCCGCTTCTGGCGAACCAGAGCAGCGCACAGAAACGCCGTTTACCTTCCCGCCAGAGCGGTCCCTATTTATCTACTTGCACTTTGATGTGATTTCAAACTGCTAGGTTGGCAGGAGCTGGGACCGAACAACGGGAGCTCACCCCGTCACAGGGATTCAAACCGCCGACCTTCTGATCGGCAGGCCCTAGGCTCTGTGGTTTATGAGAAGATACATGTCTAAAAGTTTTACAAAAAAACTGCTACCTGCCTCTGAATATTAAGACCTTTGTGACAAATAGATTAAGTTATGTTTGTTGTCATTATTGCTGAATGCCATTATTGTTGAATGTTACCTTGTTTCACAAGATGGATCTCTCCTTCACGTGTTTTCTCCCACAGACCATAGCAGGTGTTGCCTTTCATACACAAAACTGTACCATTCTCTTGAGAAATTCGACTTTCGCTAATTCCATGATCATTTTGGTACTGGTCCCTAAATGCACATGTCGTCTCTTCACTCTGTGCAGCTAAACAAGAAAACAAAAACAGGCAAGTTTACAAACCAGATTGTGGCACTGATTGTTGACAAAACTAGAAGACAAAAATATAGTTGAAGAAACTAGAAGAGTCATTTTCAGGGCTGGCCCTTTCATTAGGAAGAGTGAGGTAGCCACCTCAAGTAGCTGATTTTGTTATCATTAAAGGGCAAACAGAACAGACAGAGGTGCTGGTAAGTTTTTAAGTGACACTGAGTACTACAGCAGAAAAAAGCACTTAAAAGTGGCCTGCAGCAACATCACAAGCTTGGTACATTTTATGGTATTCATAAATGAAGATGCTTTAAATATTCAGAAACCGGATGAATAGGAATACATTCAGTCCCAGGCCACATTATCAGTAAATCTTAGATCATCATCATAATTAGTCTTCCCACTGAACATACATCTCCCTTGAGCTAGAATATTAAAAGATCAAAATGTCTTAAGATCCCAGAAATTCAAAGGAATTTTTGTCCACTTTTCTTTTTGATACACTCCAGAAATTAGGCCATACCTCATCAAAACAACCCTATATAATTATTGCATTAGAAAGAAAGACTCTTCGGAATGAAAGAAGCATTTAAAGTCCTTAAACTAGTGCACAGAATTTAAACTGGTTGAATCAATCAAAGCAAAATGCCTATTTTGTGCATTTCCAGATTTTTCATAGATAAATATTCACTGGGTTGCCATGCCTGAGCAAAACATTGTGTAATAATGTATCATAAAACAAAGGGACTGGATAATAATGATCCATAAGTGACTGCCTTATTAAAATAGTGAAAGGGAAAATACACTAATGCGAAATTATTATTTTTTGCTTTAAATCACAATTTTGCCACTTTCTAGCATCAAAGAAAAAATATGCGAATTTTCTGTAAAGGAAGAAATACACACTAGCATTAACGTAGCATTTTTGACAGCAAATATCACAGTTCATATGTTCATTGTGCCTTTCAATATATATTCTTTCCACAAAATAATTTTGACATTAATGACCTAGAGTAAATAGAGTCAAATCAGATTTGAACTTGAACTATACTCAGCAACAAAGTTCAGCCTCTTTAGCAAAGCTACCTGCTGATTCTATTCTTCTGTTTTCACCTTTATATATGCTACGACAAGAATCTGCATGTAAATCTTCACCTACCATTTAGGCTATAAAAGCAATTAAAGAGGGAAGGCTTTCCAACAACTCTACCAAAATCACTGTGTATACATAGTCTCTTGCAGCAAAAACAATCAAAACTTTGTGGCCCTTGAAAGCCTAACAAATCTATTTGCGTGGCGAGGCCCTGGGCCCACAGTTCCCACAGAAATAAACATACAAGCACAAATATGTTGGATTAATGGGATAAATTAGGCCACAACTTTATTGGTTAGAGATGTGAGCAGTTTGGCTTAGGCAACTGGGTGAAGCAAGACTATATCCTGACTCCTGCCCGGCTGCAGGAAGTCTTGAAAGAGTCAACCATCCATAGCGGGAGCCTTGTGATATATATCAATTAAAAACTCCCCCAGGGTCACCGATGGGGTCGTGGCATGACCCTAACCCATGACCAGGCTTTGGACAGGAACCACACACCTGGATCCCTTTAATGGGACACCCTTAGCGTGGAGGGGCAGGTAGAGGCAACAGCTCCCCCTCCCATAACAAGGCTTAAAGGTAAAGGGACCCCTGACCATTAAGTCCAGTCACGGACGACTCTGAGGTTGCAGCGCTCATCTCGCTTTATTGGCCGAGGGAGCCGGCATACAGCTTCCGGGTCATGTGGCCAGCATGACTAAGCTGCTTCTGGCAAACCAGAGCAGTGCACAGAAACACCGTTTACCTTCCCACCGTACCTATTTATCTACTTGCACTTTGACGTGCTTTCGAACTGCTAGGTTGGCAGGAGCAGGGACCAAGCAACGGGAGCTCACCCCGTCGCGGGGATTTGAACCTCCAACCTTCTGATCAGCAAGTCTTAGGCTCTGTGGTTTAATCCACAGCGCCACCTGCTTACCCAATGCCTCACCTTACAAAGTTGTGTTGATTGCTACAAGGTAGGCAAAAACCAAATGGCTGGAGCCAATTTGCCAAGTGGACAAATTCCTACCCGGCCCCAACAACCAGGCGACCGAGATTAGTCATAGCAAGGCCATAGTCAAGCAACGCAAGAAAGAGGGTGAGTGGGCTGGCAGATGCACCAAAGTAGATGATAGGTTAGCCGGGGGGCATGACGCGGCTGGGCATCCTAGTGACATGGGCAGCATCCCTCTGTCCACTGCTGGGTAACTGAGGTCCTGGAACCCCTCCTGCAATGCAGCCCCCCTGGAAAAGGGGAGCTGTATTGTGTGGTGAGGCCCGGGGCCCTGCAATTCCCACAGACAGGAACCACATAATGTGAAATCTTAGTTGGCAGATATATAAATGGGGAATAATGTAAGGTAGGAACTGAATGGCAATGAGGTGCAAAATTTAGAAAAAAGACCTTCAGCTAAGATTTCACTTCATGCATCTGATGAGGTAGTCTTGGGCCCCTGAGAGCTTATGCCAGAATACATTTGTTAGGCTTTCAGGGGCCCAAAGAATGCTGTTTTTACTACAAGAGACTAATGCAGAAACATTTAGGCTTTATGCACACAATGATTTCTGTGGAGGAAATGACAAGGCTTCTTCTCTCACTGTTAAAGTAACAGAAAACCTGTTTCTATTACTATAACAATACAAACATAATTAAGGACCATAGACCCTAATTAGCACAAACCGTGATTTCTGATTCTGGTTTGCTATCAAAGCACAAGCTATAGTTTTCAGAGCCATGTTCGACATAAGGAATAAGCCAAATGGCAACCTGTTCTCTTCTCTTAAAAAAGAAAATAAGCTGAAGCTGATGTCCACTCTATTCATATATAAGGGTAGCACATACGACTATTTCATTGACATGAAAGGAAGCTGAGTTTTCTTTGTTGTTTTTTTACAGAGCTATATAGGGTAAGCATTACTGCTGAATGTACTAAAGGGGGGAGGGGGAGAAACATCATAAAAAGTGTTTCAAGCTAGTGTGGAGAATGTGTTACTCCTCATAGGAATTATACAAAGGGGCCCCACCCAAGAGTACTGCATTTGTATTATAAAAAGCGCCAAAACCAGTTTGACCAGAGACTATGGCAAGGTAATTGGCAGCCCTATTATGCAATTTCCAAATATCTGAAAATAACACTGCAGCATAAACTCATTTAAAAGTTTTTTTTTTAATTGTGACACCTCTTGCTGATAGAGCACCCAACACTATATTTACAAAGCAGAAGATTCACAGCATAAGTTGTCCTACACAAGACAGCAATGGATAACAATGTGTGGTGGTATTTGATAGCACTGATGGTCTAGGAACTTCATGTCACATACCTTCCCGTTATCTTACACATTATTTAAGTATTCTGCAAAAAATATATCTTGCTGCGGCACATTACATGCTCAGAAATTGTCTTGACTACTAATGTAACCTTCCCCACTCCTGCCTTTCAGACATTTCTGAAGACAAAGGATTGCTCTTGCCTTGGTTTAAATAATAACTGTAGATCTCTCTCTCTCTCTCTCTCTCTCTCTCTCTCTCTCTCTCTCTCTCACACACACACACACACAATTTTATTCTCAAGAACAGATGCTTTGTGCCTGGAATGCTCAGCTGTCCTGTATTTTCTGATCCTTGGCACTGACTGCCAAAGAAACAAAGAAAGGATGTTGTTTCTATCTTCAGTAACAAAGGACAACACAGTTCCATGTGTAAATGTTAAGTATTTATGCTGTGACTCAAGCAAAGGAGGAAATTCACACATTTCACTAAGTGCAAATTATTTGCTCCTTATGAAATCTTGACTTGTGCAACTGTACACATAAATTAAAAGGATAAGAACTGGAGTTCTGCATCAAAGTGTTACAGTGTAATTAATATTCAAGCCACTCCATTACATTTCCTGAGCCCCAATTTTCCTCCCCACCACCCCAGTTAGTCATGTTAGCATTTCATGACAACTAAACATACGTGTACACATCTGAAGCTTAATTAAAATCTTTTGGGGTTTCTCCCCAGTGGTCTCTATGGGTGCTCTATCTTCAGTCCCTGGGGACACTTTAAAATAACTTCTCAGTGTGAAACCAGATATTCAAAAGTTTTGCTGAGGGCTAATCTTTGGGAAAACACTTGCATCAAGAACCTGATAAATAACTGCTCCTGCATGGAAATAGTTAGGATACCCTGGAAACAATTTACATAATAGCAGCAGCAGATTCTTTTTTCACCACAACCATGGAAAGTGCTTCTGTCTGAGAGTGTGTAGTTGAAGGGTAAACCAGGTTAGATATTAAGTTACTGCATGAGTGCATTGTATTCCCAGATCAGCGATGGCATACCACACTAAGAAAATTATTTCTAAATATCTGAACTGACGCACAATCTTTCATAATCACTTTGGAAGCAAGAGTCAGTCACAGTATTGAAAGACAAGATATTGGATTATTTAGTCCAACTCCTGTTCTAAAATAAAGGATTATATACCTAATTCATGTCTGGAAGAAGTACCCAACATTTTATTAAAATCACCTAGGAAGCTCAGACATCCTTCCTGAGCAGTTTATTCCACTGCAAAGCTGCTCTAAAATCACTATATTGCAATTTAAGGTTTTTGCTGTTTTAACAGGGTATGATGCAAAAACTTGGGCAAGCAAGTGATCTGCCACTTCTTTCAGACCATCATTCTCAAATACATTGCCATTGTAATCTTCTTATTTGAACAAAATGTGCCTATTTTTCCTCAGTTTTCCTTCTCAACCTGATTTTCTGAAACAAATCATCTTGATAACTTGTCTCTTGAGCAACAAGCTCCTTGAATTCTTTTGACCAGAATTGAATGCAAGCCTGCATTAAGTCTTACTAGAGCTGCAGCACTATCCTTACTTGCCAAAATCTTGGAAATAATGCTTTTGTTAATACAATTTTAAAAAGCACTGATATTTGGGGTCACATCATCACATTGTTAATTCATGCACAGTTTCTTATCCATTGTAGCATCTGAATTACTGAGAGGAGCAGCTGTCTGGCCTCTTAGCACCCTTCTTATATTTATTCTTATATTTATATTATATTCTTTTCACCTCTTCTCATTTTCACATTTGACATTGTTGAGCTTGGTTTTGTTATTATCTACCCAACTCAGCAGTGTTTAAAATATTATATTAATCGCCAAGATCTAGTCTGCTAAGTGATATTAATTGTATCATGAATTCACAGCCCCTCAGAATTTATGAGATTTTCCACACAGTTCCAACCTGGAAACTTTATCCTATATTGCTTCTTCCTCATATATCCACGTTGTATTATTCCTTCCTATTGCTGGTGTTCGGCTTTATTTTACATCACTAGGCTATGGTAACTGGGCCCACATCAGTCCATAGGGTGATATCCAACTGTGGCCATCCCCAGTGAAACAGATCTGCACACCTTAATTTTTTTCAACACGTTGCCAGCTTAATTATTTTTATTATTTGCTCCAATGTTTCCCCAAATGCAGACAAATGCAGTCAAACTAGCAAGCTTACACATTCCATGGGTGGTTTGCTTCCCCTCATCTAAACATAAGACATGGTATCGCAGGTCTGCGTAACTTCTAACGAACCAATCTGAACACAGCTCTCCAGTCATTTACCGTGGCCTGACAGTTCCCCTATTTTTAAAGTCCCAAACAGACTGCAAAAAGAAGTTTAAGCAAGCTTCGGGTGAGCAACCAAATATGAATGTTCTTTCCCCAGATTTTAAAGTTGATAAACCTACCCTGCCTTTAAGGAAGGGAGACAGAAGACAATGTTGGGAAAGCAGATGGAGAAGTTTGGTTGCATAAGTAAAAAATCCTTGTTCTAGCAGAAGCACTTTGCTGCATACTGACCAATATGCATCCTAAGGAGATATTACCACACAATTGCTTCTCTGAGAAGGAGCTATGCTTGTTGGATATATCAAATTACAGTAGCGGAATCCCTATTTTTAGGGCAACAACAGAAGTTATAATAAAAGCAAGGCATTTTCCAGCAGCTTAGTTATATGAAATCTCAAATTGCTTCATGAAGTACTTACAAGTAATAGTTTTAGAACTGTAGCTACTGAATCCAAACCAGATTACTGCCTTTGGTTTCATAGATTATTCATTAATATTGAAACAGTACTTTAATGACTTGATGCTTACAGGAAAACGGTATGTTGTAGAATTTCTTCTGAGCTCCCTTCTTCCAGGAAGGAAACATGTTCTCTATTTTACATGAGTAAAATGCTTTGATTTCAGGGAGTCAGAAGAGTATTTAGGATGAAAATGCTTTGGAAATGTATGACACTTCTTTTTCCATTAACCATTTTCTGAAAGTTTAATTAACCAGACACTGGTTTCAGAGATTTATCAGCTGAGTTCTGCTCATGGAACTCTCACATGAATGGAGGGGGTGGCAGCAATTTTTTTTTTCTGATTTCCCCCTACAGCCTTTAGCAAAAGACTGTCCAGGAGGGCTGATGGAATTCTATGAAACAATACAAGCATGGTGTGAGAGCATGCAGGGGGAAATGGGCAACTGGTAAAGAATGCCTCCATCCCTCCTGTTTCTTCAGCCCTTTCTGGGTTGCAGTTCACGGAAGGACTCCTTGCATTCAGGGAAAACTGTGATGGATCCAATACATTAGGCTTTAATAAATAAAATGTGATATTTTTTATATTTTTCTTCATGAATCATAACTACTAGAATTTGGAAAAAATGATTTCCCTTACTACTACTACTACTACTACTGCTACTACTACTAAATAGAAAGACTATTTTAATAGAACTGCAAAGAAGTTCCGATGAAGGTTTTTGTTAAGTTTCACTTTGAACACTTGACAGTTGGAATTTTGGTTTAAAAAAACAACAAAAAACATTGAACAAAACCAATTTCCTCTTCAAAATACATAACAGAGCATTCTCTGTTATTTTCCTATCTGCGTCATTCCTAAGAGGAAACTGGAATTCAAAATGCCCAGCAACAGAGCTATAAATTCATTGGCTTCAGAGTGCAGGTACCAAAAATGTGCTCTGCAACTCTCATCAGCTGCAGATAGCATCATCAATGGCCAGGGAAGATGAAAGTTGGAGTTCAATGACCTCTGGAGAGAACCATGTTGGCTACCCTTGCACCAAAGGAAGAAAGGACTGATTCCTCATTAAGATAGAAAATTGTCACATCTAAACAAGTTCCCCATTCTTTCCATGGAATGTGCACTTCCTTTTACAAACCGGTATTTTTAATCCCCCCCCCCTTCTCTTCCTTCTCCTTCCAATTCCATTGTTTATCAAGAAGTGCTAGCTATTCACATATATTTACACCAGTGACTTGTCCTGAATTAGTAATGTCTGCATTAGTCAAAAGCAAAATAATAGCTCTATTTCATACCTCTTGCATCAATGTTCCTGGAAAATGATAATCAGAATTCTACCACCACTGTTTCTTAAAGTTATCTTAATATAGATGTGAGATTAACAAGGAGGGCTCTTTTTTCATAGTTGTGGTAACTGTGAAATAATGAAATGCAACGTATTTATTTTCCACATTAATACATATGAAGGTTTAATATCTGAGAAAGGAAAGGCCTTCTCTCAGTCCCATCACCCTCACAGGCACATTTAGCGGGGCGGGGGGGCTCAGGAGATGGCCTTCTCAGTCACTGCTCCCAGATTTTTGGTGTGTGATTATTTGCTTTTCCAAAATATAAACATACAACAAAAACAATTCCAAATCTAATTGTCGAGATTATTCTGAATCTCCTGACATTCCCCCCATCCCTTCCATTGATTCTATTTTCAACTGCATATCAATACTTCTCAGATTTTTCATCTTCCTAAATTATCTATACATTCTGTTAGATTACAAGTGTGTTTAAAATCCTGCTAATGTTTTGACCTGTTTACAATGATTTTGTATATACATTATAAACATTTCCCATTCTTTTTAAAAGTTCTTGTCTTCTTGATTCCTGAGCTTCCCAGTTAGTTTTGCCATTTCGGCATAATCCATCAACTTAATTTGCCATTCTTCTCTGGTCCAGGGTTGTAAAGACTGCAGATAGAATAATTGGGTGCACTCTTCCCATCTTAGATCAAATCTATGCTGTCAGGTGCCATAAGAAAGCGGCAGAGATAGCGCGGGATAGTACGCACCCCGGAAATGATCTCTTTCAGCTTCTGCCTTCTGGAAGAAGGTATAGGGTTATAAAGGCCAGGACTAGCCACCTGAGAAACAGTTTCTACGCAAATGCAATTCTGGTTCTAAACGCAGCTTAAGGGGTCTCTATAGTACAGTGTATTTTAAAATGGGGTTTCAGAGTTTTTAGGGGTTTTTGAATGTTTTATGTAGTTTTTCAATTTCATTGTTCTGCATGGGACAATGACAATAAAGATATCGTATATCATGTATATCGTATATATCGTATATCGTATATGGTTGGGGTTGTTTCTTCCTTCCATCTCTGGGCTAGTAACATCCAAGCGGCCGTTGTCACATACATAAACAACTGCTTCCAGATTTTGGAACTCCCTCTCTAGGGAAGCTAGACTGCCTCCCTACTTGCTGCCCTGCTGCCAGCAGGTGAAGCCATTTTTGTTCCAGCAGGTTTTTGGGAACTGACTGCTTTTAAAGAGGCTTTTTTGGGGGGCGGGGGGTGTCAAAATAATGGAAAAGTAATGACACATTATAAAAAAACCTAAATATGCTTAAAGTCACTTGAAGTGATAAAAGATAATTTAGTATGAATTAAACTATGTTAAGTTTATCAGTTTTGCAAACATTATTTAAACTCTATTGCTCTGTTTAAATGTGATGACAGCCCATTGCTTCACAATCATGCTAAAATGTAATAAGAATCTGAGCCACATAGTAGCTGCATAGCATTTATCAGAATGGGAAGAAATTGAACGTCTTATCTTTGCCTTGGACTACACTTCATGAACTTTTCTTAGGCTGGCTTTTGCTTATCAGAGCTGCACTTGTAACGAACACAGGAAATACTACGGGGGGAAAGTAAAATGCTGCCGCCTTCCAGATGAGAAGAATTACTCAAGGACAAAACAATCTCTTATTTTCTTTTTAAAAATCATTTCAGGATACAATTGTAATTTCTTCCATTGGTACATTTTTCTGGGATAAGTTATAGATAACCTTAATTTATTTTTCTAATAAAGCAGGTAGCTTTCTAATGCTTTATAGACTAATGCTGTGCTTGGGAAGCCTGCACAGCTAAAGCATCCCTCCTCCGAAGAAACAATAATTTGTTGCACAGGAACCCAAGAAGAGATCCTTCTAATATATATGCCCTCTCCTCTCAGGGCAAAATAATAATTGCCCCAAGCAGCAATCTACAAAAGTTTCCATGCTGCCATAGGTACCTCCATATTAGGGGGCTTCCACCACCCACCCCTCTGTCAACAAAAGTTAAGGTAGGGTGATATTTACTAGTTTTTGTCTTCATCAGAACATCTTAAAGAATTATACATATGCCAGGCATGTAAGCTGAACATCATAACATGCTCAAAATGTTAGGATACAACATCCCATCAATTAGCACATCCCATCAGATGTCAAAAAGGTAAACAACTACACAACTTTCTGAAGACATCTCAAGGAATCCCTGTATCGGGAAGTTTTTAATGTTCGGTATTTGCTGTGTTTTTAATATGTTGGCAGCCACCCAGATGGGCAGAGTATAAGTAATAAATTCTTGTTATTGTTATTTTGAACCTACGCTTTTATTTTATATCATACTCCACTTAGGTCTCTCCCCCCCCCCATCCCCTAATCATTACTTTTCTAAAATAAACTCTCCATCATATGGAATGCTGGAGCTTGGCTAGCTGTTTTAGCCCACTGGGTTTCATCTACCACAAACTAGGCGCATTGCCAACACACTCTGTGCGAACAGTTCTGTGTAAACAGGGAGTAAAAGAAAAGATGGGCTTCCTCCCAGTTCCCCCAATCCCAGGATAAAAGCCTAAAGGTTGGGGAGGCCCATGCCCCCAATTGGCTCAGAGGCTCATAAGCCAGGGTGGTGTCAGTACTACCAGTAGTAGTCAGAGCCATGAGCGATGCTTTCCTTCCTTGCAAAGTACCGGTAGATGTGCACAATGAGGAGCTGGGATGGGGGCAGGGTGTTATCTCCACAGTTGTGCTACACCTCTGAGGTGCTCCAAGTGCAAAGTTTTTTTAAAAAATTAAGTACACGAAATAGTGTGGCCATGGGAGAAGGAGCCATCTTGCTTTGCACCAGTGATGTCAGACATTAACCAATAAGTGCCTATGACACATGAGCAATTATATTCCATACCAGACTCTCAAATGACACACTAACATGAGGAAAAGAGACCACATTTTCTTAGCAATGAGCATTGTGGTTTGCCACAGAAGTTGTTACCTTGAGGAAAGACATCTGGATCCCTTGCAACAAGTGCAATTTACTGCAGAGAAAGGCCTTAGAGGCAACACAACAGAATCAACTTTCATGGCCAGAATGCTGCTACAGTACACCTATTTCACGCAAGCTACTCTGTGTCCACTGCAGCCAAGCAATTTATACAATCAGAGCACCAGACAGCAACACTGGGTTGATCCATCTGAAATGGTTACATGTAAGTCCAGGCACAGGATTAAGGGTGATCTTACAAAACCTAAACACAACTGACTGCAAATGAATATGAAAGTATGGTGGAACAAAATGTTCTGCCGAACATCATTTCCAATCAACATCAAATGTTAATACATCCATATAGAGACACACAGCCCACATAAACGTGGCTGTCAAGTACAAAGCTGATATGTACCTACTGCAATCTAAGTAAACATAAATATAAACTGAGAAGTTACCTATCTTATGCAAGAAGAAATTCACAAATGTTTGCTTTGCTTAGTAGCCAGTCATTACAGGAGATCATGGTCGGCAATCTGTGCTGGGCTAAAGAGAGAGGCAGAGGGGAGGTCTGGCTGCAATTCTAACTTCCCCAAAGGTGATAGGTGGGTTAATGGGTGGGGAGAGGACAAAGCAGTGTCCTCAGCCTGCTGGCAAAGAGGAGTGCCATGAAGAGGATCACTGTGGCAGGGACCCAAGCTCTGACCAAGCAGGCAACAGGCTACAACTGGTGATAGCCAGAGTAGGGCCCTGAAATAGGGTCTTCCGTGGTTATTAGTGGAGCTGTGCCTCTCTCTTGCACCAGCCTGGAGCTGGTGAAGCAAAACAACAACAAACCTAAAACATGCACAGCCCTCTACTAAGATTGGCAGAAGCTGACAAGGCTTATGACATTGGTAGGCAAACCAAGGCCCAGGGGCCAGATCCGGCCCAATCGCCTTCTAAATCCAGCCCACAGATGGTCCGGGAATCAGCGTGTTTTTACATGAGTAGAATGTGTGCTTTTATTTAAAATGCATCTCTGGGTTATTTGTGGGGCATAGGAATTCATTCATCCCCCCAAAAATATAGTCCAGCCCTCCACAAGGTTTGAGAGACAGTGGACTGGCCCCCTGCTGAAAAAGTTTTGCTGACCCCTGGCTTATGACGTGGTGCTCTGCTGCTCCAATTGCCCTTGGGGTAAGGACTGATCTTCCCCTCTTGCCTCTCTCCAAAGCCCAATAAAAAGTGAGACTAGTTTAGGGCTGCCACCTTTGGTTTGACAAAATACAGGGCAGAATGGAGTGGGGACTGCATACCCCACAAGTGTGCTCGACCGGGACATCTAAATTTTTATCATGAGAGCATGACAGCCATTTTGGTTGCCATGATCTCACACACTTTTGCAGCCCAATTTCCCCCTCTTCAGGTTTTTAAAACCATATATGGTGTTAGTGCTGCTGAGTGGCAACTTGGATCAGACTGTGACCTGGTAGTGGGTCAAAACACACCAGCTGAAGCCTAGTAGGTACCATTTTGACTAATTCAGGTGTGACTGCAACCATATGCCTATGCCTCTCTGATAAACTTTATTTTTGCTTCACCACTACCATCATTTATTGGACTTGTTGGTCACTTGTTACCTGAAGGTCTCCAAGCAACATACAACTCATTTAAACACACACACACAAATATGTAATACAAAACATGTACAAACACAGTATACAAATAAAAATTAATTCAATGAAAGGAAAGCATAGGCAGGTCTCCTCACCACTTAAACTCACAGCGATCCTTTGCAGTAGGTTAGGCTGTGAGATAGTGACTGGTTCAATATCATTAAATGTGGGGGGGGATTTGACCCAGGATCTACCCTGTCATCTACTACTACTACTACTACTACTACTACTACTACTACTAACAATGGTGATTTCTTGTGAATGCTATACAGTGGTGCCCCGCAAGACGAACGCCTCGCAAGACGAAAAATCCGCTAGACGTAAGGGTTTTCCGTTTTGGAGGCGCTTCGCAAAACGAATTTCTCTATGGGGTTGCTTCACAAGACGAAAAAATCTTGCGTCCCCCGGCAGTTTTTTTTTTGCTTTTTTCGCCCTTTTCCTAAGCCGCTTATCAGCTGTTCCGCTGATAAGCCGCTTAACAGCTGATCGCTGGAAGCCGCTTGACAGCTCTAGCACTAATCCGCTAAGCTGTCAATGGGCTTGCTTCGCAAGACGAAAAAACCGCTAGACGAAGAGAATAGCGGAACGGATTCTTTTCGTCTAGCGAGGCACCACTGTATTGCTATTTGGAGATCCTCCAGTTATGACAAATAATGCAGCTTAATTTACAAGGTAGAAACGAGCTTTTAAAAAGTTGGCAGGGCAGGTGCAGCATGCCATATAAAGTGACTACTGCAGAGATAGAGAGTGAGGGGTTTTCATTCTTACCACTGCTATCAGAAGGCCCCACGATGCAATAATAATAAAAGTGTAGGCTGCCACTTACACAATGATTCCACACGAACACCCCTACTCTATGGCATATTTGACTGGAGTCCCAATCCTAAAATACGGTGCTTTATGACAAAAATAGAGAGTTTCATTTCTATTCTAAATGTGAGGTGGTGTTCCACCAACTACTATGATACCAGGAATTTTGTTCAGAATTTTACATGTATTCATTGTATAGTAGACATTTAGTTACTTTACTTGTTAAACGAACGTATTATTCATAAATGAACAAGCAAAATACATACAAAGTATGCAAAAATAAAGAGGTTTAGCTTCTACAAAGCTATTTTGTTCAAACCAACTTCATTAATCCACATTAGTTTACATTACAAAGAATCTTAAACAATAGACTGTCCAACAGTCCCTAGAGACCCCCAGCTAACTGGAATAAAGTTCACTTCCCAGAAGACAGAGGGACTCCTGTTCTGCTTCAGCTCTTTCTCAGCAAGTAGCATGAATCTATTAAGCAATCTGTTGCTATACAAAAAGCAACACTGTTTTATCAACACACAGTTCTTGTAATTGCAGTTTATCTTGTTTCACTAGCTTAAATGAGATGGGAATACGCTAAATTTGAAGAGAGATGTTATTCCTCACATCTGAATGTAAGTTCAGCAATAAGCTGTTAAGCAATACCATTAATGAACAATACCATTAATGAACAAATTATACTTTACCAAACTCATAATACCTCTAAATTATTTAATATGTTTAATCAATGTAAACAAATATAATTGCATAAAACATAATATCCCATGAACATGGTGGGCGGGAGAAAAAACACAGGAATACAATAAGCACATACAAAATGCAAATTACCTGGTTTTTTAGAATTTGTGAATGCACCAGATTTTTAATTTATCATGTGCTCTCCAAGCTGTTATGATGAATAACTTTAATCGCTTAAATAAAACATGTGTAGTACTAAGGGTCACAAACATTACAATTAATAGCACACATGGACAATATCTGAGAGAACTCCCAGATTTCCAACTGCGCTGCAGAGATAAGAGAACATGGTTCAAAATTCTTGACATCAATTCACAACTCTTTTCACCAGAAAGCCACTTCTCAAAGCTTAAGATAGACTTAGGCTGTTAATTTGCAAAACAAATCAGCTAACATAAACAAATACCATCTCTTGCAGCTGCCTAACATCACACTGCAGCCAATTTTTTTTTTCAGTCACTGAAAGCTTCAAAAAAAAGGCATGAGAGGACAGGAACAGCCTCACAGCGTATCCAAGTAACAAACTCTTCATGCCATTTGGTCAGCCTAACGCACATTAGAAGCACACAGCCCCGCAGCTACCGGTACTTAGCTTTAATAACTAGGTTTCAGTGTACAATTTTGCATCTCAGTTGCTCCATTCAAACACAAATCTTTCAGGTCACGTTTACTTTCTTACGTATTGCCTTATGCAAGATGCAAAATATTAACTATCAATCCTCTAATAAATGCATAAAACATCATTTTAGAAATCACTTATTGCAGGGGTCAGCAAACTTTCCACTGTCCCTCAGACCTTGTTGGAGGCCAGACTATTTTTTTGGGGGGGGACGACGACAAATTCCTATGCCCCACAAATACCCCAGAGATGCATTTTAAATAAAAGCACACATTCTACCCATTTAAATAAAAGCACACATTCTAAAAACACCAGGCAGGCCCCACAAATAACCCAGAGATGCATTTTAAATAAAAGGACACATGTAAAGGACTCATGTAAAAACACGCTGATTCCCAGACTGTCCGCGGGCCAGATTTAGAAGGCGAATGGGCTGGATCTGGCCCCCGGGCCTTACTTTGCCTTAGTTACCCATGTTGTACTGTATATCAATCAAGTAGAATTAAAAACACTCAGGGTCTCCAATACTAAATTTCATGTACTTTCCTCTCTCATATACTCTTTTCACACTTCTATTTTCTGCATTTAGCCACCCCTTCCCCCAGCTGCATATTTTTTTTACAAAGCATTGTTATTCCATGAGCAATTTTAAAAAAAATTGGTTGACAACTCAAGGGGTGTGTGGGTAATCATATGCCTTTTCGTGACTATTAAAAAACTAGCATCTGGATCTTGGAAAAGAAACATTTCTTATACATGGCTATACAGAACTTAATACAAAATATTAATTCCTAACTAAACCTGGTGGGTGAAACTGCAAGTTCTTAACCCAAGGTACCACTGTACAGCTAAGTGAGGCTATAGGCTTATGTCTCCCACACCCAAACCCTACATTCTTGGCAGTGCAGTTCACTGACTCTCCACGTCTAACATGTATGTCACAAACCTCATGTCATAAGGTCAAATTAGGTATTGCTACCATAATCAGAATGAAGTTTTCTCAATATGAATGGAGTTTCCTAGATCTTACAGTTCAGACTGAAATATTCTGGCAACTATCAAGAAAATAGTATTTTTACTATCTCAGTTATAAAGGCTATGCTTCCTGACATAATAGTCAATGTACAAAGTTAATAGCTTGCTGTGCATGTCTCTTTACAAATATGTAAATCTATATTACAATTTCACCCATAAAATGGATAGTTTTTAATTGAATGACCCGTTCTGGGGGCTGGGGTCGGGGGAAGCTCGGGCTTGCCCCGCCCCCAGCCGCGCAAGCTCCCAGAGCGATGCCAAAGCTGCGCTCAGCTTCGGCATCGCTCTGGCTCCTGTTCTGGGGGCTGGGGGCTAGGGCTTCCCCCGCCCCAGCCCCGCGCCTGGGTGGGGAAAAATAATAATTCCCCCCTTTATTTCCCCCCCCCCAAATCTAGGTGTGTCCTATGGGCCGGTGTGTCCTATAGGGCAAAAAATACGGTACTTTATATTTGATTTTAAAATATTAAGCATCATACACTTTGACTGCTTCAGTTCACTCACTGCATCACTCACTTTCTTATAATTATACAATTTTAAAAAATCTCTTTTACTGCTTCTAAAAATGGGGCTAAAGTAACTACAAGTTCAAAATGACAGGGGAAAGCATCACATATAGTTGGCAAATGGAATCACATTCTCTTATCAAGCAAATTCTTAACAATCTGAATTCATGCGTAGGCATGTCTGGAAAAACTATTTGCTATACCTAGGCTTTATCCAGAATTTGGACAGACAGGCTCAAATGTTTGGGGCATGATCCTTCAAAAGGCTATGTAAAAAATTCAAAATTATTCAGGACACAGCACCATTTTTTAAAATAATCTGTTTGTCTACATCAACTTCAGCAGTTAAAAGTTATGAGTGGTTGGTCTTCAAACCATTCAAAAACTGCAGATGAGGAAACTGCTGGACTAAAAAAATGGAAGGGCTCCAGAAAGACTCTTCTATTAGTAGTGCAGTATACAGGTCTGCTGGAAAATAAGTGTCAATGAGTTCAGAGGGGCTTACTCCCAAGTAAGTGGGCATAGGACTAAGACCACACTATAGAAACACTTGCTAAAGACAAGTAGCTAGAATGAGTAGCTAAAATTAAGTTCTAGTAAAATTCAATTCCTAATCTAATCTTTATTATGACCTTGTTTTGATTTGGCAGTGTAAAAGTCGAGATGAGTAGCTGATATTTGGTTCTAGTAAAACTCAATTCCTAATCTAATCTTTTCTACGACCTTGTTTAAATTTGGCAGTGAGCAAAGTAAGAACACGCAGCTGTGCTCAGGATGCAGTTAAGAGACTACAGGAGTCAAAATATTAGCTACCCTTTAACAAGGTACTTCCTAAAAATTCACAAAGCTTGTAACATTTACAGTGGTACCTCTCGCTGCAGACACGATCCGTTCAAGGGTGCCGTTTGCACCCTGAAAAATTCGCAACTAGCGGGTGCTTCTGCGCAAGCATAGAACGCGATAGAGAGCTTCTGCACATGTGTGAAACACATAGAATGCTTCTGCACGTGCGCGACAAAATCCAAAACTAAACATTTCCAGGTTTGCTGCGTTCGCAAGCTGAAAAGACGCAACATGAACCTAACACAACATGAGGTATGACTGTACTGTAAAACTTGACTAGTAGAATTTTGCAGCCACGCAGGAGATGAAATAGATAAAAAGTAAAGGTAAAGGTACCCCTGCCCGTACGGGCCAGTCGTATCCGACTCTAGGGTTGTGTGCCCATCTCACTTAAGAGGCCGGGGGCCAGCGCTGTCCGCAGACACTTCCGGGTCAATAGATACATACTTTTAAATATCCTTTCTGTACACCAATAGCTTAACCCAACTACCACCATTTGTATAAATGCTATTGATACATACTGATACAGAGTTAAAGAAAAGTCACTAGAATAATGTGCTTTTATCTAAAGATACTGTACTTAGACTTTTAATACGACAGGCACCAATATATTCTTATGCACAGTTAGCCTTCAAGTTTAGTTATAAAACTATGATTTTAAAAATTACCAGTCCATTGACTTACCCTTAAATGTCCCCACTCCATTGAATGGATTAGCTAATGTTTCTGTAAGGCTTTATACCCTCTTTCAGCTATATCTTATCACCAAAATCTCTTCAACCTCCATTTCTCATCTTCATTTGCTCAATGTTCTGTTTTTATCAAAGGTCCATTCAGAGTCCATGACATTCACAGGCACTGCTGCTTCTGAATTCCTTCCTGCAGTCTTCTAAGCTTAGACGATTAATTAAGAGAGAAATATGCATCCTCAGATCAGATTTTTAGGGAACATGGTGGGCTGTGGGGAGAGTGGTGGATAAAATGACCTCCCCTATTCTACCAGTGGAATTCCTCCACTAGATCATAATCCTTCTGCCAATGAAAGGAACCCTTCTGTTCACAGAAGGCCAAGCCTGGACCCAACTCCTTGTGTCTGCTGATTACAAAAATAGATTTACAGGGGAAACCACACTGACTATGAAATATCCGAAGCTCACCTAAATGACAGAATTATGATCTATTGTCTTGACTTGTATTTGTGTGATAACTGCTGGCAACAGTTGCCCATACTTGCTGGAACTATATTTTTATAACCAGTCACACAAAATTTTGCACTATCCAATCAGTATGCAGCTTGGCTCAGTTCCTCTAGAGGTATCTGATGTTCCCCAAGTCATCTAGACATATCTCACAGACATCTTTCTGCAACACAGGAGCTTCTTATTTACAGCACACTTTGCTACTGTGGGGACTGATCTGTGGTGGGTGAAGAGTCTTGCTTTGCAGCAAACTTCCAGCTCTATAATTCCCCGTAAATTCACTCCTGGAAAATTGTTGAAGTAAGACAGAAACCCTGTGCTTTTTTGCCAGCTGTGAAGCCTCTACAACATTCACGGAGTCAAAAACAAAAACAATATGATTTTAGGAATGAACTAGTAAACAATAAAATGCTGATCAATGCATACTAATGCATAGTAGCAAAACTCAATTATTATTTTTTCCTGACATTCAATGAAAGAAAACAGAAAAGACAGCATTATCACGGGAATATGTTTTTAACAAGTGCCACGATAACAAATAAAATCAAATCATCTTGCCGCAGACAAGAAGGGGGGTACAGAGTGCATGAATGGCAGCAAGAAGCTAAAGCGAAGGGAAGTAAATACCACCTCCTTTTGGGCCAGACTATAAAAGGCCCCAAACTACTCTCTGCTGAACGATACAGTGGCTATGTACTGGAGGCAGCAAAATATGCCTTCTTTGCTTCCTTCACTGCCACTGAGTAGGTTCAGAAATGAGCACTCACCAACATTCAATTGCATTCACTTGTTGTTTTCCTGCACTTGTGTTCAAGCCATCTCCCAGCCTGTTTCATTGCCATGAGCTTTGGAATATACCAATGAGCCATGTGGGCTCTACAAAGCAGAAGAGGGTGCTCAGGGGCACTCATGTCAACAGTCTAATCCACTCATATTGTATATTCCACCATTTGGTCAGGGCTGTTAAAGAGTATGTTTATATATTGCACCTTTTAATCATTTGTGGAAGCATTTAATATACACTAAAAGGTAAAGGGACCCCTGACCGTTAGGTCCAGTCGTGGATGATTCTGGGGTTGCGGTGCTCATCTCGCTTTATTGGCTAAGGGAGCTGGCGTACAGCTTCCGGGTCATGTGGCCAGCATTACTAATCCACTTCTGGCGAACCAGAGCAGCGCATGGAAACGCTGTTTACCTTCCCATAGGAGCAGTACCTATTTATCTACTTGCACTTTGACATGCTTTCGAACTGCTAGGTTGGCAGGAGCAGGGACCGAGCAACGGGAGCTCACCCCGCAGCGGGGATTCGAACCGCTGAACTTCCAATCGGCAAGCCCTAGGCTCTGTGGTTTAGACCAGTGTTTCCCAACCTTGGGCCTCCAGCTGTTTTTGAACTACAATTCCACAGGTCTTGCTAGCTAGGGATGATGGGAGTTGTAGGCCAAAAACATCTGGAAGCCCAAGGTTAGGAAACACTGGTTTAGACACAGCGCCACACGCTTCCCTCAATATACACTAGGTGCTGTAAATGAATAAAACACACAGCTCACAATCTTTATTTGTTACTATTCTGGAAATTACTACTATTGTATCATTTAATACCTTCTGCATATTTTTAACATGCTACACAGAACATAAAATATAGTATTAAATTAACCATCGGGCAAAATACAAAAACAGGCCTTATTGGTAGGAATTAACATATTTAATTATTGCATTGAACGCTGAATCCTATTTACACTTATCTGAGAATAACAACACAGAGGGACTTCTGAGTAAATATGCATAGGATTGCACAACTAAAGAATCTATATAAACAGGTCACAAGGCAAAATTTCTTTGCTGTTAAAAGAGGTCAGACTTTTTAATAAATTACCTGTTCACACCACTCTCTTAACTACACTAAATCATACCTAGCACTACTAACAGAGAGAATTTAAACACAACAAGCCTACTTAGCAGCAAATCCATTAAAAAAATTTCTGTTGTAGGAATGGATCAGGAATAATTCAGAGCTGTGAAATCTGAGGAGAGAATGACTTGTGGTCTCCAAATATAATTGGTCCAAAGCCCTGAAGAGTTAACTCCATCTGAATTCAGCTATGGGGTGCAGTGCTCATCTCCGCTTTCAGACCAAGGGAGCCAGCGTTTGTCCACAGACAGCTTTTCTGGGTCATGTGGCCACCATGACTAAACCACTTATGCTGCAATGGGACACTGTGACAGAAATCAGAGTGCATGGAAATGCCATTTACCTTCCCGTCGCAGCGGTACCTATTTATCTACTTATGCTGCTATGCTTTTGAACTGCTAGGTTGGCAGGAGGTGGGAAAAAGCAACAGGAGCTCACTCTGTTGCATGGATTTGAACTGCAGACCTTATAACCGACGAGCCCAAGAAGCTCGGTGGTTTAGACCACAGTGCCACCTGCGTCTCTTAACGATGTATACCTAACACTTTTTGGGTATGCCTGAGAAGTAGAGTGTGAATGTGACTAACACGTGTATCATATGGGCATACTTGCAAGGCAGCAAGTTGTGAATGGCGTCAACACCCTACTGAGTACCGTATTTTTCGCTCTATAAGACGCATCTGACCATAAGACACACCTAGTTATAGAGGAGGAAAACAAGAAAAAAGTGTTCCCTCCCTCTCTGCGCAGCGCCCCTTCAGTGAAGTGGCAGGAGAAATGGAGCCCCTTCCCTCTTGCTCTCCTGGCTTCAGCGAAAGCAACACGAAGCCTCCTGAGCACAGCGAGAGCACTCCCGCTGCGCTCAGGAGGCTTTGGGAGGCTATCCCTGAAGCCAGGAGAGAAAGAGGGATCAGTGCACACCAATCCCTCTTGCTCTCCTGGCTTCAGCGAAAGATGCAGAGTCTGCATTCGCTCCATAAGATGCACACACATTCCCCCTTACTTTTTAGGAGGGGAAAAGTGCGTCTTATAGAGCGAAAAATACGATATATACTCAATGCCAAACACATACCGTATTTTTCGCCTTATAGGACACACTTTTCCCCCTCCAAAAATGAAGGGGAAATGTGTGTGCGTCCTATGGGGCGAATGCAGGCTTTCGCTGAAGCCTGGAGAGCGAGAGGGGTTGGTGCGCACCGACCCCTCTCGCTCTCCAGGCTTCGCAGACCTCTCCGCAAGCAGTGGGAGCGCTCCCGCTGCTTGCGGAGAGTTGCCTGCATGCCGAAGCCTGCGCGTGCTGAGATCAGCGCGTCCAGGCTTCGCGAACCTCTCCACAAGCAGCGGGAGCGCTCCTGCTGCTTGCAGAGAGTTGCCTGCATGCTGAAGCCTTCCCGCGCTGAGATCAGCGCGTCCAGGCTTCGCGGACCTCTCCGCAAGCAGCGGGAGCCAGCACTGGGCTCCCACGGCTTGCAGAGAGCTGCCTGTTTGGGGGCTGGGGTCGGGGGAAGCTCCCCCACCCCAGCCCCGCGCCTGGGGGAAAAATAATTCCCCCCCCTTTATTTCCCCCCCAAAAGAACTAGGTGCGCCTTATGGGACGGTGCGTCCTATAGGGCGAAAAATACGGTAATTGCCTCTTCACGATACAATAAAATGTGCCCCACATATTCAGTGAAACACACAAAGCTGTGAAGAAAATGTGGTAATGCACATTTGGAAATGGAGGAGTATAGAAAGATGGTAATGAAAATTCTGTCTGGATCTTGACAGGCAGCACACAAGTGAAGAGGCAACAAGGGGCTATTCTAGAGAGAGAAAATAGAAAATAATACCTAGTTTTTTTAATGAACTAGAAGTTGCTTATTAATAATGGGAGACCAAACAAAAGAAGAAAAATACGGAATGGTCACAACCACTATATTAGAGCCATTATTCACAATACCCTGGGGAGTAAAAATAGTGTAACTTTATATGTGGAAAAGAAACAACGAAGTATTTTGCATTTTATTACATATTACATTTCCAATGATCAGCAAACATGTTGACATCAGGCTATTTTTAAAAGTAATAGGTGAATTTCAGTATAAAAATTATGTATAAAATCATGTATTTATAAAATAACATATGCTTTACTGCTAGAATAAATTGAACTATTTTCCATTTTAAGTAGTAATGTGATGAGCTGAAATGGAATGAAAAAGCTCCCAGCATAAATCTGTCCATCTTAAAATACATTTCATAGTGCAGCACAATTTGAAATGTGGTCTAAAAAATCAAGTGCATGCTTGCAGAGAAGTGACCTGGAAAAGCTAAAAATATATCTGTGATAGTCTTCAAGCCTCTGCAATAATGGACATTAGCTCTCAAAGAATTTCTTTTAAAACCATATTATTTATTTAACCCCTATTGTTTTGTAACTATAGCACAAAAAGAAAAATAAGCAAGTCATTCCTTAGAAATACTTTATTCTGCCAGCTATCACCATGAAACAAGCTCTGCAATTAGGAAGACAAAAAATATAACCTGATATGAGGCAGTCCTATTCAAAATTCCCTGTAAGAAAATTACATGTTTACCAAATTGAATTTCTTAAAGCTATTCCAGCATAGACATGTGTTAGTTTACAGCAAAACTGCAAAGGCCACAAACATTTCCAGGGTATGTAAATTAAAACTAGAAGACTTGTCTCAACGTTGTATATAAATGAAAAAACAACTGGATTTTAAGTGGCAATTTGTAACAGCAGTGATTGAGAATTTGGACAGCTGGGATCATAAGTGGCAGATGGTTGTTACTTTGCAACTATTTGCATTCCTGAACTTTCCAACCAATTCCTAGGCTTCCAAAGCAACACTTGTTCTTCACCACAATAATTCCTTATGTGTTTAACATCTTAGAATTCCAAGAATTGGAGCTTCAGTGATGAAGATTTAGCAATCTGCCTGAACTGAATTGGCAATACATATAAGAACCTCATACCTTCCCAATACACACAGAAAAGGGCCTTGCTTTCTAAAAGATGGTTAGATGAAACTTCATTATAAATTGCAAGTTTTAGGTCCTGGCCTACATCATTTAACAGCAAGGCTGGGATAGAATACTGTTGGAGTACTATTTTCATCTTGCCTGAATTTAAAGTTCCATTTTTCATGAACGGATCTCTTGCTTGCTTATTTTGCCCTGAGGTTATCCAGAAGCTCAGACATCTACAACTCGAAAACACATTTATTTTGACGTACTATCACAAGGGATAGGGAGAGAAACAAACACAGTATAGTTTGAGGCTTACCTCAAAATAATAATAAAAAAGATGATTAGACCTATGTCAGTTTTTCTCCTGCCTGTTTGCACATTCCTAGGAAGATGTGTTCTCCTGGGTATGCTGAAAGAGGCAAGAATTTTGCTGCAGCTGGAAGTCTGATTAACCTGTTCTGTCTTACAAGTGTTTAAAGTCACACTGGAGTCTTTCTGACAGTGACGGGAAGGTGAGCTTAGTTTTGCCTTGTCCCCAAATTAAAAACAAAAACAAAAATCTTCTTTGTGAACACAAATCCACAATGTTTGATTTTAAAAAAGCAAAAAAGATGACTGGAAACTTAAAATTATTGTACCAGTTTCCCCCTTCTTTGCCCCAAAGGAAGCTCAGGCTGGAGTTGAGGACACCCAAAGAAAGGCTACCCCAGCCTTCCCTGTGTATCTTCTTGGTGAGCACCTGAGTAGGCCTAATAGCAATGATGTTATGAAGAATGAATGTCATTCTACTTCAGTTCAACATACATAATTTTGCTTTCTTTGAAGGTTCTGGCATTTCAACAAGGAAATTTTTAGTAAATTTTCTGAACCTGCTATCTCAGTTATGAACAAGAACTTCCAGTGCAGGTACATTAATAGTTACTAAACATATTCTCATAAAGTACCTCTGAAGGCTATTTGTGTTTTATTTTTTTAAAAAAAACTGTGAATATATGTGCTTTAAGGTTAAGCTACTGGTTTCCAAGAAGAAAGGATAGAACCTCAACTAAAGCAAACCTTACTCTACAACCTTGACACAGAAACTAAAACACTGAAAATTGCAAGGCAAATCAAGTCGTTCATCAACCAGAATATGAATATTTTTGACCAAGGTCAAGATGGCTTAATGAAAGTCACGTAATCCCAATGAGATATACAATATTATACCAAGGGTGGGATTTTTTGCCCCACCTGAGGTCAGCATACTAGCTCTGGGTACTAGCACCTATACTCACACAACACACAGATGCCCACACAAAGGGTGGCCAAATACAAAAGATGGCAGGATTCCTAAACTTTTAATAATTGTGTAATATAAAGAAATGGAGCAGGTGCAGTTTATGTAACACATTAGTAAAGGTAAAGGGACCCCTGACCGTTAGGTCCAGTCGTGGCCGACTCTGGGGTTGCGGCACTCATCTCGTTTATTGGCCAAGGGAGCCGGCGTACAGCTTCCGGGTCATGTGGCCACCATGACTAAGCCGCTTCTGGTGAACCAGAGCAGCGCACGGAAACGCCGTTTACCTTCCCGTCAGAGCGGTACTTATTTATCTACTTGCACTTTGATGTGCTTTCGAACTGCTAGGTTGGCAGGAGCAGGGACCGAGCAATGGGAGCTCAACCCGTCTCGGGGATTTGAACCGCCAACCTTCTGATTGGCAAGTCCTAGGCTCTGTGGTTTAACCCACAACGCCACCTGCGTCCCGTGAGGTAGATTAGGAGGCTGTAACTGGCCCAAAGTCACCTGGAATTGAAATCCTGATTTCCCAGGAATCCCAATAGGTACCGCTCCGGCGGGAAGGTAAACGGCGTTTCCGTGTGCTGCTCTGGTTCGCCAGAAGCGGCTTAGTCATGCTGGCCACATGACCCGGAAGCTGTACGCCGGCTCCCTCGGCCAGTAAAGCAAGATGAGTGCCGCAACCCCAGAGTCAGTCACGACTGGACCTAATGGTCAGGAGTCCCTTTACCTTTAACCTACCTCACAGGGTTATTGTAGGGATTAACGGAAAGCAGGGTGAACCATACTCCTTGGAGGAAAAGGTGGGATATAAATGCAATACATGAGCTCTTCTGCTTACCTGCTTAAGAAAGCTGGAGGGGATAGCTAGAAGGAGATGTCAGTCACCAAGCTGGCTTCCAGAAATCTCTATGTGGTCGCTATTGGACCTGTGCCAGTCACAGAACACTCTGGGCGCCTGACAAATTTCCAACACTGCTGTGAACCTAAATTTTCACAAACGATGAGATCACCTTCTTCCAGGTATGCTAACTTTTCACATGTTAGAAGGTTGCTAGGGTTTTGTTTGTTTGCTTGCTTGCTTGCTTTGCCTGGAATGACCTACTCTAGACAGGACAGTGCAAATGTATTATTTCTGCAATTTTAAAATCAACCCCAGTTCTTCAAATGGAGAAACAGAAAGCCTATAAATTCAATCTGCTTCTAAAATGATGACCATAACCCCAAGCTACAACATTATAAGGCAGTGTTTTTCAACCTTTTTTGGGCAAAGGCACACTTGTTTCATGAAAAAAGTCACGAGGCACACCACCATTAGAAAATGTTAAAAAATTTAACTCTGTGCCTATATTGACTATATATAAAGTAATTCTCTTGAATAGGAATCAAATAAACACAAAGAAAGTATTTTATAATTACTTTATTATGAAATAGCAAGTAAACAGAAATATGAAAAATTATAAAATACTTTATGTTTAAATCTTTCGAATTTTTCAATTTTTCCCACGCCACACCAGTGGTTGAAAAACACTGTTATAAGGTGATTTGGCTTTAAAAGTAGTTTAAAATTTAAATGATATTAATGTGTTTCAGTAATTTAAAAATATTTCTTCTAGGGTAAACCCAAATCCCAGTTTACCTAAGTGTTCATTTGTAAAAGAATTAAGAGAGGTTCTAGGGTGTTTTACTATGTAAAGACTCTAGGAAATCTATACAAAATGGATTGCTGTATTTCATCATTATCTTGCTATGCTGAAATATGAAACAAAAGAAAAAGACTGGTTATAAACCCTTCCTGGAAGTTTTGGGATTTCAGCTCTTAAAAGAGAAGATCAAAGCTTCTGCTTTCTGAAAGCTGTTCTACATGTCATTCTCTGCATATTTCTATAGTGTGGGAAATGTGTTAGAATTACACTGCATCAAGACACTTTATGTTTTAATAAAGATAATACCTCCTGTTAGCCCCAAGCAGTCAGAGAAGTTGCATCACTGTGGGACCTAAATAATACTAGAATGAAGGCTCAGCTATCTTGTTCCATTGCTGACTTTGGTAGATTTCCCCTTGCTCAATTGCAGGGGAAATGACACACTTCTAGATATAGCTTGAAATCCATTTTATACCCCAAGTAAAAAGTGGTGAGAAGAAGCACAAGTTTACTTTTTTTAAAAGTTAAGTATTATGCTATGTTTTTAATTTTCAGGAATACTCTAAAATATACAATTGTACATTTGGTTTTAAATAGTTCATGATGCAAGGCACCCCCAAGGGGACACTAAAAACAGTCCATTTCTAGCTCACACCCAAGAACTTGGGGAGGAGTCCAATGGACCTTTACTAACCCCAGAGCCCAGGCAGGAGATTAAACAATCCTCTTGCAATTATTCAACCTTGACAGATGAGGTACAAGTGGAAGAATGGCATTGCTGGGCAGGTGTGGTTAAGACCAGTGGTGTGGTTAAGACCAGTGGGAGAAGAAACCAGAATAGTGTCCTAGATATTCCTGAGGAAGATTAAAAGGTAGTCCACAATGTTTCTGGGGAGAGTGCTCGCATGAATAGCAACAGCAGGAAGGCCTGACCTGAATGCCTTGGAGGGAAAGCCTGCCTGAAGATGACCACAAGAGACATTAGCAAAAAGCAATGCCTTCTGTCTGCTAGGGAATATTTATTTCCCCCTAGCACCAGCTATTTTCCCCAAATGAAAAGAGTACCAATTTACCAGGGCAGGCCATCCTGGGAATGGAGGAGGTGACTTACCTAGAAAGCCCATCTTAATACTGGAATTATTGGAGAAGAAGCATAATGAGGCAGAAGGAGTCCCCAAGAAATATCTGGTATTTGCACCTTGCAGGTTCACCACCTGAGGGCATGTTCCAGTTGGCAGGGCGGGTGCCTAAATCAGATAATTATGTTCTTTGCCCCAAGACCCACATGGTCTGAATGGTTTGGGGATCCGTGAAATAAAAATTGCACTAGGCACTGAAGAGGAATCAGAATTACCAGTTATACCCATTGGCCTAAAATTTGTGTTAGAAATTCAGGTATGTAAGCTATTCGCCAAATGGCACCTTAAACCTTGGCTGAGGTTGCCACAATGGAATGTCTAGGCATCAGGTTGCAAAACAAAAAATGAATCGTGTATATCATCAACATTAACATATTTAACAATTCAGTCGCGCATTTTACCAATTACAGTGACCTTTCCCCCCAAAAAACATATGAACTAATACTGCAAGGGGGGGCAGGGAGGGAGTGGGAGAAACACCTTTTGGGGTGCCCTGGCTGGCCTAGCATGGCTGCTCCTAGGCACCCAGCAACCGCCTCATGAGAGACGGGAGCATGGGGCTGGGTAAGCTTGCGTGTGTAGACATGAGGGCGAACGCACTTCCTCCTCTTTATCCCTAGGCACATTTGCTTGGAAGTGAGCCCCACCTCATTGAGAGGGGCTTTCTTACCCATAAGAAAGTGTGCCTAGGATTGCAGTTCTCACAGCAGTGCTGAAGCAAAGTTTGCTGCTATGTGAGTCATCTGGCTTGTGAGACAGTGCAGAAGCACAAGACATGCATCCGAGTCACCTGGCTTGCCTGGCAGTGCCACGGTACCATCAGCCAGGTGGAGATGTCAGCCACCAACCTGGCATTCAGAAAATTCAATGTGGTTGCAATTGAACTTGCACCAGTTGCAAAACACACCTGGCACCTGGAGAATTCCGAACACTGCCCAAGATAACTTCACACTTGTTGGCCACATGAACCCACGCCTGTGTATGGACTCTATGGAGACAATGGGGGTAGGGGAAGGTTTGAGGTGCTTCTCCTCCAGCGGAATCACAAACATGTTTGCACACATAAAATGGCCAGTTGCCTGGAAGACAAGAGGGGATGCATTCCGACAATCTCAAGACCTACACAAAGGCCACTACACCAGAACCAGGAAACCATGGTAAATGGCTTTAAAAACCAGAACTTTATATTCTAACTTGTTTAGAAGTCATTAACATGGCTTACCAATCTGAACATAACACGGAGTTATAGGAAACTGAAGACATTCTGGCTTGTTTCCCAGATCACACAAAAATAAGAGCGAAACATCTATGTGTGGTTACACAAGGCCTGTTTATATTTTGGCTTAAGATCTTTTAAATTATTATTTTCTTCCATTTATATTCCACCTATGTTTTTTCAAAGAACCTAAGGTAGTCCATATGTAGTTCCTAGAGAATCTCCCATTCAGGCCTGTACCCAAACCAAACTTGCTTAGCTTCACCAAAGTGGTAGCCTTCAAACCATATATGTCTTGATACATGCAAAGATGTGATCACTGGAATATGGCCACGGACTCAACATCACTCCATACAACCTGTCTTTATAGCTCCTTCTGCCAGCTAGTGTTCATTTGGGCAGGGGGCACACTTCTCATGCCACCCTCCTCAAACCAGCCCTGTGTGCCTTTGTGAGAATGGGATCTGATCAGGTCCCAGCCTTGCAAAGCAACTCAGAGAGGGCTGCATGAGAAGAACCCAGCCTTGCAAAGGCATGGCTGTTGCGTCCATCTCATGTGCCCTCCTAGAGCAGCTTAGTGAGGAGTGTTACTGTACATGGTGGGATGTGGAGGGCAAATGGAGCCCGCTGCACCAGGCTAGTCATTGCTTTGGTGACAAGGACTGGGCTGACACGGCAGACTCCGTTTGCCCACTGCACCCCACCATGGAAATACTCCTCACAAAGCCACCTGGGGAGGGCCCATCAGAAGGATCACCAGCCATGTGCCCTTCAATACTGGAATTGACGGGCACATAGCTGTTGCTCTCTTCTTATTCTGCCTTCCTCTAGCGCTCCAGTGGTGATGGCTGGCCAGGTGCAGTGGGCTCCTATACCATCTTTATTCTTTTCCCTCATCTACTTTCCACTTCCATTCAGTAAGTAAACAGACAACACAAGACCAGCCGCAATGGAGTGAGTCCAGCATAGAAACCAAGCAGGCTGCAAGACCATAAAAATGCAGGAGACTGCTGCAAAAAGATAGAGCTCTCCATCAGACCACTGGAAGCTAGTAAAATGTGTGGATTTAATTACAAGCCTGACATACACACACCTTTAATTTTGTTTTAAATATTTCAGGTACACACTTCCTTGGCCCACATTCATCTACTCCAGTGTGCTAGCAGAAGCCAGTCCAAGGGCAATGGGGCTTCCCCAAGTCTCTCTGCCCCCCAATCTGATCTACAGGATGAAGAAAACTCTCAACAGCATGTAGGGGGGGAGGAAAGGAGGAATCATTCAGTCTGGCAAGCAGATATTCTTATGCTGATGGAATGAACAGAAGAGTATGATGTTGAATTCCTCCCATTGCTTTTTCTGCAATATATTCCACAATATGGGGAAAATGTAGAACTGAGCATGCACTGTACACATTTAAAAAAAGATTAACAGCATATTCCCTGCTCAACACACAATCACTCAACATTCATATACAAAAATGTCACCAGAGATAAGAACATTTATTTAGCAAAGAAAAAAAGAACCTTAAAAAGGCAGAACATTATATATACAAATATGCAAACATTTTCAATCAATTTTGAAAACTATGTAAGCATCTCTATTATCAATGTGAGTTAATATTTGTTTTGTTCTTGCTGTGTTAAGCCACATTTACTCCCATTAACAAAGACAGAACCAGGAAAAAGTGACATCAGGCTGAAGCAATGCATGAAGGGATGGCTGTATCCCACAGCAACAGAATTAAGTAACTGGAATCAGCAACAATAACCACAGAACATCACAAAACCAGTTGACCTATATTACAGCACTCTACAATGTCCCTGGGTGACCCCATTACATCCCACAGCTTTCAGAACCACCTGTACTTGACATCCAAAACTTTTTCCTTTCATCTAGTCTCTCATGTCCAAGTGCCCCTTTGATTTTTTCACTTGGATGCTTTGTTGTCATTACAAATTCAATATGCCCATGAATGAGCTTATCTTTTCTCCTAAGCCCCCCTCTTCTTATCCACTGATATCATCCACCCCGTGGGAAAGGCACATAGTCATTATTTTTATCCTTCATCTGCTCACTCCTTCAACTCCCACATTCAATCCATCACCAAATAGTAAGAATTTCCCCTTTCACAAAATTACATGATTGATGGTCTATGAGGTTTCATAGGGTTCCAACTACCCTGGAGCAAAGAGAACCTCGCAGATGGTGGCATCTTCACATATCTGAGACATTCACGCCTTGGGTTCCACCACCCTCAGCAATCCAAAGGTCAACCATTTCCCCACATAACTCTGCCCTTTCTCCCTTTTACCTGGAACTGCATCCAGTAATGTTCTCTAATGCCACCTCTTACTTCCTTCATATTCCTCTATAAAACCCACATTCTCCATTAAGGCTTTCACACATTATAAAAACATAAAAACGAACAATAAAATTTAGGTCAAGTAGGTGGTCCAACTTCATTTTGTAACCTCTATTCTGGGAATCCTCACTTTATCAGTTTACTTTTTTGGTCTGCTCTTATTTCAAATAATAAAATGTTTAATTTTTTCAGAAATCGACTAAGCATATGTAGCATAGATAAGTCTTATGGCTGTATGTTGATATGAAAACCAACAGAGTTTTAGGACTTGTTAAAAATATCTCCGCATTACCCGCTTGTACTAAAATGCCTTCCAGTTTCTCAGCCTCAGTTCTTCACTTTTAAATTTAGTTGCTATTAATATGATTGAGGAGAAACGAGAATCATTTATATTGATTGTAATGCAGTGAAAATGTGAATTAAAAATGATATACTGAATAATGACTTGTCTTGGGGTGAATAAAGATGACTGCCTTACCTTGTGAGAAATGTGGGTGAGTTTGCTCAGATTACTATTCTCCTAATTTTATACTCGCCTGCCAACCTAGCAGTTCGAAAGCACCTCCGGGTGCAAATAGATAAATAGGGACCGCTTACCAGCGGGAAGGTAAACGGCGTTTCCGTGTGCGGCTCTGGCTCGCCAGAGAAGCGATGTCATGCTGGCCAAGTGACCCGGAAGTGTCGCCGGACAGCGCTGGCCCCTGGCCTCTTAAGTGAGATGGGCGCACAACCCCAGAGTCTGTCAAGACTGGCCCGTACGGGCAGGGGTACCTTTACCTTTAATTTTATACTGTATATAGTGCCATGTACATGGATGACAGTGTATAAACAATAACTTGCAAATAATGAGACAATGGATCCCTGCTCCACTGACTTTTCCTCTGTGAGATGAGTGGCAGGGGAACATATTGAATTTACATGTAACTTTGTCTCACTAGGTTTGGAACTAGGCGATTGCTGTAAACCACGGATATATTTTCCTGATACAGCAGTATATAAATATTTTTATAAATAAAATACATTATAACTAAATATACCTGCATGAGAAAATTGTGGGGATTAGTACCCAAAAACATATAGCTGTTGGTTGCCAAAAAAGAACCATATCACCATACATACAGTTCTGCCACTTTCCCCCCTGCCTATTAGATACCTAATTTGTGTGGTGTTTCAATTTAGATAGGAAATGTTCTTGGCTTAAAGGGGTATCAATCAACATTATCCTGTCTCTGGGAAATAATTCTAGTTTAAGTTTTTGATTCAGCCTAATTAAGTGTGTTATCTTCAATGACTTACTGAGACTTTCCACAAGCTAGGAAAATACACACATCTACATTTGGCCAGATTACAGTAGTATCTCAGGTTAAGTACTTAATTCGTTCCAGAGTCTGTTCTTAACCTGAAACTGTTCTTAACCTGAAGCACCACTTTGGCTAATGGGGCCTCCTGCTGCCGCCGCGCCACCGGAGCACAATTTCTGTTCTCATCCTGAAGCAAAGTTCTTAACCTGAAGCACTATTACTGGGTTAGTGGAGTGTGTAACCTAAAGCGTATGTAACCTGAAGCGTATGTAACCTGAGGTACCACTGTATACTAAAAAGTTTGTGATTAACAATAATAACACTAGGATAGGTGGAATTATGCTCCAAGTCCAAAGAAAAGTATGTGAGAGCACATAATCACCAGATGAAATAATGTTTTTTAACTGTAATTGTTTTTAGAATGTTTTTATTATTATCTTTATTTTGAATTGTGGATGTATTGACTGAACTGAGCTCTTTTGAGAGGAAGGATGAGCTATACGGTTTTAAAATAAAATAAATAAATAATGGTGTGTCGTTGTTAAAAATAAACAGATCATAGCCTGGTTAGAGCCTGAACTGGAGACTGCATGGGATAGTTGCTCTAGGTTTTTCGAGGTAAAGTAAGATGTGTAAATACAAATACTTGGATCCATCTATGGAGCCAAGCATTTCATAGATCACATTGGAAAACTGTATTTGAGGCATTTATATCCTACAGTTCAGCTAGCAAGGCCCCCAAGCAACTTACATATCAATAAAAAACCCCCAACATAATTCCTGTGTTCAGGCTTACAATGTTAAAATGCATGACACAAGTAGAAAAAAAGAAGGGGGAGGGAAGAGAAAAACAAGCAAGCTAAAAAATCTTATTATAAATTTACGAAGTTCTTATAATAGCCAGCTCAGATGGAAATGGGCTGTTTACATTTAAAAAAATAGACCTTATCAAGTCCCTAAAAAATAGTCTTATAACTCAACCTTTCTTTAAGGGGTTTTATGGCAGCTGGAAGCTGTTGATCTTATGATTCCTCCTCACTGCTGCCCCTCCTTAAATCTACTCTGCAGTATGGAGACCCATCACAGCAGATTTGAGGGAATGGCATAGGAGGCTACAAGGGGTGGAGGGATTAGAAAAACTTGGCTTTCCTCCCCATTGAATGAGACAGCATTGAATGTCACCCAAAGTTATTCACAGACTTTCAGTTTTCTCCAAACTAGGTGAATGGACAGTAAAATGGCAAATGCAAATCAACAGATGCAAATATAAAAAGATGCACACGGGGGTAAAAAAACAAAATTTCACATAAACACTATTGGAATCTAAACTGGTGGTGACTGACCAGGAACAAGACCTTGGGGTCACAGTGGGCAGTTTGATGAAGATATTGACTCAGTGTGTGATAGCTGTGAAATGTGAATTACATGATAGGTTAAAAAAATGGTAAAGGTAAAGGACCCCTGGACAGTTAAGTCCAGTCTAATTCAACTATGAGGTTGCGTTTTCAGGCCAAAGGAGCTGGCATTTGTCCGCAGACAGCTTTCCGGGTCATGTGGCCAGCATGACTAAACCACTTCTGATGCAACGGAAACACCAACATAGGGATCAATATATGATAGGAATCAATAGGGGTTGAAAATAAAACTGCCAGCATCATGATGCTGTGAGGTCTATGCTGTGACTATACTTGGAATGCTGCGCAGAGTTCTGGTTGCCTTGCTGCAAAAATGATACTGTAGAGCTAGAAAATGTTCAGAAAAGAGCAAATAAAGTGATTAAGGGACTGGAGCAATTCCCCTACATAGAAAGGTTATAACATCTGCAACAGTTTAGTTTAGGAAAAATGGGAAGCAGGGGGACATAATGAATAAAACTATGTATGGTGTAGCAAATTGGACAGGGAGACGCTTTTCTCCCTCTCATAATTTTAAAAACCAGGACCATTCAATGAAGCTGACTGCTGGAAGATGTAGGATGCACAAAAGAATGTCTTCAGACAGTGCATAGTTAAACCATGAAATTCACTCCCACAAGAGGAAGTGACAGCCCTACCTACTGTATGTTCTACCTCCATTGTCAGAGGCAGTATGCTTCCAAATGCCAGGAATCACAAGTGGCGAGAGTGCTTTCGGGCATCCCACAGGCATCTGGTTAGCCACCATAAGAACACAATGCTGGATCAGATGGGTCTTTGGACTGACTGAACAGGACTTTTATTATGTTTAAACTGATTTATCCTACAATGTATTCATAGATTTTGTGAAATACATTTAAAAGAATTTGGGAATTAGACTCATTTTATTGATTCAGTAGAGGACTCCATTTGTTTTTATCCCTGTTAGATATTGTAGAACATTACCACTACTTAAATGTTGGGGTTTGTGAATGAGTGCACATCAGAAAGTTCTTGAGTGGTATTAGGATATAGCATATTCATAGAATATAAATCTGGACTCTAAAGACTAGTTAGTGAATTACTTTCTTCAGCAGAGCTGTTGAACCGTCTTACTTTTCTAGACTGAATATGTAGGTGCCAGGGATTCTCCCATCATATGTAAAACGCTGGCTAGATTGCCCATAAGAACTTCCCCAGTCTATAATTAATACCAAGTTTACTCTCAGGTCAAAACTGAAGACAACTGCTATTCCTTTTAGCAAGCACAATAAATGTCTCAAATTTTGCCAAGAAATCATCCCACAGAAAAACCATGTATTTTTTGCAGACTTGATTGAATATGGAATAGTTTATTACACTTTTAAAGTTTAAACATAGAAATATGGGTTTCAAATATAAATTCTACAGAGGAAACAGCTTATGAACTACCAATGACATGCATAGTGGACATTAATCTGAAGCACCAATGATTTAGCCCAAGGCCAGCCTGCTGCAATCAAATGTTCTATATCAATCATTTTAGTTCAATATCCCCCCACGGAAAGCCCTTTTAAAGACTTAAAATTAGTACTGCTGAAATCTTAAGCATGTATACCCAGAAATAAGCACTACCAAGCTCATTGATTTACTCCTAGGTAAATCAACCAATATTTAAATCATGCTTGAAAAACAAATATGCAGTGTAATCCTATATGTAACTTGCCTAGAAGACTGAATAACCCTTCACATTTAACCACTCCTTTTTTTTAACCAAATAGGATTTAGATAGATAGATATAGATATTTAAAGGTTTTATGATCATTGGCTTCCTGTACCTGAGAAAATTGCTCTGTTAATCTTAATTCTAAAATTTTGCTCTCTTAATATTAATTCTAAAATTTTACTTGAAGGACCCAAATAATTTAACCTGTTCTTTTAATATAATTCTTTTGAAACGTTCCTAAAGCAAATTTATTTGTCCACTTGAAAAAATTAGAGGAAAATGAAGTTAGTTTGGTATTTCAGCTGGTAACTGAGGGTAGGAAGACATACAGTACTTCTAGATTTCTGTCAGTGAAATTTTAGGCATATCTCTACTCAGAAGTAAGCACCATTGAGTTAAATTGGAATTATTCCCAGGTAGCAGGTATAAAAACTGGGTTGCAGTTTAGAAACTGGCTGAAAATATGTACAAGGAATAAAAATTAAACATATAACATAAGCTCAACTCAGAGCTCTTTCATCCTTTATCACCAGAGAAGGTTTATGCCAGTATCAAGCTTCCACACATGTCCAAAAGATGAATAATATATCTGATATGTTGTTTGCAGTGAGCAAAGCTCATAAAAACAAAATTGCTCAAGATAGTCAGAACACAAAATAATTCTGCATCAGTTTTTCTGCTTACATTCTGTACTTTTTTCTCTGCCAATACTGACAGATTGTGGGTTTTTTCAACCCAGACATACATTGTTCCACATAGTGTGAAACAATATGTATTACATACTTCAGTCAATGAAAAACCATTGACCACACTTATGGCTGTGAACAAAGATTTCATACACAGCAAGCCAACAGTTTCTGAAGTGCAGGGTGTGCGTTGGAAAAATACGAATGGTGACAAATATAATAAAAAAATAAAATTTCATCCTAACTACTAGATTGTGCTAATCTTCCCCAATAAAATATAGGAAGATAAATATTCACTAGATCAGCGTCTGAAAACTGAAACAATTTCCAGGAGCGTGATGCAGACATTTTAAAAAGATAAGCCTTAACAGTGGTCAGCCGCACCCCCTTCCCTGTAGGCAAAACAACAAGCGTGGATGCAATCTCTAGAACCAATTAAGTCAAATTATTGAAATGTACTCTGATTTATTCACATGGCCTTCACTGGCACCAAATTGGTTTAAATCCAGGTAATCCGGCTTAATTCGTTTGCAGATCATGCTGTACTGCTACACCCACTGGCTACTTACCAGCCGCAGTGCTGAGTAGTAAGGTGGCAGTGGAGAAAAGGAGCAATAGCAAAAGGTGCTGCAGCAAGGCGGTCATATTTGAAGAAATCCAGGAGGGTGGATGACGATGTGTAGAATAATTTTCTTTTAAAATGCCAGCAGGAGGAAATCTCCAGTCTCCAAAGAGTCTTAACCCTCTTGGTTTACAATCCAGACTGAAAGGGCAAATGGCAGATGAGAGGAGCAGCCTGACCTCTTACTCCATTACACGGATCTGTCTTCATGTTTCAGGGCTCGCCTCCCAATGAAGAGTTTTGGTTCTCAAGCGAACATACGTGTCCTTTCCCCCCAGCCGGCGGTCATCTTTCGCATACTATATATATATGTATATAAAAACCAGGCTTACTTCCCACGCTTCTTCGCAATATCAAAGCACCGCACACGTTGCACAGGAATCATATCCGAGAGGTGTGGAGAGGACGAAACAAAAAAACCCACGATTGTCAGCTACAAGCAGCTTCCTCGATCCCTCAAAAGGCAGACACGGGCAGGCATTTAAAAGGCCGAGGTCTGAGGAAACCAAACAAAAAAACCCCCCAAAACCACCCGAATTTCTCTCTGCCGTCGTCTCTTTCCTGAAATGTTATTTCCAGTCACTTGACGTTTAAAAACAAGGCGTCGTCGTCTTCGACGTGAGGGGTTTTAACGGCGTCTCTCCCCATGACGAGTCTTTGGAAAGAAGAGAGAGAGAGAAATCGTCAGGATCCGATCCTTTAGCCTTACACGAAGGGGAAAAAAATAATAATTGACGGGAGAAAGGGAAATATTCTTGGCGTTTCTCGGGAAAGGGCGCCAGTGATGAGGGTGTCCCCCCCCCCAGCAGCAGCCCCGAAGGCAAGAGAGGCCTTCTTTCCTCAGCCCACCCGGACCCCCAATACTGGAAAGGGCTTCGAGGGGGTGAGGGAGGGCGGCGAAGGAGGGCGCCCCCTCGTCTTCCCCTCACAAAGGCTTCCCCCCTTCCTTCCCTCAGCGCCGGCCAAGCCCTCCTGCCGCCCTCCCCTCACACACACACGCACACACGGTCTCGCCTGCGCTGCCTTCGGGGGCGCCTCGCTCGCAGCCCGCCCTCGGGCCCGTTTCTCACGCCTCCCAGTCGCCGGGCGGCTCGGGGCTCGGCTGGCAGCTGCTCCCTCTTTCCCCCCTCAGACCAGACACAAAGGGGAGTCGCTGCTCCAACTGCCAGTCTGAAGCGCCCGGCCCGCGGGCGCCACCATGCCCCGCCCCGCCCCGCCCCGCCCCTCATTGGCTGGGAGCCGACGCGACGTCGACGTCCCCCCCCCCCAACAGCCCCTCTTTCTCCCGTTTCTCTCTCTCCCACCGAAGGTTCTGATCCGCGCGCGGTTGGGAAGCGGCGGTCATAGAGAGGCGGCGTTCCTCCCGGCAGAGCGGCCCCCTGAGGGAGGGAGGTGAGAAGGTGTTGACGGAGGCCTTTCCGCGCCGCCATGTTGCGGAGGCTCGCCAGACGGGCGGCCCGGCAAGAGGGGGAGCTGCTCGCGCCTCTTCCCTCGCTTTCTGGCTGCCGCTGTCGCTGTGGGAAGGCGCCTCCGCCTGACGCCGCTCTCCCGGTGGACTCTCTCCCTCCCAGCTTTTTATATTTTATATTATTTTATTTTTTTCAATAATTTTTTCGTTAGATTTTCCACAGTGATAACACAAACCACAAAGCAAAATGATACACAAAAACAGAAAAAGGGGGAACAATAAACAGATAAGCAATAACAACAAACTTAATTCTTCACAAATCCAACCTTTTAAACATCTTGGTTGACTTCCTCAAATCCCTCCCTTCTGAGTTTCCTTGTAATTAAAAGTAACAGCTAGTGTTTAAACAAGATATCAAAGAAAATGGTTTCTGTGAAAAAGAATCGAGGTTTCAACAAGAAATATTAAATAACGATTTTAAATGTATAAACTACTGCTGGAGTGGCACTTGAAGGACAAGGAGGTAAAATCAGTGATGATTCATTGGGCAAAAGATCTGGGATATAATATTCAATTAAGTGAGTGGGTCAAATTATGGAAAGAAGGTTTGAGATTTACTGCATGTAATGCATTGAAAGAAAACGTGATGAAGATGATGTATAGATGGTACATCACACCAGTTAAGTTAGCAAAAATGTATAAAGTCAGCAATAAATGTTGGAAATGTAAAGAAAAAGAAGGATTATTTTATCATGTGGTGGGAATGTAAAAAGGTGAAATGCTTCTGGGAGATGATATATAATGAGTTGAAAAAAATGTTGAAATATGCTTTTATTAAAAAGCCAGAAGCATTTCTTCTAGGTATTGTTGGAAATGATATAAAAAGGAAAGATTGTAAGTTGTTTTTATATGCAGTAACAGCAGCAAGAATATTACTGGCCCAAAAATGGAAGCAAGAAGAACTACCAACATTAGAAGAATGGAGGATGAAATTGATGGACTATGCAGAATTAGACAAGCTAACAGGAAGGATCCGAGACCGGCGGGACCAGAGGTTTACCGAAGACTGGACTAAATTTACTGAGTATTTGAAAAGTATTTGCGATGATCAAATTACGTTTGTAGGACTACAAGAAGTTCTGTGAGGAGTAATTTAAGAAATATTGTAAAAATGGAAAGGAAGAATGATTTGTTAGAAAATGTAAAGGCAATATTAAGTTAAGAATTGCAGGAGAAATAATTAAGACGGAAGGCTATCAGAGATGCTGAAGGAAGTCCAAATAAGGATATATGTATAATAATTTGTGTGGTATGTCTTAAAATTTTTGTATGCTAAAATTAATAAAAAATATTGCCGGTATTTTTAAAAAAATTAAAAGTAACAGCTTTCCAATATCATTAAACTAAAACAATTTCCAATTATAATCCATCTTAGTCACTTTTCTTAACATTCTAAATCCCATTTATTTAATTATAACTTAGTTTAATCCTAGGCCTATTTGTTTCTTTCAAGTAGTTTCTAATTTTTTATATTACAATATTTATTCAAATAGTCCTCAAATTTCCTCCAGTCCTCTTGAAACTCCTCTTCTTTCTGGTTGTGGATTCTTCCAGTCAGATCAGCTAGCTCTGAAAAGTCCATTATCTTCATCTGCCAATCTTCCACTGTTGGTAGTTCTTGTTTTTTCCAATTTTTAGCAAGTAATATATTGTTTTATTTCGTCCTCCTCGTAACTTTTCTTGGACCTTCTCTCTGCCTGCCTCAAGACCCCCACCCCCACCAGTACAAGTAAAATCCTGGGTCGGCCCACACACCAGCCTCAGTTGGCAGGATCCTCAGGGGCAGGCAGGATCACAGAACTGGAAGGGATCCCCCAGGATCATCTAGTCCAACCCCTGCAATGCAGGGGTCTTGGCACCACCCCAACCAGTTTGGAAGCAGAGCTGGATTTACGTATAAGCTAAACAAGCTATAACTTAGGGCCCCACTCTCTTGGGGCCCCCCCAAAGAAATTAAAGGGAAAAAGCAACCGGATGTACATTTCCAAAATACATGATAAAAAGCAAATAAAATAAAAGCTACGTACAGCAGCAGTGTTTTGTGTTGAGTAGGCTCCTATGGTATAAGTAATGGGCCCCGTCTGCTTGCCTAAAAGATTACTGGTTTGCTCATTTCTGTATATAGGGTATGGGACGCGGGTGGCGCTGTGGGTTAAACCACAGAGCCTAGGACTTGCCGATCAGAAGATCAGCGGTTCAAATCCCCACGACATGCTGAGTTCCTGTTGCTCTGTCCCTGCTCCTGCCAACCTAGCAGTTCAAAAGCACGTCAAAGTGCAAGTAGATAAATAGGTACCGCTCCAGCGGGAAGGTAAACCGTGTTTCCGTGCGCTGCTCTGGTTCACCAGAAGCGGCTTAGTCATGCTGGCCACATGACCCGGAAGCTGTACACCAGCTCCTTCGGCCAATAAAGTGAGATGAGCGCCGCAACCCCAGAGTCGGCCACAACTGGACCTAATGGTCAGAGGTCCCTTTACCCTTTACCCTTTACCTTTATATATAGGGTGCCTACATTCTGCATGTGCAAATGGCTTGAGATATTTCTTAGGTCCATAAATTACCATATAGCATATATTCAATACAAAAAAACAGCGACAATTTGTTGCTGACAAAGGACAGCTGGACCTATAAAGGGCCCCATTACCTTCAGTAGCTGAGGGCCTCATCAAACCAAAACCCCACCCTGTTTGGAAGCATACCAGACCCTGCTTAGCTTTGCAAATGTGCTAGCAAGCTTTATACCCCACCCTTGGGGGATGTTATTGGGTTGTTTTTATTTTGATTATATATGTATATTGTGGAGTTTATGTTGATCTTTTCTGTGAGCTGCCCCGAGACCTCCAGATATAGGGCGGTATATATATATTCAATTAATAATAATAATAATCAGATCTTAATTACCGCCCTATTCCTGATGTACATCTTCAATCACCTGCTCTTCCCTAGCGGGGTGGGTGCCAAATTGCATACCGTAACAACATTTCTCCGATGAAAATAGGGACATCCCATTCCATAATAATGTTATTAGTTATACCCCGCCCATCTGACTGGCTTGCCCAAGCCACTCTGGGAGTCTTCCAACATACATAAAAACATCATAAAACTTTTTTTTTTAAAAAAAACTCCCCTATACATGGCTGCCTCCAAATGTCTGCTAAAGGTTGTATCGTTACTAATCTCCTTGGCTCGAGGGTGTGTAGTTGCATAACTACATACCCTCCCAACATTTCCCTGATGAAAATAAGGGATGTCCTAAGGAAAAGTGAGACATGCTGGGATCAAATCAGAAACCAGGACGGCTTCTGCAAATCTGGGACTGTCCCTGGAAAACGGATACTTGGAGGATATCTTGAAAATATCCTGAGGTGGTGCTGATTGAGTCTCATCCAGAAAAGCACCCCAAACCTCCCACAGAGTTATTTGTACAAGATGGAAGAGAATTCACTTGAGAAGATCAGCAGACATTTTCCTAGGCTGCATAATTTTGTAGTGTGTGCTACCCATTTTTAAAAAGTAAATTTTAGTTCTTGATCCATTCTCAGGCTTCAGAGCAATTTGTGGGAGTAAGACGCTTTGAACACTAGTACAGACTTCTCAGTACACAGGATCAGGTCTCCACAAATGTAAAACGTGTTAGTGTGCACAAACACACTAAACCTTACTGGAAAGAAAAGAGCTAAATAATTACTGCCGCAGACAAGAGACCAAAAGTCTTCTCATGTCACCCTGGGGGTTTCTTCCTTCTGATCACATTAACGAATGACAGTAGCTGGGCAAAGTTCTCTCGGTGCTGAGGTTTCAGCCCATGGCAAGGCAGTTGTGAGAACATGATGTACACAGTATTCAGTCTAGGTTGATTTTTGGCACATGGCTGTAAGTGGAAACGTTGAAGCAAGAGCAAGCGTGAGCCAAATTCAGCTCGTGCCAATGGTGTCTACAAAACTGTGGGCAGAAAGTAGTATGGGATCTGATGGTAGATCGCAGGGTGATTTACAATATATTAGCAATAATGCCTGACTCCTAGTTGTTTAACAACAGAATGGGTTTTGTTACCAGAAAATAATTTCCAAAACTAACTTAGGGACATGTGAAATGAAGTAAGCTAACAGAGTGAGCTTTCATGTGAAAATACTGTGAGCTCAGTTCTGTTCCGATGCTAAAAACAAATTTCGAGGTCAGAATATGCTCAAGAGACACCATTAAAGTCATTTGTAAACCCAGCATAAACAATACAATGTATTCTTACTGTTTCAACTTTGTATTTTCTTCTTCTTTTTGTTCACCACTACAATATGCATAAATGGTGGGGGGGTTATAAATTATTTAAATAAATGAATGAATTATTATTATATATCTTTTGCACCCAGCTCTGGTTGTTAGATCTTGAGGTTCTTGTAAAAACAAAACAAAAAACAAACAAGTACAGTGGTACCTCGGGTTACAGATGCTTCAGGTTACAGACGCTTCAGGTTACAGACTCCGCTAACCCAGAAATAGTACCTCGGGTTAAGAACTTTGCTTCAGGATGAGAACAGAAATTACGTGGCAGCAGCGGCACAAGGCCCCATTAGTTAAAGTGGTGCTTCAGGTTAAGAACAGTTTCAGGTTAAGAACGGACCTCCAGAACAAATTAAGTTCTTAACCTGAGGTACCACTGTAGATCTGACAAGACTGAAGTCTGCCCTTCTGACTGTAATTAAAGCTGAGAGCCTAACATTGCCTATTAAGTCCCATATAGTAGTCAGATTTGGACCAGAATTCCCCAGCTCAGACTGTTTCACACCAGCTTGCTATGTGTTACATCTATGGTGTCTAGTAATGGTCATTAATAGAATGGGCTGCAGGAGAGAAACATTAATAGCCTTAATTTCTCATGCTAGAAATGAATATTGTCCCCACCCTTTTTTGAGATTCCGAAGGAGTGAAGACTCCTCTAAAACCAAGTACAGTGGTACCTCGGTTAAAGTACTTAATTCGTTCCGGAGGTCTGTACTTAACCTGAAACTGTTCTTAACCTGAAGCACCACTTTAGCTAATGGGGCCTCCCGCTGCTGCCACGCCGCCGGAGCACGATTTCTGTTCTCATCCTGAAGCAAAGTTCTTAAACTGAAGCACTATTTGTGGGTTAGCGGAGTCTGTAACCTGAAGCGTATGTAACCAGAGGTACCACTGTACTGTTTCAACCAATCTTGATATTAACATTCTCATGCTCAAAATGAGGGTAAACACCACAGTAGGTTAGATAGTTCTGACATTACATATACATGCCCTTTGAAATAATGCTTGTGTGTCTTTGATGTATCTTATCATATCTGCTCACTAATATCAGTTGCTTGCTCTGCATCTATCACCTGCTATCTTATTTACCCTATCTAGTCATCCTTCGGACATTTTCAAAACCAGATTTTCCTTATTCCTCCTTTTCTTTGAGCTTCATTCTTCATCTTTTCCTCAGCACGGTGGGTTCCTCTATGCTTTTAACCCCTTAAAAGTGGTTTCAGGAAGTTAAAAATCTAAAGAAAAAGTTGAAGATAAAAGTGTCTGTACTAGAGATTGCTGATACCACAGTTTCAATTTGCACTCCTAAATGGAATGCCATAAAATTAGCAATCCTGTATGGATTCACCTGGGAATAAATACCGTTGAACTGGACACAATGTGAAGGCGAGGAGCTATCTCAAGACATCATTCTGCATATAAAAGCATGTTTAGACTTACTGAGGTTGTTAAGCAAGCAGATGAAAGTCAATGCAGAAATTCATTCAGGATAGCCATTTGTGGTCCCTTGGTGACACATTCCAGAGTGACACTGAAGTTGCCTAACAACTTTATTCCTTGCAAGCTCTTTTTCCCCCACTCCCCTTAGCGTTTTTCTTGAGCAAGGAATCTACGCATTGTTAAGCAATTCCATTACAATTGTTCACCCACAATTCTGAATTTCTCAAAGAAAACGCACTTATCTCCCCAGTCCTGATTAATCTTACTAAAAGCAACTTTGAACAGCTGGAGCGTTATCTACTCAGCAGATAGTAGACACTCTCCGGCATAACCGCAACCTCCAATTTAGATCAAACAATGGATTTTGATTACTCAGTAGAGTTTGACGGAAAATTCCGTTAAAGCCTTCCAACCAGCGGAATCCAGAAACTTCTGGCTCTGGACATTAAAGCCAAGACAGTGATAAAATAAACTTAGGTCCATAAACCTACATTTCTCATTTGGCTCTCTCTCTGCTGCTCATCCAACTGAACCCCAACCATTGTACCTATACCATACATTTCAAGCAAACTACAATTCCCAGGCTTGCCAACAAAGGTCCATATAGTTAAAGCTATGGTTTTCCCAGTAGTGATGTATGGAAGTGAGAGCTGGACCATAAAGAAGGCTGATCGCCGAAGAATTGATGTTTTTGAATTATGGTGCTGGAGGAGACTCTTGAGAGTCCCATGGACTACAAGATCAAACCTCTCCATTCTTAGGGAAATCAGTCCTGAGTGCTCACTGGAAGGACAGATCGTGAAGCTGAGGCTCCAATACTTTGGCCACCTCACGAGAAGAGAAGACTCCCTGGAAAAGACCCTGATGTTGGGAAAGATGGAGGGCAGAAGGAGAAGGGGACAACAGAGGACGAGATGGTTGGACAGTGTTCTCGAAGCTACCAGCATGAGTTTGACCAAACTGTGGGAGGCAGTGGAAGACAGGAGTGCCTGGTGTGCTCTGGTCCATGAGGTCACGAAGAGTCGGACACGACTAAACGACTAAACAATAACAACAAACAATTCCCAGGATTCTTTGTGAGAAGCCGTGACTCTCCAAGTGGTATAAGAGCCATGGCATCCTGGGAATAGTAGTTTGTTAAGAGAGCTGAGAATCGTCATACATCACTACTGGGAAAACCATAGCTTTAACTATACGGACCTTTGTTGGCAAGGTGATGTCTCTGCTTTTTAAGATGCTGTCTAGGTTTGTCATTGCTTTTCTCCCAAGAAGCAGACGTCTTTTAATTTCGTGACTGCTGTCACCATCTGCAGTGATCATGGAGCCCAAGAAAGTGAAATCTCTCACTGCCTCCATTTCTTCCCCTTCTATTTGCCAGGAGGTGATGGGACCAGTGGCCATGATCTTCCTTTTTTGATGCTGAGCTTCAGTCCATATTTTGCGCTCTCCTCTTTCACCCTCAATAAAAGGTTCTTTAATTCCTCCTCACTTTCTGCCATCAAGGTTGTGTCATCTGCATATCTGAGGTTGTTGATATTTCTTCCGGCAATCTTAATTCCGGCTTGGGATTCATCCAGCCCAGCCTTTCTCATGATGAATTCTGCATATAAGTTAGATAAGCAGGCAACTACAAAAGTTGTGTGGCCAAACTGGACCAATGTGCAAGAGAGAATCATATTCAAAGTTCGGCTTGATCACGTGCGTTTTACTTGAAACTAAATGCCATAATAATCATTGGGGATTATTTCAAAATAAATGTGCATAGGACTGCAGTTTTGGCTGTACAGTCTATGAGTCATGAAGCCTGCTTATCATAGGGGTGATCGCTGGTAGAAATATAAGAATCATACCAACTGTGAGATACAGCAGTATCCATCGTCTGCCAGGAGATTCTGCAATCAAGCCCAATTACACAAATTAATCCAAGTTGCAAATTACCTGCTTTGCATACATACTTGATTCACATGTTAAATGCTCACATAGCGTCTCCTGATTTTGATTTTAAAAGGAAGGTGGGGACAAGAAAACTGTGGATGCCCGGAAGCACACGAGAGCCATGCAGGATATAGATAATATCCTCTGTCAATAATTTACAAGAGCTTTGAATTCCTAAGAGAAGGATATTAGGGAATTCCTACTGGCATGGGAAATCTCCCCAAGCAGCAGGAGAATAATTTACCATTTCTGCTCCACATGCCGGCCCTGCGGTGGAGCGAACCAATCGATTGCAAGTAGCACCATGAGCAAGGGGGAAATATGCAGGCAGAGATTTGTGCAGGACTTCCAAAGTATTGGCCCGAGGAAGGTACCGTATTTTTTGCTCTATAAGACTCACTTTTTCCCTCCTAAAAAGTAAGGGGAAATGTGTGTGCGTTTTATGGAGCGAATGCAGGCTGCACAGCTACCCCAGAATCCAGAACAGCAAGAGGTATCGCTGCTTTCACTGCGCAGCGATCCCTCTTGCTGTTCTGGATTCTGAGATTCAGAATATTTTTTTCTTGTTTTCCTCCTCCCAAAACTAGGTGCGTCTTGTGGTCTGGTGCGTCTTATAGAGATAAAAATACGGTATCTGCTTCAGACAGGCTGGGTACACACAATACTTTTAAAGCACATTTGAAGCACATTCTTTTCATCAAATAAGTCTGGGCAACTGTAGCTTACCCCTCGCGTAGTTACTATTCCCAGCAACCCTTAAGAAACTACAGTGCCCATAATTCTTAGAGGAAAATAATGTGCTTCCAATGTGCTTTAAAGGTATTGTGTGTACACAACCACACAGCTTAGATCTCTTGAAGTCCTGGCACTGTTGCACTCACAGAAAAGTAACCTCGTAAATGAACTTTTTGGGGAGGGAGAAGAGTCACATCACTCTTATTTTCTCCTCCCCTGACAGCTACCAAAACGAGCTCTGTCCTAGCCACCACCATTGGTAAGCCCCAAAAATTTTGAAGAATTTCACACCTGCCTGCCTCTCTAAATCTCTGTCTGTGCAGGACTGACAATAGGACATTTCCCCTCGCTGTGGTCTAAACCACTGAGCCTCTTGGGCTTGCTGATCGGAAGGTGGGCGGTTCGAATCCCTGCAACGAAATGAGCTCGTTGCTCTGTCCCAGCTCCTGCCAACCTAGCAGTTTGAAAGCACACCAGTACAAGTAGATAAATAGGTATTGCTGTGGCGGGAAGGTAAACAGCGTTTCCATGCACTCTGGTTTCTGTCCCGGTCTTCCGTTGTGCCGGAAGCAGTTTAGTCATGCTGCCCACATGACCCAGAAAGCTGTCTGTGGACAAACACTGGCCCCCTCAGCCTGAAAGCAAGATGAGCGTGCAATCCCATAGTCGCCTTTGACTGGACCTAACCGTCCAGGGGTCCTTTACCATTTACTGTGTTAGGCTGCAGATACAAAGCCAACAGGAGACTCTTGAGAGTCCCATGGACTGCAAGAAGATCAATCCTATCCATTCTGAAGGAAATCAGCCCTGAGTGCTCACTGGAAGGACAGATTGTGAAGCTGAGGCTCCAATACTTTGGCCACCTCATGAGAAGAGAAGACTCCCTGGAAAAGACCCTGGTGTTGGGAAAGATGGAGGGCACAAGGAGAAGGGGACGACAGAGGACAAGATGGCTGGATAGTGTTCTCGAAGCTACCAGCATGAGTTTGACCAGACTGCGGGAGGCAGTGGAAGACAGGAGTGCCTGACGTGCTCTGGTCCATGGGGGCACGAAGAGTCGGACACGACTAAACGACCAAACAACAACAACACAGGGCCAATAAGAAGCTGGAAAGACAGCACTGTGGACTGCCCTGCTGTTGCCATCATTTAAGCCCTGAAGAAGCTGGTATCTGACTTTTCAGCTACCTTACAATATACTTTAATTTTCCAAACCAAAGCAAACCAATCTTTGGCGCACCCCTGTCACACCACCCTAGTTAAGACAAGGCCAAGGGGTGTTGCGAACAGTCGAGCTGATGTTTCATTTCCTCTCATTGTTTGACAAAGCATAACCCTGAATGCCTATGTTCCTGAACGTCACGTTGGGTGCAGGGCTACTGTAAGAATGCCCATATCTTCAGGTTAAATTTAGCCTCTTCTAGAAGCACTATATGATGGTTAAAGTCTTCTCTGTTCAATGAAACTTTTGAAACGAGTTTTAAAGACCAGAAGGTGAACTGTGTCTGTCAGAAAGGCTGTGCACCATTTGGAGAGTAGAAAGGCTTAAGAGCTCATGCAATTATGCTTCTAATAGAGTGTGTGTGTGTGTGTGTGTGTGTGTGTGTGTGTGTCTTCCCCAGTGCTGGATTTATGTATAAACTAAACAAGCTATATGGGACATGGGTGGCGCTGTGGGTTAAACCACAGAGCCTAGGATTGCCAATCAGAAGGTCCCACTTAGCAGTTCGAAAGCATGTCAAAGTGCAAGTAGATAAATGGGTACTGCTCCGGTGGGAAGGTAAACAGTGTTTATGTGCGCTGCTCTGGTTTGCCAGAAGCGGCTTAGTCATGCTGGTCACATGACCTGGAAGCTGTACACCGGCTCCCTTGGCCAGTAAAGTGAGATGAGCGCGGCAACCCCAGAGTCGGTCACGACCGGCCCTAATGGTCAGGGGTCCCTTTACCTTTACGTATTGATCATAGAATTGCAGAGTTGGAAGGGACTGTGAAGATTGTCTAGTTCAACACCCTGCAATGCAAGGATCTTTTGCCTGACGTGGGGCTCAAACCCACAACCATGCGATTAAGAGTCTGGTGCTTTGCGGACTGAGCTATCCTTCATTACATCTGCATGGCTATCCAACTACTGAAAGAAGCTAGTGTCACGGTACATCAATGTGAAGGCCTCTCCTCCTCAGAAGCAGTCCTCTAACCGCACATAGTTGTGGAAAAATACAGTAGCTGGCTACTTGGAATGCATTTGACTTCTGAAATCCCACGGCAATTAACTGGAGGTCACGAACGCCTGATAGCATATTGCCACATAGCAAGAGAACAAGGCTATCTGGCAGAATACCCATTCTTTCTCAGCTGTCTTGCCCATCGCACTTATTTTGCAATATAGATATAGTTATATAATTTTTCTGTATCTGCCAATCAAAATTGTAGCAAACAATGAAATTATTATTATTATTATTATTATTATTATTATTATTATTATTATTACAGCCCCCCTCCTGCTTTCTGTCTGACTTTTCCCACCCTAAAAGGAAAGCAGCACCAATTCTCCACTTCGGAAACAAGACTGGTTTTGGATTTCTTCTGATATTCCAGATTAGGGTTGCCAAAAGTAAAGGACACCCCGAACGTTGCTGAGCTTTTTTGACGGAACTGATACCAGGGTTTGTCTTCTAATGACAACTGTCTGCTGTAAGTGGATATGGGATAAATGGGATGTGCTAATGCAGATAGGTTTAAATATATATACAGTATTACTTGTTCCAATACTGCTGTTTCCAGCAACTTGATGAGATCAAATAGGATAAAGTCTATGTACTGTACCAACTTGCATTACGTATATTCAAAACCTTTCCGTGTTGTCTGGCTTAAGTGTCAGATCAAACTGTTCTTCTCATGGGTTTACACTATGTGGAACATGCATTAATTCCTTTTACACATTTAGGTAGCCAAATTAGCACCAGCAGCCCAAAATGAATAAAGCCCGAAATCTCGCTTTATTGGCTGAGGGAGCCGGCGTACAGTTTCCGGGTTATGTGGCCAGCATGACTAAGCTGCTTCTGGCGAACCAGAGCAGCGCACGCAAAGGCCGTTTACCTTCCCGCTGGAGTGGTACCTATTTATCTACTTGCACTTTGACATGCTTTCGAACTGCTAGGTTGTCAGGAGCAGGGACCGAGCAAGGGGATTCGAACCACCGACCTTCTGATCGGCAAGTCCTAGGCTCTGTGGTTTAACCCACAGCGCCACCCGCGTCCCATGATCAATAGGGTTAGCCTTAAAAGATGGCGTACTTATATTGAACCAGTAGGGCTACAATTCCCAGAGCTCTTAACAAACGATAGTTCCCACGATTATTTGGTGTACAGTGGTACCTCAGGTTAAGTACTTAATTCGTTCTAGAGGTCCGCACTTAACCTGAAACTGTTCTTAACCTGAAGCACCACTTTAGCTAACGGGGCCTCCTGCTGCCACCGTGCTGCCGGAGCACGATTTCTGTTCTCATCCTGAAGCAAAGTTCTTAACCTGAAGCACTATTTCTGGGCTAGCAGAGCCTGTAACCTGAAGCGTATGTAACCTGAGGTACCACTGTACTCATGTAAAAACACCAGGCAGGCCCCACAAATAAGCCAGAGATGCATTTTAAATAAAAGGACACATTCTATGCATGGAAAAACACGCTGATTCCCGGACTGTCCGCGGGCCAGATTTAGAGCACGGTTGGGCCGAATCCGGCCCCCGGGCCTTAGTTTCCCTACCCATGGTGTGACTCAACGGGTGCTGGGTGTAAGACAGCGTTTGTCCCCCGCCACACGCCATGCCTCTCAAGAGTGCTCTCAGCCATTCCTCTGGGTGAGAAGGAGGGGGATCCCTCGCTCGCTGGTCCTTCCGGGGCCGGCAAAGCTGACGAGAGGCGAAAGCGCCGCCAGAAAAAACAAGCTGGGACATGGGTCAAGGAGCACCGCCATCAAACTCCTTGTTGTCAGCAGGCTTGGTGTGCAAGCTATCGAAAGCAGATGTTGTGCCAGGAAGAGGCAGCTCTCAGCTCAGGAGAAGATGCAGCAACTTCAGAATGACAACAGCCAGCAGAACAACAGCAGCAGCAGCAACAACTGTGGGTGCGAGTTTGTTCGCTTGTTGCATAGATTAGCAAAGAGTTGCATGAAGCTCCACACCCCTAGCTCACCAAAGCTCCTAGATTTTGCCATCCGGACAAGGCTACCGTATCAAAGGCAATCCTTCTGCATATTTAAATGTGGGAGGGTTTGTTCTGCTTATCTGTTTGTTTTAAAATCCACGAATTTGGCTTCTGGCATCACAAAGCTAGCATACAGAAGTGGTTCCGTGTTGCTACATCTGCTCATCTATCTATGACTGCATAGATACCATACCTTTGAAACACATTCAGAGCCCTGGGCATAGCTGGGGGGGGGGGAGCAGCTGCCCCTCCTAAACCAAGTAAACAAATAAAAATGCTTAACTAAAAGTAGGAATAATCAGAGTATTCAAAATTGAAATGCTTGCTGAGGTCACGTGGATGATGTTGTGAAAGGTTCTCAGCAAATTCAATAAAACCTAGATTTTTTTTTTTTAAGGGAGATGGGGAAAAAGGCATGTTCTTTGCAATTTTGCAACATATAGAATAATGTTAACTGCATGGAAGGTACTCCCTGATGTTAATTTTTTATTTAGCTTCCCGGTTTTCAGATGACTGGAGATTTTGACAGATTGTTCTGAGCACCTGGGGTCAAAAGAGAGTAATGTACAGTGGTACCTCAGGTAAAGTACTTAATTCGTTCTGGAGGTCAGTACTTAACCTGAAACTGTTCTTAACCTGAAGCACCACTTTAGCTAATGGGGCCTCCCGCTGCTGCCGCGCCGCTGGAGCACGATTTCTGTTCTCATCCTGAACCTAACCTAAAGCACTATTTCTGGATTAGCGGAGTGTGTAACCTGAAGCGTATGTAACCTGAAGCGTATGTAACCTGAGGTACCACTGTAAAACAATTGTTGATGAGATGTTTCATTCTGAATCTGCTAGACAGAGCCGGACAGAGGATGATGACAGGTTGGTAGCCTGCCCCCCTAACATAAATCCTGGCTACATCCATGTTCAAAACACATCCCCCCCCCCCACTTCACTCAACTAATTCTGGACACTGTCTTTAATTTCATTTTCATTTCATTTATTCAATTTATACACTGCCCTATATCCAGAGGTCTCAGGGAAGTTCACAAACAAGACCATAACATATAAAACCAAGCCAAAAACAATGTGCCTCAGGGTTCTGTCCTCTCCCCCATGCTTTTCAACATCTACATGCAGCCTCTGGGAGAGTTCATCAGGGGGTTTGGGTTGGGTGTTCATCAGTATGCGGATGATACCCAGCTCTACCTCTCTTTCAACTCAGAACCAGTGAAGGCGGTGAAGGTCCTGTGTGAGTGTCTGGAGGTAGTTGGAGGATGGATGGCGGCTAACAGATTGAGGTTGAATCCTGACAAGACAGAAGTACTGTTTTGGGGGGACAGGGGGTGGGCAGGTGTGGAGGATTCCCTAGTCCTGAATGGGGTAACTGTGCCCCTGAAGGACCAGGTGCGCAGCCTGGGAGTCATTTTGGACTCACAGCTGTCCATGGAGGCACAGGTCAATTCTGTGTCCAGGGCAGCTGTTTACCAGCTCCATCTGGTGCGCTGGCTGAGACCCTATCTACCTGCGGACTGCCTCGCCAGAGTGGTGCATGCTCTGGTTATCTCCCGCTTGGACTACTGCAATGCGCTCTACGTGGGGCTACCTTTGAAGGTGACCTGGAAACTGCAATTAATCCAGAATGCGGCAGATAGACTGGTGACTGGGAGCAGCCGCCAAGACCATATAACACTGGTCTTGAAAGACCTACATTGGCTCCCAGTATGTTTCCAAGCACAATTCAGAGTGTTGGTGCTGACCTTTAAAGCCCTAAACAGCCTCGGTCCAGTATATCTGAAGGAGCGTCTCCACCCACATCGTTCTACCCGGACACTGAGGTCCAGCGCCGAGGCCTTCTGGCGGTTCCCTCGCTGCGAGAAGCCAAGTTACAGGGAACCAGGCAGAGGGCCTTCTCGGTAGTGGCGCCCTCCCTGTGGAAGACCCTCCCAGCAGATGTCAAAGAGAACAACTACCAGACTTTTAGAAGACATCTGAAGGCAGCCCTATTTAGGGAAGCTTTTAATGTTTGATGTATTACAGTATTTTAATATTTTTGTGGAAGCCGCCTAGAGTCGCTGGGGAAGCCCAGCCAGATGGGCAGGGTATAAATAATAAATTATCATTATTATTATTATTAACCCAATAAAAAAAACCAAAAGAGCCACAATCTAAAGGGGTTTTGGTTGTCAATAAGATCAACCAAAGGCCTGGTTTAAAAGGAAGGATTTTGCCTGGCACCTAAAAGTGTATAATGAAGGCGCCAGGTGAACTTCCCTGGGGAGAGCATTCCACAGACAGGGAGCCACTGCAGAGAAGGCCCTGCTCTCATGTTGCCACCCTCCGGAGCTCTCGAGGATGAGGCACATGAAGAACGGCCTCAGAAGATGATCTCAGGGTCCAGGTAGGTTCATATGGAAAGAGGCGGTCCTTGAGGTATTGTGGTCCTGAGCCATTTGTTAAGGGTGGCTGAGGATTGTAAATCTGTGAATAGTAAACTGCAATGCCCAGAATTATTTGAGGAAAAGAACGTGTTTCGAATGTGCTACTCCACCAGCCCAGCCCAGAATCTCCAGGGACTCACGATCCATCCTTGAGTTCTACTGCTTCCAGATTTTAATGGGTAACATCCTTTAGCCAAACAGCAATTGGCTTTTGCTTTGCTGAGCCACCCACAGGCTATTTCTCAGACGTTGCGTATGGCCTGCAAGTGGAAGTCTGATTTCCCATAATGGGTTTGGCTTTTGGACCGCCTTCTGTTTCTGTTGCTTAGTTCTCAGCCTCCTAGAATCATAGAATCATAGAGTTGGAAGAGACCACAAGGGCCATCGAGTCCAACTCTCCCTGCCTAGAGAGAAACCACAAATAGATGTGGATGAGCAACTTAAAAATAAATTAATGATTACAAATCATTTTTCTTCCAAGGAGCACGATGTGACAGACAAGAGGGTCAATGCTATTTTAATCTCAACCTCCCCCACGTGAGGAAGAAGAAGAAGAAGAAGAAGAAGAAGAAGAAGAAGAAGAAGAAGAAGAAGAAGAAGAAGAAGAATCTTTCTTTCCATCAGCCACTAGCCAGAGCAATAAAATAAAACGTACCGAAGATAGAGGTAAAAACTTAACTATAGAAAATACATTTTGGGACTTTACTTCAATAATCAAATAATAGATCTTATTCTAATTGCCCCTGCTAAAATCTTTGTAGTTTTTGCTGTCACCTGATTATCTTGATCTGCTAAAAGTAAGGGCATAGTAGCAATGGTTGAGTGACCCAACATGGAGAATAATAGAGGGTTAAAAATAACCTCACTCCTCAAATCATTATAAAGAGTGCAAGCCAGAAGCACATGAGCCACTGACTCAATACTGCCATCTCCACAGGGACATAACCGGTTTTCCAGCGGAATTTTTTGAAACCGACCCTCGATTCCAGCCGAAAGCAGTATATTCAATCTTGCGAAAGCACGTCGGTATTTTGGAATTGTTAAATTTTGCAAACAGGGTGCCAACGTGTCACAATGACTAGGTGGGAAATAATCATACCGTGGACAAAAATTTCCCTATCGTGGCCAAATTTTTCTGTCCCTCGAAATCATATAGTAAAGGTAAAGTAAAGGGACCCCTGACCATTAGGTCCAGTCGTGACCAACTCTGGGGTTGCGCGCTCATCTCACTTTATTGGCCGAGGGAGCTGGCATACAGCTTCTGGGTCACGTGGCCAGCATGACTAAGCCGCTTCTGGCAAACCAGAGCAGCGCACAGAAATGCTGTTTACCTTCCCGCCAGAGCGGTACCTATTTATCTACTTGCACTTTGACGTGCTTTCGAACTGCTAGGTTGGCAGGAGCAGGGACCGAGCAACAGGAGCTCACCCCGTCACGGGGATTCGAACCGCTGAACTTCTGATCGGCAAGTCCTAGGCTCTGTGGTTTAACCCACAGTGCCACCCGCGTCATATAGGCGCTGTCAAATTAAATTACTTGCTTTACTGAAACCCAGTGTCAATAAGTGTTGTGGTGATAAACCAGAAAAGTAAAGCTTTTGGTTGACAGTTTTAGTCCAAGCGATCCTGTGAAATATATTAGCCTTGGTTTACTTCCTATTTCTCAGCCTAAGTGTAAAAATTAGAACTCTAGTTCCCATGGTTCAGTGTCCGACATGCTTTGCCATGAGTAGATAATATGGTGTACTCCAGGTGTTTCAGACTACAATTCTGATGATCCTTGGCCATCAGCCATGATGACTGGGACCGATCAGTGTAATTGAAGTCCATCAACATCTGAAGAGAACCATGTTGCCAAACCCACATGCTATCCACTCAATCATATTGAGTTTTCATTCCCTGTTCTTCCCACACAGCCCTTGTTATACTCCTATGGTGAAACTGTGGACATCCACATCGTTGACTCCATATCCCATCATCCCCAGAAAGCATGGCCAATGGTCAGGGATGATGGGATTTGTAGTCCAGCAACATCTGGAAGGTCAGAGATGCCTCATCCCTGTGCAACAGCATGACAGAGGCTAGTTGCTTATTCCCTGCTGCTGGGCTGTGCTTTTTCTTGTCCATGGGCTTATCAAAAAGCCTTTTTTGTTGTTGTTGTTGCTGGAACAGTAATTAGCTCCCTCTGCCGTTTAATTTAAGCAGAGTTGGCAAGTAATTACAGGCTCACTATGTATATTTTGCTGTAGAGAGGCTTAGTTTGGTCAGAATCAAGTACAGTGGTACCTCGGGTTACATAAGCTTCAGGTTACATACGCTTCAGGTTACTGACTCCGCTAACCCAGAAATAGTGCTTCAGGTTAAGAACCTTGCTTCGGGATGAGAACAGAAATCGTGCTCCAGCGGCGCAGCGGCAGCAGAAGGCCCCATTAGCTAAAGTGGTGCTTCAGGTTAAGAACATTTTCAGGTTAAGAACAGACCTCCGGAACGAATTAAGTACTTAACCCGAAGTACCACTGTACACACTTCCAGAATTAATGCTAAACACATACTTCTGGTAAATTAGCCACCATAGCCACTAGAGGCCCGTGAAAATTTGTGTTCCAGGCTTTTTAGACTCATCTACTCATAGATGGGGACGTGGGTGGCGCTGTGGGTAAAACCTCAGTGCCTAGGACTTGCCGATCGTATGGTCGGTGGTTCGAATCCCAATGGCGGGGTGAGCTCCCATCGTCCGGTCCCAGCTCCTGCCCACCTAGCAGTTCGAAAGCACCCCTAAGTGCAAGTAGATAAATAGGTACCGCTTTATAGCGGGAAGGTAAACGGCATTTCCGTGCGCTGTGCTGGTGCTGGCTCGCCAGAGCAGCTTTGTCACGCTGGCCACAAGTGTCTTCAGACAGCGCTGTCTCCCGGCCTCTTAAGTAAGATGAGCATGCAACCCCAGAGTCGGTCACGACTGGCCTGTACGGGCAGGGGTACCTTTACCTTTTACTCATAGATGCAGTCTATGTAGTCCAGGTGGCGCTGTGGTCTAAACCACAGCGATGGGGTGAGCTCCCATTGTTCAGTCCCTGCTCCTGCCAACCTAGCAGATCGAAAGCACATCGAAAGTGCAAGTAGATAAATAGGTACCGCTCTGGCGGGAAGGTAAATGGCGTTTGCGTGCGCTGCTCTGGTTCGCCAGAAGTGGCTTAGTCATGCTGGCCACATGACCCGGAAGCTGTACGCTGGCTCCTTCAGCCAATAAAGCAAGATGAGCACCGCAACCCCAGAGTCAGTCACGACTGGACCTAACAGTCAGGGGTCCCTTTACCTTTACTTTACTCATATACTATCTGAAACCAAATGGGCGCATTGGTTGCCAGATGTGAATTTCCCCCCCAGCTCAGAAATATCATTCCCAATCACGCCCTCTTTCTGCCACAAACCCTTTGCTACTCTAGTACAGCAGAATAGTGCTGTATGAATTAATTTGAGTTACCCGAGTTTGTACAGTAGGTTTAGCTTGAACTTTCTAATATTATTTTATCAAAATTTATTCTCAGTTAGGTTTTGTGCCTCTCCCCTCGAGAAATTGTTCCTTATTGCTAGCACAACCATATGCACGTCAACTCAGAAATAAGGTTTAGTGGTTTTGATGCAACTTATTCAAAGCACATGCAAGGTAATAAGTCTCTGTGTAGAAAGGGGCATTTACTCCTGAGTAAATATGCACAGGATTATGCTGTGAGAGCAGCAATAAGAGAGAGAAATCAGATGTTCTCATTATATTGGTTTGTTAAGAGGTTTTAATAACAGGCAGTGAAAATCAGTCTTCTAATCAAAGGACCGTTCCACTGAAATGTCTTTTAGTGAAAATGAGATATATTTATGTTATCAATATGAAAGTCTTGAAAATACCAAAAAGGAAAAGTTTGAGTAAAAGGAAGGAAGATACACACAGAAAATGTTTAGGCAGCTGACATTATTTCCAGATAAGGGCTATGAATTAGTCCTGAATGTAAGGTCACTCACCTTACTATATAGCCACTAAGGGTTCCATCCTATTTAATACCGTTTTGAATTAAGTTTGTTTCACCTGAAGGTGACCCAGGACATTTTGTCCCAGCGGTTAACTGAGCGTTGAAGAAGCCAGCGATACTCTCTCTTATTTTTAAACCAATGTGCAGAAGCTCTCCTGGTTCTTGCGCCATAATCCAAAGTAAATAAGTTCCCTCTTTGATGTTCCCTCTTTGTAAGCAAATCTAATCTCTTAACTCTCCTTGTGCACGGATGCCGTTCTCTGCGCCTTCGTTCATTTCGCTGCCTTTTTCATCTTCCTCCATCCTATTGCATTCCCTTTGACATCCTCATGTGATTATCAGTAAGCCAAGGCTGATTTACTTACTGGCATTTTCTTCTCTGGTTAGTATATTATTTTAATACGCCCTAGTTTTGTCTGTCTTCTCGGTTGCTACAATAGAAACCCAAGGATATGTTTGAAAGCCGGTTTTGTTCCGCTTCCAGAGGAAGAAAATAGCTTGCTTGGCCTGCCCTGATTTAAAATAAATTTTGATATTGTATCCTCCAGATGTTTCTGTTGGAAAGGTAAGCACACGTTTGGTTTTAATGTGTCCACTGAATATATCAGTACCAATGGGTGATGTTTACGCATTTGGATCTGGCCTGCTGACCAGCACCCTTTGCGCAACAGTGCTGTTAACTGCTGTTAACTGAACCTCTGCTCCAATTCTCGACTTATATCACAAGCACGACCCATCTGCAAATGAAGCTCTACGAAAGAGCGGACCAATGGGAAGATCTGGACAAGAAAATATGACACATAATCTTATTCATGGAGTGCTTGAGGGCTTGAAGGGCAAGACGCTAACCTTATGGATTATGCTCTGGTTATCTCCCGCTTGGACTACTGCAACATGCTCTACGTAGGGCTACATTTGAAATTGACCCGGAAACTACAGCTAATCCAGAATGCAGCAGCTGGACTGGTGACTGGGAGTGGCTGCCAAGACCACATAAGACCTACATTGGCTCCCAGTTCGTTTCTGAGCACAATTCAGAGTGTTGGTGCTGACCTTGAAAGCCCTAAACGGCCTCGGCCCAGTAGACCTGAAGGAGCATCTCCACCTCCATCGTTCTGCCTGGACACTGAGGTCCAGCGCCGAGGGCCTTCTGGCGGTTCCCTCAGTGTGAGAAGTGAGGTTGCAGGGAACCAGGCAGAGGGCCTTCTTGGTGGTGGCGCCCGCCCTGTGGAATGCCCTCCCATCCGATGTCAAGGAAATAAACAACTATCTGACTTTTAGAAGACATGATGTTTGATTGTGTTTTTAATATTTTGTTAGGAGCTGCCCAGAGTGGCTGGGGAAACCCAGCCAAATGGGCATGTTATAAGTTGGCATCCCAAAGCAATTTACAATATTATAACATACATTTAAAAAGGCCTCCAGGGGTGCCAACACAAGTCCACTCAGGGGGATATCATCTTCCTCTCTGCACCCTAACCTCCTGTGTACCCCCCCAAATCTGTTCTGATTGGAGTGTTAAAGTACAAACTTTTAAAAAAGGGTTTTGTCCTCGCTTTTTGGGGAAACTGGTGCAAAAGTATATTATTCCTATGATCCTTGATTATAAAACCCAGTAAAAATATATATTAAAACAACTGGTGCAAAAGTAGTTAGGAGAGCCAGCAATATTTTTTTCATGGTTCATTGCTGGGAACCCTTTGCTAATTAAATGCCAAAGAGATCATGCAGAACCAGGTAGCAAACACTCCTCCAGAGACATTTCTCAGGAAACCTCAGGAAACATTCAGACAACCAATGCTGCTTGTTCAGACCCAGAAAATCGGTGTTATCCAGAAATACCTGGAGCTGAGTGGCCACTGTGCTTTTTTTTTTTTTAATCCATGGAGTGGGAAGGGGTTTCTAAGTTCTGTTGTGGATCCTAACTCTTGAATATGTGAATGATATAGGAATGTTAACATAAAGGAAGCATAGCTGTCAACTTACAGATTTGAAAATAAGGGACCAGCAGCCTTGAAAATAAGGGACCAGCAGCCTTGAAAATAAGTGATCAGCAGCTAAAATAAAGGATTTTCAGAGCACAGGTATGTTCAACTTCTGAGCCCCTCCGAGCCAAAGGCAGAAAGCCTAGCCAGCAGCCAAACGAAGCCTCAAGCGGTGGTTCCCACAGCGCAGCAACCCAGCAAAGGGGATGCAGCAAGGAAAACCACCGTCACCTCTCCACTGGGAAGTGCTGAGCAAAGGCAAGTCCCCAGGCAACGCTGCCGGTTTGATTGGCACACGGCATGCAAGCTCCACCCCCCAGTCGTTCTCAGACTCCTTATTGGGTGAGAAACGCAGCCAAGCAACACAGTTGGAGCCTCCCTCCTCCCTGGCCGGCAGGAAGGGAGGGAGAGGAGCTGCTTCCTTTGAAACGTGGGAAATTTAAGGGACATCATCAATAAGGGACAGCAGTGGGACACGGCGCTGGGATAAGGGACTTTCCCGCCAAATAAGGGATGGTTGACAGCTATGAAAGGAAGGCGGTGGCAAGACCAGATCAGGCTTTGAAGAACATGAAATGCTGTTTCAGGATGCACCAGGCTTGGAAAACCATCTGTCCCCTGCCACACATAGTGCCGTGTGACCTCCTCAGAGACCTAAACTTGCAGAACCTAATAAACAGGTCTCAGGCCAGTAATGTTGTTTACAGGGAGAGATACAGAAGCTATATAGATTTCATTACAGGCATTCTCATTTCTTTTGCTCTCCAGATAAGTTTATTAGGGCTGCCAATAAATAACAGCTTAGTCAGCTCTCTTAATAGCTCATGCCAAATGGCTTCAAGCGCAACATGGGGGGGGGGGGTTGTTCATACAAACTCTTTTCATCATTAACCCTTTATTAGTTCCAAGTCTGGGAGTAACTATAGTAACCTTGATTGAATTTAGCTGTTTTGCTCTTACTGCTGCTTCCTAGCTGCTAGTGGAGCAGCAAGTAAAACTGTTAGTACATTTGCAAAGCTAAGCAGGGTCCGGTATGGTTTCAAACTGGATGGGGGGAAGTGTGTGTTGAGATTCCTGTGTTGCAGGGGGATGGACTAGATGACCCCCGGGACCCATCCATCTCTACAATTCCTTGATTCTATTATTCTATTTGGGCATTTCAGATATATTGAGGCACAGTGGTGTCTTCTCCTTTGGCGATCACTCGTAGCCGAGTAAGATTGTCTTCCATAAACATGGTTTTCACATATGTGTATAGGTAGGTAGCCGTGTTGGTCTGCTGTAGTTGAAACAAAATTAAAAAATTCCTTCCAGTAGCACCTTAGAGACCAACTAAGTTTGTTATTGGTATGAGCTTGCGTGTGCATGCACACTTCTTCAGATACCAAGCGGGTGGTGCTGTGGTCTAAACCAGCTTGCAGATCGGAAGATCGGCGGTTCGAATCCCTGCAATGGGGTGAGCTCCTGTTGCTCGGTCCCTGCTCCTGCCCACCTAGCAGTTCAAAAGCACGTCAAAGTGCAAGTAGTTAAATGGGTACCACTCCGGCGGGAAGGTAAACGGCGTTTCTGTGCGCTGCTCTGGTTCGCCAGAAGCGGCTTAGTCATGCTGGCCACATGACCCGGAAGCTGTACGCCGGCTCCCTCAGCCAATAAAGCGAGATGAGCGCTGCAACCCCAGAGTCGGCCACGACTGGACCTAAGTCAGGGTTACCTTTACCTTTACGGTGCTCCTGGACGGTTTTAACAGTGAGTTCATGACTGTGGAGGCCAATTCTGGATTCACACGTCCTTCCATAGTGTGGACATTGGTTACTGGGCGGGAGCTGATCACAGTGTGGATTTGCCAAGTGTCCCTTCCTCTTAGCGCGTTTCTCCCTTGTGTCTATCCAAGTACTGCAGTGATTTTTCAACCCATGTGCTGTGACACCCTGGGGTGCCTTGAATGATGGTCAGTGGCACTGTGGGCAACACTGACCTCTGTCCCTCTTTCTTCCCTTCCCTCCCTCTTCCAATGCCCTCTCGCGTCTCTGCCTCCCAAAGGCTTGCCCAGCTGTTTGTTGCAGCAACCCTGGCTATAAGCTCCACAGGTGAATGGTGCCTCTGGGGCTGGCCAAGGGGTCCTGGTTGCCAGGAGCTGAGGCGGCTTGGAGACCGGTGTGTGTGTGTCCTGCGGCACCCTCAAGGAAAGGGGAGAGAGGAGGCTGAGGGAACACTCCACAAGGGAGGATGTTTGGAAAAGGGTAAGAGGCTGTCAGCTTGGCAGGCCAACGGTGACATAACTGGGCTCCTGAGGGAAACACAGGCCTGGGCACTCACAAAATTGCAGCAGAAATGTGGAAAAAAATAAGATTTATGGGTTGGCGAGGAATGAAGAGAACCGAAAGTAGAGATCCTCCCATCTCTAGAGGAATGATTGATCCTTATCTCACCTGCCTTTGTGTTCTACCACACTGGCTCTGTCAATCTAATCAGAACACAGGGAAACAAAGTCATCAGAGCTATTTCTCCTTCTGCTTACCCAAAGAGGCGGACTGAGCCAGACAGTAAAACATACTTGTCGTACAGCTGCCCACGATTGCTTCATGGTGTTGCAATGCACTTACGGAGCACTCAATTTATCTCTACCGTGTTATGGTGATGTACCCAGTGCTTCATAAATAGCTGCCTGTCTTCCAGACTTCAAGGCATCGCTTTGTCATTAGCCTGGGTGTGTGTGTGTGTCCCAAAAAACAACAGTGGTACCTCAGGTTACATACGCTTCAGGTTACAGACTCCATTAACCCAGAATTAGCACTTCGGGTTAAGAACTTTGCTTCAGGATGAGAACAGAAATCGTGCTCTGGCGGCGTGGCAGCAGCGGGAGATCCCATTAGCTAAAGTGGTGCTTCAGGTTAAGAACAGTTTCAGGTTAAGAACGAACCTCCAGAACGAATTAAGTTCTTAAGCCGAGGTACCACTGTATTCCGCAACAATCTAGATCTTCAAGATGCAAAAAGCTTTCGCATAGAACCTCTCTCGACACTTAGTAAGTAGCGTGTCTCACAGACCGCAAGTAGGATTTTGAACGTCGGAATCAAAAGTTTACTGTGGTTTACTCCAGGTGGACACACACCTGAACTGCCATCACCGCCCCCAAAGTTTCCCAAACTTTCCTGCCGCCTCATCCTAGTGCCACTTCCATTCTGCCCTGCCATGTGCCAGCAATACTTGACATCAATTGCTAGAAGAGTACAGGTTCAGTGTACAGGTTCAACGGTAAAAAAACCCCGGACGGTTAAGTCCAGTCAAAGGTGACTATCGGGTTGCAGTGCTCATCTTGCTTTCAGGCCGAGGGAGCCGGCGTTTGTCCGCAGACAGCTTTCCGGGGCATGTGGCCAGCAGGACTAAACCGCTTCTAGTGCAACGGGACACCATGACGGAGCGAATGCAAACGGCGTTTACCTTCCCGCCGCAGCGGTACCTATTTATCTACTTGTGTTGGCATGCTTTCAAACCGCTAGGTTAGCAGAAGCTGGGACAGAGCAATGGGAGCTCACCATATCGCAAGGACTCGCCACGTCCCTAGGTTTGGCGGTACGGCTATTGGGCAAGGGCCTGGGAGACCTGGGTTCAAAACCTCACCCAGCCATGAAGCTTACTATATGACAGCGGGGTCATTACTATAATTTTATTTTGGGGAATGACGTCTGCTGCCTGTAGTCCTCTGCCTACTGCAAGTTACAGGGAACCATGCAGAGGGCCTTCTCGGTAGTGGCCCCCGCCTTGTGGAACGCCCTCCCACCAGATGTCAAAGAGAAAAATAACTACCAAACTTTTAGAAGACATCTGAAGGCAGGCCTGTTTAGGGAAGCTTTTAATGTTTAATAGGTTATTGTATTTTAGTGTTTTGTTGGAAGCCGCCCAGCGTGGCTGGGGAAACCCAGCCAGATGGGCGGGGTATAAATGATGATGATGATGATGATGTTAAGGGTACACTGCACTGAGCTCCTCCCTTAACAGGGGAACAAGGTCAGAGTGTGGTTGACTTAAATATTACAACAACCTTTTCCCATCACTCTCTTCTCCCTTCACCCATGTGACCTCCTAGCTACTCCATCAGGTCCGGGTTTCACCAGCTTCCATTAGACTGGGGTCCTACCAAGTGGGAAGGGGGAACCATGGACACACTGATGGGAGAAGTCCAACAACCTCTGGAGGGCCTCACACAATGCTACCCCTGCTCTACTCTACAGGGTGAGCTTCCCCAACCTGGCGCCCTCCAAGAGGTTGTTGGAACCCACATTCCCATCATCTCTGACCTTTGCCCATGTTGGCTGGGGCTGACAGAGCAAATAGCAGAGCGGTTAGTTCAGCACAGAGAGGTGTTACATAATAAAATGTCTGGGAACTGCTGTTCTTGCAGGGAGGATTGGGTCATGCTAACCAGTTTTCCCAAAGGTCACACGTCATTCTGGGAAACAAATGGCTATCTTGGCACATGGGGTAGGTCTGGGAGCTACGGAGTCTGGCCAACTCACGAGAGAAGTTCCTCCATTTGTTAAACGAAAAGGCAACGTTATCTTCTTGCATGTGTGCTTATCTTAATATCTTTCGATCATTGTTGATGGTTGACGTAAGGGCCTTTTACTTCCGTCAGATTATTCAGCAAGTGTGTGTTCAAGCCTGTTGTCTTAAGTCACCATTTCCTGAATCTAAAACTACAAATTACAGTGGTACCTTGGGTTACAGACGCTTCAGGTTACAGACTCCGCTAACCCAGAAATAGTACCTCAGGTTAAGAACTTTGCTTCAGGATGAGAACAGAAATCGTGCAGCGGCGGCAGTGGGAGGCCCCATTAGCTAAAGTGGTGTTTCAGGTTAAGAAAAGTTTCAGGTTAAGAACAGACGTCCAGAACAAATTAAGTTCTTAACCCGAGGTAAAGGGACCCCTGACCATTAGGTGTAGTCGTGACCGACCCTGGGGTTACGGCGCTCATCTTGCTTTATTGGCCGAGGGAGCCAGCGTACAGCTTCTGGGTCATGTGGCCAGCATGACTAAGCCACTTTTGGCGAACCAGAGCAGCGCACGGAAACGCCGTTTACCTTCCCGCTGGAGTGGTACCTATGTATCTACTTGCACCTTGACGTGTTTTCAAACTGCTAGGTGGGCAGGAGCAGGGACCGAGCAACGGGAGCTCACCCCGTCGCGGGGATTCGAACCGCCGACCTTCTGATTGGCAAACCCTAGGCTCAGTGGTTTAACCCACAGCGCCACCTGCGTCCCTACCCAAGGTACCACTGTACAAAGAAAGAAAACGAGCTGTTTGGAAACTTTTTTTTTTGTAAATGGTGGCCGTGGTGCTTAGAGTATGCCACCACTCACAGGAGACATTTTAGACTTTGGGGAAATGTTCTTGCCCTCTGTGTCTCCTAAGCAAGCTTAAGAGCAAAGGCTTGGCTTCACTCTGTCTGAAGAATGTCCCCCCCCCCAATCTGCAGGGGTGGAGTTGGTGAGACTCCAATTCCCATCAGCTGCAGCCAGCCTAGCAGATGGTCAGGGATCATGGGAGTTGTAGTTCAACATCTGGAGGGTCAACCCCCTCCCCCGCTGTTCTGTCTGATTTCCCTCCAAACTCTGGAAAGCAAAAGGATGGGAAGGGGAAAAAACACAAGAGCCCTTTCAGTGAGGTTGAGTGAAAGCTGCCAATTCCCTCCTCATGGCTTGTAAGATATCTGGTGAAGAAGTATGGTGTCCTGGCATTTGCTGTGACGAAAAGTCCAGTCTTGGGCAAAGACAGGAGATAATCTGGGGGAGAAGTCTATAGAACCAGGTGGACCTCCAGAAATTGGCTATTCCCTTTTTCTGCATTCCCAGGTGCTAGCAAGTGTTAACCCAATCCCCGTGGATGCTTTTTTCACCACAAACTGAGTATGAACTGTATCCTGACCTATTTGCTAGATGCCTTCCCCATTCCGCCCCCAAGCTCCCTCAGTATATTTCATGAAATAATAAAAAAGTAAGAATTTCAGAGGGACGCGGGTGGCGCTGTGGGTTAAACCAGCGAGCCTAGGACTTGCTAATCAGAAGGTCAGTGGTTTGAATCCCCGCAATGGGGTGAGCTCCCATTGCTCGGTCCCTGCTCCTGCCAACCTAGCAGTTCAAAAGCACACAAGTGCAAGTAGATTAATAGGTACCGCTCCGGTGGGAAGGTAAACGGCATTTCCGTGCGCTGCTCTGGTTCGCCAGAAGCGGCTTAGTCATGCTGGCCACATGACCCGGAAGCTGTACGCCGGCTCCCTCAGCCAGTAAAGTGAGATGAGCGCTGCAACCCCAGAGTCGGTCACAACTGGACCTAATGGTCAGGGGTCCCTTTACCTTTAAGTAGAATTTCAGCTGACTGGAAAGAAACATCCATGTATGTACACACACACACACACACACACACACACACACAAAAAGGTACTTTTTTTCAGACTCAGTGTCCTCTAAAAATTTATACTGAAGGAAGATAAAGGAGTCCTGCTGTTGAAAATGTTACTGGTTTTCAAACATGTATAATATTGCTTTTTTAGATACAGGCAAACTCTCAAAGCAGTTTGTTAGTATTACAAAGAAACATCAGGATTAAACTTGGTGTTCAGACTAAAAAACTGAGAATGGAGGGTGGATCTGTTCCACAGAAAGTGGGAAGAATTTCTCGGCTTTGCCTAATTGTGGGGCAAATTACATTTTTGGGGCAGCTGTCTCCACAACCACATTGACGCCATCCCCAGAGAGATTGTGGTTTCTTCCTCTTAATCATCTTCCGGCTCCTCTTTAATCTTCTTTTTCTTTTTCTTCTTCTTCTCTGAAGTCTGGAAAAAGAATAAGCGTGGTTACCCCTCTACTCCCAATTATGAAATATACAAAATTCAAAATTAGGAAAACTGATTTGCATCTAAGGGTTTTTCCCTTGAGATGTGAGCAGCAGAGGCACGGTCCTATTCTGCTCTTTGCTAATCTCTTTAGACTGAGAGGCTCACGAGAACCGCAGGAATCCATGGTTACCATCGATATGACCCTAATGAAATGAGTCAACAGCACTTCAGCAAGGGAAGAGAAGCTTTCATCTCTAAGCATCTCAGCAGAACAAAGCCCTTCTCCCTCCATTTACGGAGAAGTTTAAATGGAGGCACGCTGCTCGCCAATCAAAACGCAGCAGCGTGGGCCATACCTGCTTCCAAAATAGCTCCTCCTCGGAACTGCGCCACCGGGACCGGGCCGCTGCTATGCGACGCCAAGTGCATGCATGTCAATGCATGCGGCTTGTGACGCACATGAGGCTGAAGAGGGTCGTTTCTGCCCTGGCAAGAGCTCTCTGGTTCGTCAAAGCCTTGAACGGCTCTGCAGAACGAGAGGTTGGAGAGTTGTGGAATAAGACATCGCTACAGGGTACATAAAGGGACGCGGGTGGCGCTGTGGGTTAAACCACAGAGCCTAGGACTTGCTGATCAGAAGGACGGCGGTTCAAATCCCCGCGACTGGGTGAGCTCCCGTTGCTCGGTCCCTGCTCCTGCCCACCTAGCAGTTCGAAAGCACGTCAAAGTGCAAGTAGGTAAATAGGTGCCGCTCCGGTGGGAAGGTAAATGGCGTTTCTGTCCGCTGCTCTGGTTCGCCAGAAGCAGCTTAGTCATGCTGGCCACATGACCCGGAAGCTGTACGCCGGCTCCCTTGGCCAATAAAGCGAGATGAGCGCCGCAACCCCAGAGTCGGTCACGACTGGACCTAATGGTCAGGGGTCCCTTTACCTTTACAGGGTACATAAGCAGGCAATTGTCTTTTTTCATGAGGGTGGGCTCCATGCAATTCTGACAGAGGCATCAAGGTATTTAGGGAAAGTGCTGTTTCCCCATACGCTCTGACATTCCAGATCAGAGGTCTGCAAACTTTTTCAGCAGGGGACCGGTCCACTGTCCCTCAGATCTCTGGAGCGGGGGGGAGACTATATATTTTTTTGGGGGGGGGAATGAACGAATTCCTATGGCCCACAAATAACCCAGAGATGCATTTTAAATAAAACCCACATTCTACTCATGTAAAAACACCAGGCAGGCCCCACAAACAACCCATAGATGCATTTTAAATAAAAGGACACATTCTACTCATGTAAAAACACGCCGATTCCCGGACTGTCTGCGGGCTGGATTTAGAAGGCGATTGGGTTGGATCCGGCCCCAGGGCCTTAGTCTGCCTACCCACAATATTAAAGATATGTAACCACTTGAAAGAATTAATTAGGCCTAGGACTAAATTAGGATTAAATAAATAAATAAGAACATGTACGATAAGAAAAGTTAGGAAATATGATTATGACTGTGATATGGTTTCATGAAATAATGATATTGGAAACTGCTATATATAATTACTAAGAAATTCAGATGGAAGAGATTAGAGGAAGCCAAGTAATACATTTATGAAGATGGATTTTAATTAATTAATTATGTTTTAGTTTGTAGCGAGTTGATGTATTTTATGTTTCATATCCTTTTCTCTCCCCCCCCCCTTTATTATTGTTTACTCTCTCTTTTGTTATGTTTTGTATGAAAAATAATAAATATTATTGGGGGGGGGGGGACAGTCTGCCTACCCATGACCCAGATCATGCAGGTTTTTTAACTCCTGCAATTCAAACAGTAAGCATTCCTAGTGTGTCCATGTTCATTTAACCCTCCAACAAGCGACTGACAAACCGAATTATGGACGTGCGGCTGCCACAAGTTTTCACTACAGCGGCATACGTCATCTTGGACGATTTGAAGCATCTTACCTCGACTGAAATGCTAGTTGATGGTTCTTCTTCTTCCTCATCCTCTACCCAAGCAGATTCTTCCTGAGCTTTCGTCTTTTTCTTCTTCTTCTTCTTCTTGACAGGTTCCTCGTGCTCTTCCTCTTCCTCCACTATGGGGAAAATTATTATTATTATTACTGTATCCTTAATCCGTAGATCTCAGGGAGGTTCGTGACATTAACATACAATATGAAAACGAAACAAAATGAGTGTTAAAAGAAAGAACAAAAACAAACTAATAATTCCCCCACAACACTTTTAAAAATGCCAACCACCTGGAAGAGGAACAGTCTTCACCTGGCACCGAAAGGTGTATAATGAAGGCATCAGCAGAACCTCCCCGGGGAGAGCAAACCACAAACGGGGAGCCACTGAAGAAAAGGCCCTGTTCTCATGTTGCCACCCTCTGGACTTCTCAGGGAGGGGGCATACGAAGAAGGGCCTCAGATGATGATCTCAGAGTTGGTTCATATGGGGAGAGATGAACCATCAGGTCTGAAACCTCAAGCACTGACAAAAGAACCGTCTACATTACTTACAGCGAGTGAGATCGGAAAATATAAACTGTATGGAAACAATAATACTAACTAAAGCCTTTGTTCTTTGAAATATTTGGAAGAAGACAAGACTCTCCTGTGACACACTATTTAATTGGGATCCGACATTACGGGATAGACCGAGTTGCAGAGGTAAATAGTCATAGGGGGAGGCGAGCTCTTAATTTGTTATTATATCTGTACTTCAAGTCCGATTTGGCAAACCTCCCCTGGAAAGACAGTTTGGTGCAACTTGTCTGAGAAAATTAATGAGCAAACGCTTAGATTTCATTGGCACTGAGAGAAGATGGCGTCTGCCACTAGAGAAGGACTTTTGGATTGATTCAGCATAAACACCAGCATGTGAGGACATACTGCAAATAATAGACTTACCAGCTGCAAAAAAGAAAAGGAAAAAAAAGGAGGGGGGGAGAGTCACACAAATTTCACACAGAAGTATATTATTGTTCACTTCAACTCGCCTGTGGAAACAACTCAGAGGCCATGAAAGAAGGAAGGATAACCACAGGAGGATTTAAAGCAGGAACTATTGGAAGCTCAAGGCAGTAGAAACATAAGTGATTGGACCCCACTGAACTTGAAGCATGGGAAACCCCAACAAAAATTTATAATTTGGCAAAATATTTGGACTTTATCATATGTATTTGTATAATTTGGAATATTCAATGTGATTTGATTAGATTGTTAAAATGGAAAACTTAATAAAAATTATTATATATATAAAAAAAGAAACCTCAAGCACTGACATGGCTTCTAGGTAAAGGTTTTAAATCACAGCGGCATTCAAGGTGCAGAAGAAAGCAAAAACGTGACATTCCAGGGGGATCTAGCATTTGGGATGGCTGCAGCTCAGTAGAAGAGCTTCTGTCTTGCAAGTTGAAGTGTCCCAAGCTTCCACCCCTAGCATTTCCAGGCGGGACTGGGAGAGACCCACCTAAAATCCTGTACAGTCACTGCCAGTCAGTGTAGATTGCACTAAACCTGATATGGATTCCTCTCAGCCATGAAGCTTACTGGGTAATCTTGGGCCAGTCACTATCTCTTAGCCTAACCTACCTCACAGGATTGTTGTGAAATGTGGAGGAATAATAATAATAATAATAATAATAATAATTTATTATTTACACCCCACCCATCTGGCTGAGTTTCCCCAGCCACTCTGGGTGGCTCCCAATCAAGTATTAAAAACAATACAGCATTAAATGTTAAAAACTTCCCTGAACAGGGCTGCCTTCAGATGTCTTTTAAAGATAGAATAGCTACTTATTTCCTTCACATCTGAAGGGAGGGTGTTCCACAGGGTGGGCGCCACTACCGAGAAGGCCCTCTGTCTGGTTCCCTGTAACCTCACTTCTCGCAATGAGGGCCAGAAGGCCCTCGGCCTTCTGTACACCACCTTGAGATCCTTGGAAGGTAAAGGTGGTATATAAATGTAAGAAATAAAGAAGAAGAAGAAGAAGAAGAATTTTTTGAATTTATATACCGCCCTATACACGGGGTCTCAGGGTGGTTCACAGAATAAAACCAAGATATAAAACCACAAAATACATAATAAAAATACAAAACAACCCAATAGCGCCCCCCGCAAAAAAACCCACATTTTAAAAGGGCATAGGATGTAAATCAGGTCAACCAAAGGCCTGGTTAAAAAGGAACGTTTTTGCCTGGTGCCTAAAGGTGTATAATGAAGGCGCCAGGCGAACTTTGCTGGGGAGAGCATTCCACAGACGGGGAGCCAAAGCAGAGAAGGCCCCGTTCTCGTGTTGCCACCCTCCAGACCTTTCAAGGAGGCAGCACACAAAGGAGGGCCTCAGAAGATGATCTCAGGGTCCGGGTGAGTTCATATAGGAAGAGGCGGTCCTTGAGGTATTACGGTCCTGAGCCGTTTAAGGTTTTATAGGTCAAAACCAGCATTTTGAATTGGGCCCTGAAATTAACTGGTAGCCAGTGCAGTCAGACCAGGATCACAGTAATATGCTCAAAGCGTCTTCTTATGTTCCCCCAACTCAACTCTGACTCCATTTGAAGAAGGAATATATCAATATAAATATTAAGTTGGTATACAATATTTTGGACTATACCGTTCTGTCTTTGGACAAACACTGCCCCTATTCTATTAGACCCACTTATGAATAAAGAGCCTTTGGATGGAAAACACCCATCTCTTTTAGCCTGGAGGACTGCGGGCAACACACAGCATTCTGAGTATCAAAGCTACAAAACTCCACTAAAAAAGGACGTTTTCAGCCAACAAAAACTAAAGCCTCAGGCTTTGGCAATCTGTCAAGAGAGGGAGAATTGTGAAGCTGAACAGACCATCGCCGTGGAGATTTAGAGGACAGTGGGTGGGTTTGGGCTCGGCACTCGTTCCGACATGGGGAACTCTTTAAAAAGCACGTATCCTGCCCTCCTGATTTGCGTGTAATCACTCCAGATATGTGGTTATCGACGAGAGCGACAGCACGGCAAACAGAGATGCAGGGTGGCTGTTCCTTAACAGAGTTCTAAATGAGAAAACTCAAGACTAGATGGATGACTTTTCTTCTTCGCAAGCTCCTTTGGGCTAGGAGCCTTTTCCTATGCTGATGACACCCAACTCTATCTGTTGACGGATGGCCATCCTGACTCGGCCCCAGACACACTGACCAGATGTTTGGAAGCTGTGGCTGGATGGTTACGTGAGAGCCGGCTGAAGTTAAATCCTTCGAAGACAGAGGTCCTTTGACTGGGTTGGGACGATATGGGATTTGGGGGGGGGGGGGCAACTCCCATCTCTTGCTGGGGCGCAATTAGTGCCAGCACTGTCCGTTAACGAGTTTGGGTGTAATCTTCGACACCTCCCTTTCCATGGAGGCGCAGATTGCAGCTATAACAAAGGCGGCATTTTTTCATCTCCGCCAAGCTAAGCAGTTGGCTCCTTACCTCTCTCGCCCTGACATGTGATCCACACGATGGTCACCTCCAGACTTGATTATTGTAACTCACTCTATGTGGGGCTGCCCTTGAGACTGACCCAGAAATTCCAGCGGGTGCAGAATGCCGTGGCGAGACTCCTTACAGGGTCCTCTCCGCGGGATCACATTCACCCGGTGCTATATCAGCTGCACTGGCTACCAGTGGAGTACAGGATCAGGTTTAAGGTGCTGGTTTTAACATTTAAAGCCCTATACGGCCTAGGACCCTCGTACCTATGGGACCGCCCTCTCCTGGTATGTCCCACGGAGGACCCTACGGTCTTCAAACAAAAACATCTTGGAGGTTAGGCTGGCCTCAACCAGAGCCAGGGCTTTTTCGGCTGTGGCCCCGATCTGGTGGAACGCTCTGTCACAAGAGACCAGGGCCCTGCGGGACTTGACATCTTTCCGCAGGGCCTGCAAGACAGAGCTGTTCCACCAGGCCTTAGGCCAAGGCACAGTCTGACCCCCTCCTTTGGTATTCCTCACAGAACTCTAGCCCAATGGGGATGGCGGGATATAAATAAATTATTATTATTATTATTATTATTATTATTATTATTATTATTATTATTATTATTGCCTCTTGTAGCAATCCAGGCAGCCAGCCATTGAGAGTGTCAGGGCTGGCTTTGAGCCTAATAGCCCAACAACAAAAACCAATGCGTCGCAAGCTTCAGCTCCACGCTCACAAGCATGTGAAGCTCGTTTCCTCTCTAGTGAGCTGTGCTATTAACTTTCAGTGAACGTGCAATAACGGTAACCGTGTGTGTGTGTGTGTGTAAAGCATTGAAACACCAAAGCAGTCGATCGGCAAACCAAGCCCAGAAGGTAAGGTAAAGGGACCACTGACCGTTAGGTCCAGTCGTGACCGACTCTGGGGCTGCGGCACTCATCTCGCTTTATTGGCCGAGGGAGCTGGCGTACAGCTTCCAGGTCATGTGGCCAGCATGACTAAGCCACCTCTGGCGAACAAGAGCAGCGCACGGAAACGCCGTTTACCTTCCCGCCGGAGTGGTACCTATTTATCTACTTGCACTTTGACATGCTTTTGAACTGCTAGGTGGGCAGGAGCAGGGACCGAGCAACGGGAGCTCACCCCGTCGTGGGGATTTGAACCGCCGACCTTCTGATTGGCAAGTCCTAGGCTCTATGGTTTAACCCACTGCGCCACCCGTGTCCCAATTAAAATGAAAAGGTGGTGATTCGTTTCTGCAAGTGAAGTCAGCCCATCACATTCCTTTCCCACTGAACGTGTCCAGTCCTGGGGGTATTTTTTTGTCGGGAAAGAAAAGTAAGCCGTTTCCCCCCCCACCCTCCATTTTGATCAATCGGTGGGGGAAGACTGTTGTGCACAACGGACAATGAATTATTTTGATCCCTCTACAGTCGCACCTCGGAAGTTGAACGGAATCCATTCCGGAAGTCTGTTCAGCTTCCAAAACGTTCGGAAACCAAAGCGCGGCTTCCGATTGGCTGCAGGAAGCTCCTGCAGCCAATCGGAAGCCCCGTCAGACGTTTGAGTTCCAAAGAATGTTTGCAAGCCGGAACATTCACTTCCGGGTTTGCGGCGTTCGACAGCCAAAACGTCTGAGTACCAGGGCGTGTGATAACCAAGGTACGGCTGTATTTGTTTTTTGTCTCCCTTCCTCCCATTCTGTTCTATCGTTCCTCCCATTCCACTGTGTTTCCTTTGGGCTTTTTTACTGGTCATGGTAGGAAGTGATATAAATAGAAAAGAATGTAAATAGAAAGAATGTTTTTATATGCAACGACGGCAGCAAGAATATTATTGGCACAAAAATGGAAGCAAGAAGAATTACTGACAAAAGAAGAATGGAGGATGAAATTAATGGACTATGCAGAACTAGACAAACTAACAGGAAGGATTCGAAATCTGCGGGACCAGAGATTCACAGAAGGCTGGTGTAAATTTACAAACTATTTGAAAAGTAATTGTGATGATCAGACTACGTTTGTAGGTTTGCAAGAAGTTTTGTGAGGTGAATTATTGGAACTATTGCAAAAATGGATAAAGGGGAGGATGGTTAGTTAAGATAATTAAAGGCAATATGAATTTAAGAAATGCATAAGAAGTGACAAAAAACTGCGGATCATCAAAGGTGCTGATGGAAGTCCAAAAAAAAAAAAAAAAAAAAAAAAAAAGATTGTATAAGTTGTGAAGTTTTGTGGTATGTATTATAATTTATATGTTCCAGTTACAGATAGGTAGCCGTGTTGGTCTGCCATAGTCAAAACAAAAAAAATTCCTTCCAGTAGCACCTTAAAGACCAACTAAGTCAGTTCTTGGTATGAGCTTTCGTGTGCATGCACACTTCTTTAGAAGAAGTGTGCATGCACACGAAAATTTATATGTTAAAATTAATAAAAATTATTTTTTAAAAAAGTGTCCTTTGGGCTGTTTGGAAGGTACTTCTCCCCCCCCCCCCTGCTTTAGGGACTTATCCTGCGAAGGAGTTTTTGTCTTTCTCCAAACCTGATTGATCTCCCCACCAACACCAGCTCCACACACACAAAAAGTTTCTTTATGTGGCTCTTGCTGCTTTGGCTACAAAATGCCAGGCACTCTTCCCAGAAGTTTGGAAGAGGCAGAATGGAAGATGATTTGCGGAACCTTTCAAGCAGACCGGGAAGCCCATCAAATTTGTTTCAGGCTACACAAAGAGAGCATAGTGGCAATTCCAACGGCCGGCAGGGAAACCATTTTAAAAAAGTACATTTACACAAAGGAGGTGGAAGCCGATCAAGTGACTTCAGAGGCAGCTAAGATTCCGGAGGCACAGCAACTAACCTTTGATTTCTACTATTTTCGCCTTCTTTGCTTTTCCTGGGCCTGCTGTCGTCGTCGTCTCCTCCTCCTCCTCGTCTTCCAGTTCACGTTTGCGCTTTCCTGGGACCGGAGGAAGTGTCGACTCCCCAGAAGGGTCGTAGGTCTTCACTTCACTGGAATGACAAAAGGAGTTTTGTTTTGGTTTTTAAGAAATGCAAGGAAAAAGCACGAGAACCGAAGATCATGCCCATCTTTTCCTAGCCTGAATGACTTTGGGCACTGGTTTTCAACCAGCGAACTGTGGGATGTCTTGAAGGATGGTCAAGGTCGCCGTGGACAACACTGGCCTCTGTCCCTCTTTCCTTTTCTCCCTCCTCTGATGCCCTCTTGCGTCTCTGCCTCCCAAAGGATTGTGTGGTTCTTTCTTTGTTTGTGGCTCTGGCTACAAACAATATATATATGTATGTGTGTATATTATATATGTGTGTGTATATATATATATATATGTGTGTGTGTGTGTGTATTTTTTATATATATATGCGCATATGTATGCATATGCATGCTGTATTAATTTTGCAAACAGAAAAATAATCAACAACAACGATCCAAAATCAAAATGAGGAGAACAAGGAAAAGGAAACAAAGAAAGGGGGGGATATTTGTCCAATACACAAAATCATTTAAGGAGTACAAACCATAATTTGAATATTCTATATATAAAGTTCCTAGAAAGAAGTTACCTTCATATTTCTGCTTTTCTCTCTCTCTCTCCCTTACAGTCACATTCTTTCTGTTCCTCTAAGCCGGTTTGAGTCCCTTATATGTTTTTTTGACTTCCCTCTAACTCTTTCTGGCTACTACACTTCTCTTACACTTAAGTACCGTATTTTTCGCACCATAGGACGCACCGGACAATAGGACGCACCTTGTTTTAGAGGGGGGGAGAACAAGGGAAAAAAATTCTTCTGCTCTCTGCCCAGCGCCCCTTCAGCGAAGCGGCAGGAAGCGCTGCGCAGAGAGTGGGAGAATTTCCCCCCTTTTGTTTTCCCGCTCTAAAACAAGGTGCCGTTTAAGGTGCGTTCAGGCGGCTACCTTGGAAGCCTGGAGAGCGAGAGGGGTCGGTGCGCACCGACCCCTCTCGCTCTCCAGGCTTCAGGTTCCTTTCGACCTGCTCTCTGGGGCTGGCGGGGGAAGCCCACCACCAGCCCCAAAGAGCAGGTCAGGGAGCAGCGGCCATAGGCGCGCGTCACCTCTCCAGCCGGGAGAGGGTCGCGGGGGGCTGCTATCGCTCTGGGAGCTTGCGGGGCTGGGGGAGGAGGAAGCCCTCCGCCAGCCTCCAAACCATGTCGGGAGACAGCGGGAGGGCGCGCTGCGCCTCTCCCGCTGTCTCCCGAGTTTGCGGGGCTGGCGACGGGGAGGAGCAGGCTTCTCCCCCCCGCCAGCCTTCTAACCAAGTCGGGGGACAGCGGGATGGCGGCGTTCCGCCTCCCCGCTGTCCCCCGAGATTGTGGGGCTGGCGGTGGGGCTCTCCTGAAGCCTGGAGAGCGAGAGGGGTCGGTGCGCACCGACCCCTCTCGTTCTCCAGCTTCAGCAAAAGCCTGCATTCGCACCATAGGACGCACACACATTTCCCTTTCATTTTTGGAGGGGAAAAAGTGCGTCCTATGGTGCGAAAAATACGGTAATCTGTATTCAATTATTTAAAAACACACACGGAATTTCCCTTATATCTGTGAAATTAGTCTAAGCACAACAAGTGTTGTTATTGGAACCATATTTTGGAGATCATTTTTAAAGTAATCCCATTCTTTTTTAACCTTGTCTCCTGAGTGATGTCTTATTAGTTATTGGTTAAGTCAAGGTTGGTGTTAACTCGTTTTTCCAATATTCCAACATCCTGGCTGCTGTTGCTGCGTAAAGAAGCACTCTTTTATTTTCTTTTGGAATACTTATTGTTAAAATGCCTAATAAAGAAGCTTCCGATTTCTTTAAAAATGTATGTTTTAGCAGTTTGAGAACCAAGGTGCCACTGTATTAGGAAACAAGTGGTGTTCTATCCACTATGGGCTGGTATCTGGACTCCTTCGGCTCATAATGCACAAAAGTTGTATTATTAATCTGTATTAAACTAAAACGCCACCACCAAAGGTAAGGGGGGAAAAAGAAGAGAGCTAGCAACGAGCCAAACATGCAACCTGAGACCCAGCTTGCAGCAAGCAAGGCTACACTGGGAATATTGAGAATGTTTCCACCAATGCAGGAGACAGTGAGGAAAAATTAAAACCCAAGCATTTGGGAATCAAAAGAAAAACAAAACAAAACATACAACTACCAACCTCTTGTGCTGATATTTGTCTGCCCTGGCCAAGGCTTTTCCCGTGCCACTTATCCGTCTTATCTGAGGGGGAGAAAGACACAGCTATGAAGAACAAATGACTGATGATAAAATGTTGGCACAACATCGCTAAGAAGAATTAAGGTTCTCATAAGAAAAAGCAGGCTGGAGTGAACTACTCCTAATAACAGGGGAACCATGGCTCTTCCCTCACGGAAGAAACACGGGCTGGGCTAAAACAGCCTCCACAAGCCTGATGTTCTCCAGATGTTTGGGGCAACAACTCTCCTCAACCCCATCATTATAGGGTCTGGCTAAGGCTGATAATGTTGTAGTCCAAAAACATCTGTAAGGGTGGGCTGAACTATTTGGATCTCCTTCCACTGGGCGGTTAACAGCAAATCCTAGGATTTCCATGCCTTCTTGTGAGACACCAGTTCCATATCCCAGAAGAAAAGGAATTAAGAAACAGCGTGGCTGAGGAATGAGCGAGTCGAGAGTCAACCACAGCCACCTGGTATGTGCAGAACGAAAAGTTCGGTGCTTTGTTCAGGATTCCATGCTGTGTGAATGAACCAAGCCAAGATCTAGCAAGGCTCTTTCCTTCCTTCTCCTGTTGCAATTCCCACCCCTCATGCTTTCAGGAGTTCTCCAAAGTCTACTGTTTCTCCTGCTCTGGATTCTGAACTTCCCACCCGCATAGGTGGGTCATCTTGATAGATCAGTGGGGGTCACCCACCTGATACCAGATGGCCCATTTTCTCCTTCATAATGCAGCTTGAGTTTGAGCTGTGTTGCAAAGGAAGAGCAAAGATGATCAAGGTAAAGGGACCCCTGACCATAAGGTCCAGTTGTGACCGACTCTGGGGTTGCGGTGCTCATCTTGTTTTATTGGCCGACTAAGCCGCTTCTAGGGACGTGGGTGGCGCTGTGGGTTAAACCACAGAGCCTAGGACTTGCCGATCAGAAGGTCAGTGGTTTGAATCCCCGCGATGGGGTGAGCTCCCGTTGCTCGGTCCCTGCTCCTGCCAACCTAGCAGTTCGAAAGCACATCAACGTGCAAGTAGATAAATAGGTACCGCTCCAGCGGGAAGATAAACGGCGTTTCCGTGCGCTGCTCTGGTTCTCCAGAAGCGGCTTAGTCATGCTGGCCACATGACCCGGAAGCTGTACGCCAGCTCCCTCGACCAATAAAGCGAGATGAGCGCCGCAACCCCAGAGTCGGTCACGACTGGACCCAACGGTCAGTGGTCCCTTTACCTTAAGCCGCTTCTGGCAAACCAGAGCAGTGCATGGAAACGCCATTTACCTTCCCGCCAGAGCGTATGTAACCTGAAGAGTATCAACGCAAGGTACCACTGTAACTCGAGTCCTACCCTCCAGAGCAGGAGAAAACAAGCTTGTTCCCTCTTCCGTGTGATAGCTCTTGAGATATTTGAGGATGGCTGTCATATCTCCTCTCTCGGTCTCCTCTTTTTCAGGCTAAATGTACCCAGCTCCTTCAACCATTCTTCATAAGGCTCGGTTTCCAGACCCGATAGCCTTGGTTGCCCTCCTCTGCACACCTTCCAGCTTCATCACTAGACTGCCACCACCACCGATAAGCATCCTTTTTGTGAACCACCCTGAGACCTTCGGGTATAGGGCAGTATAGAAATAATAATAATAAACCACATAAAATTGTCTTTCCATGTTTTTGCAGGCTCACCCCTTTCTCCTCCAAGTGCCTCAGCCTTGTCTCGACTTTCAGCCTGTTTTCCGCTCCCATCTCCGCGCTGCTCGAGTCTCCGAGAGCATCGTAACGGATAGTCAAGGCTGTTTTAGCTGCCAGCATTCGTGAGATCTGGAAAGAAAAATTAAATTAAATTAAATACCCCCCAATGAAACCAAGCTGGCGGTTGACTTTGCCCATGCCAACACAGGTTAGCACAAAGGAAACTTCTACTCATAGTTTAAGGCAACGATGGATGAATGCTCACAAAGGTCTCCTTTGTTGAAAATAACAAGCTGCTTTTATAACAGTGAAAGCCTAGTATTTCAAAACAAATACATAACTTTAACCACGACTAAATAGAGTAACTCATTGTTTTTCCTTCACTGAAATATTTATAAATCATAAATCAGAATAGGAATACCATAGGACGCCATTATGTATAAGGCACTCTATTTATTTTTTGAACCCAAAATTAAGTAATCAGTATTTCTTAATCAGTACCTACAGGACTGCCTCTCCTGGTATGCTCCATGGAGGAGCTTAAGGTCCACATATAACAAGATGGTTAGATTGGTCTCAACTAGGGCCAGGGTCTTTTCAGTACTGGCCCCGACTCGGTGGAACGCTCTGCCACAAGAGACCACGGCCCTGCGGGACTTAACATCTTTCCGCAGGGCCTGCAAGACGGAGCTGTTCTGCCTGGCCTTTGGTTTGGACTCTGTCTGACCCTTATGTTTCCCTCCCCTTATGGTTTCGATTTATGGGCTACTACTAAAAAGAGGCTGCATTTTAAATTGTATTTTAACCCGTATGTTAATTAACTGTTTTTTCTTTTTCTTTTAGATTTTATTCTAATTTTATTGGTGTTAGCCGCTCTGAGCCTGGTTCCGGCTGGGGTATAAAATAATAACAATAAATCATCATCATCATTATAAATTAGGGTTGCCAAAACCACGGTGGCTGGTTGACAAGAGCAGCAGTGGCAGCAGCAGCACTTGGGGTGGTAGTGGGTTTGTATGCGAGCTATTCTTCCTCCTCCTCCTGCTGCTTGAATAGTGGAGCTGAGCACCTCTTGCTGGTGCTGCAGCCACCGAACAAACAGTGATAGCTACTGAGCGAGTGCTGTCTTAGACTTGCAGGGCCCCGTCACAGGGTGAGCTCAGCCAGAGCCAGCTGGGCTCCCCTCGCTCGCCATGTCCAGGGACGATCGGCGGCTGAAAGTTCTTGAGCTTTTTGGGAGGTGATCGTCCTAAAAGTTGTTAAGCTTCTTTTTTGGTCTGAGTCGGCAAACCGCAATTCGCGCCAGAACCCATCTGTGTATAAGATGAGCCCCAATTTTTTGCTGATTTTTTAAAAGCAAAAAAAAAAAATCATCTCATACACAGAAAAATATGGTCTATTGCTACAGGAACAGATAAAAAGAGCACACAAAAACACACATATATATATATATATATATATATGCAGGTTTTGGTGTCCTCGGGTGTCTTCCCGTGTAAAAGTTGGGGTGTCTAGGCGACGTTTCGACGAGGTCTCACTCGTCATCTTCAGGCTGGTGCTTTCGGCTTCTTGTTACTGGAACAGAGCGGGATCTCAATGTTTGAGTTCCTATAAATACTGTAGAGGGGGTGTGGTGTCTAGCCTCCAATGTTCTGGGCAGAGAGGAAGTTCCCAGGCTAGTGTGCCTTTTCTTCTTTTGTTCCTTAATTACTTGAGAGATACCTTGAGTGATTTCTTGAGTGATATCCTGAGTACCACTTAGGTGGGTCATTAGGTGTGGATTAGTTGCTAAAGTCTTTGTGTCTTGACCTCTTGAACTTTGTGAAGAGTTTTCCTGAGAAGATGGCTGTATTGCACTTAGTTGTGCTTTGGCTTGGCTTCGTGTATAGGGGCGAGCTGTGGTTTTGTGGCTTGTGTCAGCCAGATCTGTGTAGGGATTGCAGGGGGGTGCAGCATCCGGAGGTGCCACCATGGATTGGCTACTGGATGGTGTCAGTAATTCATCTGTGGAGAGGGTCTGGGTTTGGGTCTGGTGTGGTTGATTGGTGTTGGCGTTCTGTGTGCCTCTGGATCTGGTGTCAGTTTTTGTGGGGAGGGCTAATTTCCAGATGTCTGGCAAGCGGGATGTGTCGTCACGCTTGTTCATGTTGTGAGGGTGTTTCTCTATCTCGATGGCTTCCATGATTATTCTCTTGTGGTGATGTTCCGTGTTAAAGAGCAATTTGGAATCTGCAAAATTAATTTCGTGTCCTGTTTCTTTCATGTGTTGGAAAAGAGAGGAAGTTTTTTCTTCTTTTTTGACGGCATTCTTGTGTTCTGCGATACGTGCATTTATTCGTCTGTTTGTTTGTCGCCTAGACACCCCAACTTTTACACGGGAAGACACCCGAGGACACCAAAACCTGCATTCCTGTACCCGTGAAAATCTACGAAAGCAAATATATATATATATATATATATATATATATATATATATATATATATATCTCAGAAAGGACTTCCATATAAGCAAGGACGGGAATTCAATTTATGAGAAGGCTATCATGAAATTGAAACAACTAGGGTGTTTATTGTTACTATTTATAATATTTCAGCTCCATTTTCAGGTTGCCTCTCTTCTTTTGCTTCCAATAATATAAAAAAAATAGACATGTCCTTGCCGACAAAGGTCCGTATAGTTAAAGCTATGGCTTTCCCAGTAGTGATGTATGGAAGTGAGAGCTGGACCATAAAGAAGGCTGATCACCAAAGAATTGATGCTTTGGAATTATGGTGCTGGAGGAGACTCTTGAGAGTCCCATGGACTGCAAGAGGATCAAACCTCTCCATTCCTAGGGAAATCAGCCTTGAGTGCTCACTGGAAGGACAGATCCTGAAGCTGAGGCTCCAATACTTTGGCCACCTCATGAGAAGAGAAGACTCCCTGGAAAAGATGGAGGGCACAAGGAAAAGGGGATGACAGAGGAAAGGATGGTTGGACAGGGTTCTCGAAGCTACCAGCATGAGTCTGACCAAACTGTGGGAGGCAGTGGAAGACAGGAGTGCCTGGTGTGCTCTGGTCCAGGGGGTCACAAAGAGTCGGACATGACTAAACAACAACAAATATAAAAAACCCACAAGGCAGAGAGGGTTTTGAGAGGGGTGTCACCCCAGAAATCTGGAAAATACCAAATTTAGACTTACAATGAAGCCTGACTAGAGACAAAGTCAAATGTCAAAAGTCTTGGTTCCTTAGTTACCTGTAGATGCAGGTTCAAGGAATCACAAAGCAACGTGTGTTTTAGAGCACCTCACCTTTCCTTTGTTCTTGGCTGTCGTCTGCCCCACAAGAGAAGCATGATAGATCAGACCGAACTTGGGTGTGTCGCGTTTAGTCTTCAGTGCTCTGAAGAGTGCCTTTTCGGCTCCCAGGATCTGAACCGTTGACGCCGGGTGCTTAGCCAGGTTCAAGAGAGAGCCTGCATAAGAAAAGATGCAACAGGAGTTTGCAAGAATTAGCAGCCTTTGAAAGAGGACTCGGGCAAAAGAACCATGTTTCAAGCTTTATATACCTGAAGGAGGTCTCCACGCCCATCGTTCAGCCCGGACACCGAGGTCCAGCTCTGAGGGCTTTCTGGCGGTTCCCTCACTGTGAGGTGAGGTTACAGGGAACCAGGCAGAGGGCCTTCTTGGTGGTGGCACCTGCCCTGTGGAACGCCCTTTCATCAGATGTCAAAGAAATCAACCACTACAGTGGGGTTAAGAACTTAATTCGTCCTGGAGGTTGAAGTGGTAACCTTAGGTACCACTTTAGCTAATGGGAACTCCCACTGCCGCACAATTTCTGTTCTCATCCTGAAGCAAAGTTCTTAACCCGAGGTACTATTTCTGGGTTAGCGGAGTCTGTAACCTGAAGCGTATGTAACCCGAGGTACCACTATATTGTACTTTTAGTATTCTGACAGGAGCCGCCCAGAGTGGCTGGGGAAATCCAGCCAGATGGGCAAGGTATTAATAAATAAAATAACAATAACAATAACAACAATAATAACAATAATAATAATAATAAACACCAGCCTCTGAAAGACAATCTTGCAGAAGAGAGATGGTGGCAAACCAATGCTCCTTCACTTGTTATTGGACTTCTATCTACAGGGCCACAGGTTAGCTACCCATGCCATAGAAGCCAATACATACTGTATTTTTCGCTCTATAGGACACACTTTTTCCCCTCCAAAAATTAAGGGGAAATGTGTGTGCGTCCTATGGAGCGAATGCAGGCTCCTTGGCTTTAGCGATAGCAACTCTGGAGGCTTTGCGTTGCTTTCACTGAAGCCGACCCCTCTCGCTCTCCAGGCTTCAGGGATAGCCGCCTGAAGCCTTCGGAGCGCAGCGCAAGTTCCCGCTGCGTTCTGGAGGCTTCAGGTTCCTTTCGCTGAAGGCAGGAGAGTCTTGCTCTCCCGACTTCAGCAAAAGGAACCCGAAGCCTGAGGAGCGCAGCAGGAACTTGCGCTGCGCTCGGAAGGCTTCAGGGATAGCCTCTTTAGCCCCGTGCAGCCTCTCCCTGCCGGAGGGGCTGCGCACAGCCATTGCTCGGGGCTAAAGAGGAAGCCAAAACAGCGAGTGGGATGGATGTGCCATGAGCGGATGGATGAGCGGGATGGATTGTGTCATGGCCGCGCGCAACCCCTCTGGCAGGGAGAGGTTGCGTGCAGCCTGTACGCTGCTCTCTGGGGCTGGGGGGGGGGGGAATAAGTTTTTTTTTCTTGATTTCCCCCTCTAAAAACTAGGTGCACCCTATGGTCCGGTGCGCCCTATGGAGCGAAAAATACGGTAATCTGGCAATCGGCAGTAACATAATTCAACCCAGGTTAATCTGCCTTGCAAAATGAGTCCAATAAACGAGGCATTGGTTGAGTTTTACTTGGGGGAGGCAGCCAAGGAGAAGGAACTACAGCAGAGCCCAGAAGATGTCTCAGAAGAGGTAGTGACTAGGAGTTGCCTACATGTTTCGAGATGAAATCAAGCAAACTTCAGGACAAAATCATCACCGACAACTTCTAGGCTTCTGTTTCGCAGACACCAAAAGTCTCTAGGTTCACAAAGCCGGTCTTGGTCAATGGACTTGTGACCTTTTGATGCTGCGAAGTCCAGGACAGTTAAGCGCAACACGTCTCTCCCCCCCCCCCCCATTGCGTCAAGCTTACCTGCGTGAGCGATGAGTCTCGCTCCCACCAGCTCTCCCACCATGACCGTCAGGTTAGGCGCAATGGCCATCATTCTGTTTTTCAGATAATCGTACAGCTGTGCTCGATAGTCCGATATCTCGATTACCTGAAATATGAAACAAGGTTGGTCAAGGCCTGCAAAGGCTAAAGGAATTCAAGGAAGAAAACCTGGCAATTGTTATTAAGGAAATGATTATTTTTCTCCTTCCAGTAAATTACAGCAGAAAAGTTGTCCAAATAAAAGTTAACTTATTAAACCTCTCAATAATAAAAAAATAATAATAAAATTTTACTTATATCCCGCCCTCCCCAGCCCAGTATAATCAAATCAGTATTTTCTTATATAACTGTAGAAACTACTCTGAAAATGAATGAATAATGAAAAAGCCAGCTCTTGCCAACAGTCCTTCAACTAAGAAAGGAAGGTGTAATGGGTTGGTGGTACTTTGGCATGTTTAAAGCCAAAGCAGATTTGCCACCTTGGCAATACAGAAGCGGAAGTGAAATATTTTGGTATCTGAATATAAGTTGCGGCCATGCTTCTGCTGCAAATCTCAGAAAAACTGTTCACATTATGCCGATTTTAATGTCTTTAATTCAGCTACTCGAGATGGCATCAGAAGAGGTAGTGACTGTGCGACCCTCATGGTTTATACATCAGGGAAAGCATCATCATAGAAATCATCACTGCCATCAAGAATGTTGGCCTGAAAGGCTTCCAAAATTGCTTCTTTAGGATTTACCGCCAGTTAGGCTGGATCACTTTAGATTTAAAACAGAATTAGGCTCAACTGAAATAGCAATAAGGCCTTTTACACAGGCTGCACATCGACTGTGAGCAACGCTGGAGGTATGGGCTTTGACTTAAATCGCTGTTTTCGTTTTGGACCAACTGCAAATTCCAAATCCATACATCCATCCTCCCCAAGTGAATTTCAGAGGAGTAAATCCATAACGCAAATATGCCAATGAAACAAACTTTCGACAAAACGACACCACCATCGTCATCACCTGGTCACAGAGATGTTGTATGTTGCTGATGTCTTCCTCTGACACCTCAGTCCCCATGGAGATTTCTGCAGCTGCTTTCACCTCCTCCTCAACCTCCTCAGGGAGGGCCTCAGACAGGTCAGAACAGGCAAAGTTTTTTCTGTCTCCTGGGAAGCAAAATATAGTCATACCTCATGTTACGCCCGCTTCATGTTACGTTCTTTCAGGATACGTCCCGCAGTGATCCGGAAGTTCCGGAAAGGGTTACTTCCGGGTTTCGCCGCTCGCACAGATGCGCAAAATGACGCCACACGCATGCGTATAAGCGGCGAGTTGCAACCCACACGTGTGCAGACGCACCACTGCAGGTGGCGCTCTTTTCATGTTGTGAACGGGCCTTCAGAACGGATCCCGTTCACAACCAGAGGTATCACTGCAAAGGAGTTGGAATGAACGGCAAGCCGTGACAGAAGCCAAGTTTTAAAACATTTAACATCTATTTGCTTATGAACATATGCGCCGAGATGACTTACGACGTAAGGGGGAAATAGTTCTTAAAAATTAAAAAACAAAACCCTGAAGATACGATTTAAAAACGTGGTAAGACAAACGGCTAAGGCAGAGCCCTTTCCATTCAACTGCAAAAGCTTGTCAAAACAAAACTGTCTTCAACAGGTTCTGGAAAGCACAGATAACCGGGTGCCTGTCTTATCTCAATTTGCCAAGAACTTCTCTAAACATGGTGTCACAGGGTTGCAGAAAATCAAACATGGGAGCAGATGGGCTCTTCAAAGTCTTAATCAGCTGTGACTTTGAAGAACACTTCTCCACCACAGACAGGCAGCTGTGTCTTTCCACATTATACTTACCGTATTTTTTGCTCTATAAGACTCACTTTTCCCCTCCTAAAAAGTAAGGGGAAATGTGTGCGCATCTTATGGAGCGAATGCAGGCTGCGCAGCTATCCCAGAAGCCAGAAGAGCAAGAGGGATTGCTGCTTTCACTGCGCAGCGATCCCTCTTGCTGTTCTGGCTTCTGAGATTCAGAATATTTTTTTTCTTGTTTTCCTCCTCCCAAAACTAGGTGCATCTTGTGGTCTGGTGCGTCTTATAGAGCGAAAAATACAGTAATTTGAAATAGTAATCTCTACAGCGTGGTGTTAGTTCCCATTAATGTAGAATTTGTGAGTGGGCCGATGACAGTTATTAACAATCGGCTCTTGTTCTACATTTCTTTTGGTTTACAACTCCAACACAAAAGAAAGGAAACTGTACTATGGTTTGGTTAGCTTGCAATGTTAAGCCAAGCCAAGCCAAACCATGGCTCACCATGAATAAGCGTGTTGGGAGAAAAATCACAACCACTTAGCTCCTCTCTTGCCACCAGGAACAAATTCATGGTTTGTCTTAGTTTTGTGCCCAAACCCAGGGTTGTAGTTTGCCTCGATCCAAACAAACCATGAGTGGTAATCAGAGGATAAGAACTTTGTTAACACTCGTGATTTTTCTGGAGCAAAATAAACCACAAGCCTTGGTTTGGACACACTGCTCAACCAAACCATGGCTTAGTTTAACAACAACAACAACAACAATTTATTATTTATATCCTGCCCATCTGGCTGGGTTTCCCCAGCTACTCTGGGCAGCTTCCAACGTAAGATTAAAAATACATCAAAAGAAAAAAAGTTTCTGTTAATATGGCGGCGGCGATAGCAGCAGAAGTGAGGGAGCAGCAAAGTGGACACCATTTTTTCTCTGTGCAACAGCAAGATTTCTTAGCCACGGTAAGCCATAGATTTGCTTAGCAGTCCGTGCTCTCTCTTCACTGCTCTTTGGTATTTTTCATTGCGCAATTACTGAAGAATTCTACAGAATGTAGGCAATAGCACGGCTTATAAATATAGCTATTACTAAACCACAGAGCCTAGGGCTTGCCGATCAGAAGGTTGGCGGTTCAAATCCCTGCGACGGGGTGGGCTCCCGTTGCTCGGTCCCTGCTCCTGCCAACCTAGCAGTTCGAAAGCACGTCAAAGTGCAAGTAGATAAATAGGTACCGCTCCAGCGGGAAGGTAAACAGCGTTTCCGTGCGCTGCTCTGGTTCGCCAGAAGCGGCTTAGTCATGCTGGCCACATGACCCGGAAGCTGTACGCTGGCTCCCTCGGCCAATAAAGAGAGATGAGCACCGCAACCCCAGAGTTGGTCACGACTGGACCTAATGGTCAGGGGTCCCTTTACCTTTACTAATGCTATTATTATTAGAATTTATATACAGTGGTACCTCTGGTTACGTACTTAATTCGTTCTGGAGGTTCGTTCTTAACCTGAAGCACCACTTTAGCTAATGAGGCCTCCTGCTGCCACTGTGCCGCCGCTGCACGATTTTTGTTCTCATCCTGAAGCAAAGTTCTTAACCCGAGGTAGTATTTGTGAGTTAGCGGAGTCTGTAACCTCAAGTGTATGTAACCCGAGGTACCACTGTACTGCCCTATACCAGGAGGTCTCAGGGTGGTTCACAGAACAAAAGTATAAAACCATAAAATATATAATCAAAATAAAAACAACAGCCCAGTAACTCCCCCCCCCCAAGACCCACATTTTAAAAGGGCATAGGATGTAAATCAAGTCAACCTGAGGCATGGTTAAAAGGGAACATTTTTGCCTGGTGCCTAAAGGTGTATAATGAAGGTGCCAGGCAAACCTCCCTGGGGAGAGCATTCCACAGACGGGGAGCCAAAGCAGAGAAGGCCCCGTTCTCGTGTTGCCACCTTCCGAACCTCTTGAGGAGGCACACAAACGAGGGCCTCAGAAGATGAACTCAGGGTCTGGGTAGGTTCATATGGAAAGAGGTATTGCGGCCCTGAGCCATTTAAGGCTTTATAGGTCAAAACCAGCACTTTGATTTGGGCCCAGAAACTAACTGGTAGCCAATGCAGTTGGACCAGGATCGGTAATATGCTCAAACTGTCTTGCTCCGGGGAGCAACCTGGCCGCTGAATTCTGCACCAGCCGAAGTTTTCAACCGTCCTCAGAGGCAGCCCAGCGTATAACGCATTGCAGTGATAGTTGTTGTGCATTGTGGATCTCCAGCATAAAAAGGATGTAATGTACAATTTCAAAGGCAGTGAATACGCCACAATGTGGCCGATATGCAGCTGTGGTGTTCCTGCTTGAACAACACACCTCTTATTTTATCTCCTCCCTCCTGCAGCCCCCTGCTCACCCCAAAATCTGCTCTGCAGGGCTGGGGAGCTGTGTGGGGGCTGCAGGAGAGGAAGGCAAGTCCTACTGCATCTACTGGTGTGATGTTGGATGTCACCTTTTATCTAAGGAGCCCAGCACTACTCACCAATTTTCCGCACACATTTACAGTAGGTTAGATTATCTGTGATGATTTTGCCCAGTTCAGGGAAGTGCCACCCGTACCATTCTCGACAGCGCATTATATAGTTGTTCAGTTCTTTGTCCAAGTCATCAAGGAGAGCTGCGGTAGACAAATACAAAAGACACGAGCTCAGTTTCACTTTAGAAACTAGACTTGAGCTATCCTAGGATCTCAGGGAAGAAACGTACTGGCCTGGTTTCTACATAATAATAATATAATAACAATAACAACAGTAAATTATTATTTATACCCCACCCATCTGGCTGGGCTTCCCCAGCCACTCTGGGCGGCTCCCAACAAAATATTAAAATACAGTACGTCAAACATTAAAAGCTCCCTAAACAGGGCTGCCTTCAGATGTCTTCTAGAAGTCTGGTAGTTGTCCTTCTCTTTGACATCTGGTGGGAGGGAGTTCCACAGGGCAGGTGCCACAACCGAGAAGGCCCTCTGCCTGGTTCCCTGTAACCTCACTTCTCGCAGCGAGGGAACCGACAGAAGACCCTCGGAGCTGGACCTCAGTGTCCAGGCAGAACGATGGGGGTGGAGACGCTCCTTCCGGTATCTCACATTAAACCATAGTTTAGAAATGCTCAGTACTTAATCCACACTTCTCTTCTGCTGGGAACTAAGCTATGGTTTGGCTTAGTTATGCGCCAAGCTGAGCTCATGGCTTGCTTCTTTTCAAATCCCGAGCTGTAACCAAAGTTTGTTCCCAGTTTATCACTTATGACTTGTTTGCTGAGGAACAAAGCATGACTCCGAATACAGATATAATGCTAAGTAGGAACCACGGCTTATTTCCTAGCAGAACAGGGGCAAAAGGGACAGGGGCAAGGAGCAAAGTGTTTGCGATTTTAGCTCCATGCAATAGCAGATTGCACATTCACCTTTAAACCATACTTAAGTTTAATTGTAGTTGAAAGAGACTCGTGAACAAGAGGAAATCCAGAAATCTTGCGACACTTGCACCCATTAAGATCAACAACGGGGTAGTAGCCAATTATACAAGTCACTCCAAATACTAGCAGGAGGAACGGTGCAAAAAGTTACCATCACTGTTAGAAAATACCCATTTATCCGTTTCCTATTTCCCACACATGGAAAAAACAACACCCACACCCATTTGTCAGTGGTGCATAATAAATTATTATTATTATTAATTTTATTTATATCCCACCCTCCCCAGCTGAAGCCGGGCTCAGGGCGGCTAACAACAATAAAATAGTACAACATTCTAAAATCATTTCATTATAAGATTAATTCTAATAATAATAAATTTTATTTAACTTTAAATAAATTTTATTATTATTATTATTATTAATAAATAATATCATTATCTGGCTGCCACACCTACTTACTTTGCTCACTCACCCCATCCAGCTCACCCTAAACCAAAAACACCCCGTCCCCTTAGACCAGGCATGGGCAAACTTGGCCCTCCAGATGTTTTGGAACTATAATTCCTATAATCCCTGACTACTGGTCCTGTTAGCTAGGGATGATGGGAGTTTTAGTCCCAAAACATCTGGAGGGCCGAGTTTGGCCATGCCTGCCTTAGAACTTGAAGAAACCACAAGGACCTTCCCTTTCACGATTCCCCACCCACCACCACCACCTACTGGCAGCCACAGAAACTGCAGCTTGATGAAATACTTATCATTGAATTATACGGTATACCAAATAAATAAATGCAGCCCTCAGCCCCATCCCCTAGCTATCTTCAATCGACAATGAGAAGCTGTTTCTAACTCACACAGTCATCTCATCCTCGGAAAGAAAAGCCCAAGACTATAGGCTCTTGCTGATCCATATTCAAAAATCCTACTAGAGAACCAGTAGTGGTTACAATATCTAGAAACAGCATCCTTCTGTGGCTATTGAAGGAGGTTTGCCTCTCACTTACTGCTGTTATTTTAACAGGCTGATTTGGTCAGATTTCCAGCAATCATCTGACACAGTGTGGGGGTGAGTGGGATCCCATAAGCCTCTCTAAAAACCCGGTGAGAAAAACTGAATTTGCTTTTGCAGTCACAACAAAAAACCTTTTACGCAAATAGAAAGCATTCAAATGTTTTGCTGGCCCACCTAGCTAGCCCAAATTTATGCTAATCACTGGCCCTGCACCTCCCTCCTCTTGACTCTGACATCACCCTGAGCAAATACACTATACAGCGGCAAACTAGGTAGCAGAATGTTTGTGGCTACTGGTACACTCGTACCTTGGTAGTTGAAGAGAATTAGTTCTGGAAGTCTATTCGATTTCCAAAACATTCAGAAACCAAAGCGCAGCTTCTGATTGGCTGCAAGAAGCTCCTGCAGCCAATTGGAAGCCCCGCTGGACGTTCGTCTTCCAAAAATAGTTCACAAACCGGAACACTCACTTCTGGGTTTGCGGCATTCGGGAGGCAAAACGTTCGAGAACTAAGCTGTTTGACTTCCAAGGTACGACTGCATTAAGAATTCAAAAGCTGGTAGCATACACATCAAGGTATTTAACTTTCAACTGTACTCACAGATAGCTTGGACAATCATTGTATCAACTTTGTCTGGGCTGAACTTCAGCTTGTATCGGGAGAGGCTGAAAACAGATATGGATATAAACATTATATACAATAATGCACAGGACACACAGATTTCCCCCCCCCCCCCAATAATACAGTGGTACCTCGGGTTACATACGCTTCAGGTTACAGACTCCGCTAATCCAGAAATAATACCTCGGATTAAGAACTTTGCTTCAGGATGAGAACAGAAATTGCGCGGCGGTAGCGGGAGGCCCCATTAGCTAAACTGGTGATTCAGGTTAAGAACAGTTTCAGGTTAAGAACGGACCTCCGGAACGAATTAAGTACATAACCAGAGGTACCACTGTAATTATAAAGGCATTGCTATTGACTGCAATGGTGTGTTCATCTTTGCTGACGGTGCAGCGATTAATCCTTTCCCTTTTCATTTACTGACTTGTGTTTTTACAGGCAAGAAGTCTAAGGCAGAGAGCTGTGAAAACCAGCTCTCCGTGTTTGCTCCTTGTATTACTCCCTACAGGCACAAGCGTTTCAGCGAGTTGGAAGAAACCCAGCAGAACTGAGAGCAATACTAACTTGTACAAGTTACCGTATTTTTCGCTCCATAAGACGCACTTTTCCCCTCTTTAAAACTAAGTGGGAAAGTCTGTGCGTCTTATGGAGCGAATGCAAGGGGGTGGCAGGCAGGAAAAGCCCCCAAGAGCTGAACAAACATGCTTCGCGTGGCTCTTGCAGGCTTTTCCCCAGGACTGGCCGCGTCAGTCCCTTCTCCCTCCTCGTAGAAAAGCCCGCAGGAGCTGCGTGCTCCTTAAAGGGAGCGCGGCTCCTTTGGGCTTTTGCAAGAGGTGGGGGAATTGCCATAGCAGCACGCAAGGCTAAAGAAGCCAAGGCAGTGAGCGCAATCCAACCCGCTCGCTGCCTTGGCTTCTTTAGCCTAGCACAGCCTCTCCAGCTGCGGGAGGTTGAGCAAGGCTAAAGAGGAAGCCAAGGCAGCGAGCGGGATGGATCGCACTCGCTGTCTTGGCTTCTTTAGCCACGCTTCTTTAGCCATGCTAGAAAGGTTTAGCTCCCGGCTGGAGAGGTTGCGCAGCTATGGCAGATGCCAAGACAGCCAGCTGGATGGATCCCGCTCGCTGTCTTGGCTTAGTGTGGTGTAGTGGTTAAGAGCGGCAGTCACATAATCTGGGGAACCGGGTTCGTGTCTCCGCTCCTCCACATGCAGCTGCTGGGTGACCTTGGGCCAGTCATACTTCTTTGAAGTCTCTCAGCCCCACTCACCTCACAGAGTGTTTGTTGTGGGGGAGGAAGGGAAAGGAGAATGTTAGCCGCTTTGAGACTCCTTAAAGGGAGTGAAAGGCGGGATATCAAATCCAAACTCTTCTTCATTGCTCTTTGGGGCGGCGGGGGGGAGGGGGAGAGAAATAATTTTTTTCTTGATTTCCCCCCTCTAAAAACTAGGTGCATCTTGTGGTCCGGTGCGTCCTATAGAGCAAAAGATACGCTAACATGTACAAGTCGCTGTAAGTAGATGCTGGGGCCAAACTTGCCATTCCACTTCGCAGGAAACGGTATCCTCCGGGGGGAGGTTGTACAGAGCATAGAAACAAACAAGTCGGGGCTGGCAAGACGTCTGTATTACCTGTGTGCCAGGCCTAAACACATAGCTGCCATCTCCCGCGATGGAAGGCCAGTGATCAGCCCTTCCATTTGAGAACGGATGCCTCTCATCAGTTCAGTAACCATGGGACTGTGCAGGCAACTTAAGTTCAGTTTCTCCTGTAGGAGGGAAAAAAGGTGATCCCCATTTTGATATGATTGCAACAACAAATTTGTTTACTGTTGAACAGCAGCAGAATCTAAGAAAGGTAAGGTAGCCCAACGCTAACCCACAAGCAGTTCCTTGAAGTGAAATAACCATTGAGAATTCTTATTTAAGCAAATTGGCAACCAACTGTTGTACCAACTTAGCCTTTTAGATAAAAACGAAGGCACTAGCTTTAATGTTGACATTAATTCAAACCTTTCCCTGTTAACCTTTTTTTTAATCTCCATACTTCTTCACAAGTCAAGAAGTAAAGATAGCACAAGACACAGGAGATAGCAAAAAAATAATAATCCAGAAAAATGTGGCCCTAACAATCTATTACTTTAGTCCAGTGCATTATCAACAAAGCTTATTTAGAACTAGTACAATCGTACCTTGGTTTTCAAACAGCTTAGTTCTTAAATGTTTTGGCTCCTGAATGCCACAAACCCAGAAGTGACTGTTCCGGTTTGCGAACTATTTTTGGAAGCTAAACATCTGACGGGGCTTCCGATTGGCTGCAGTAGCTTCCTGAAGCCAATCAGAAGCCGTGCTTTGGTTTCCAAACTTTTTGGAACTTGGATGGACTTCCAGAATGGATTCCGTTCAACTTCCAAGATACGACTGTACTTGAATTCACTTGTTTTCCTCTTCTCTCCCTACATCTTTTCCTTCTGTATCATGCCTACTACAACAGAGGTTCCCAAACTGGTGAGCTTCATTCAGGTGGTCCACGGCATCTCTGTGGATTTATGGTTGACGCATTAAATATTCAAACGGATTTTTAATTGTTTTTTTAATTTGGTAATGGCAAAACTAGAATCCAGAGAGACGCGGGTGGGGCTGTGGGTTAAACCACAGAGCCTAGGACTTGCCGATCAGAAGGTCGGAGGTTCGAATCCCCGCGACGGGGTGAGCTCCTGTTGCTCGGTCCCTGCTCCTGCCCACCTAGCAGTTCGAAAGCATGTCAAAGTGCAAGTAGATAAATAGGTACCGCTCCGGCGGGAAGGTAAACAGCGTTTCTGTGCGCTGTTCTGCTCACCAGAAGCAGCTTAGTAATGCTGGCCACATGACCCGGAAGCTGTACGCCGGCTCCCTCAGCCAATAAAGCGAGATGAGCGCCGCAACCCCAGAGTCGGTCACGACTGGACTTAACGGTCAGGGGTCCCTTTACCTTTTATACTAGAATCCAAGTCTAAAGGCAAGGACTGCCTTGGTTTTTAATCTGTATGCAGCCCTTAGTAAATGTAAGTACCCTGTAATCAGTATATAATCATAATAATCATGGTCAGCGAAAAGCATGGTCCCAGAATATCAGTACCATCAAATCAAGCATCAACAGCCATCACTGATTAATTTACATTAAGCACACATAATTTCTGGATGCAGTGAAAAGGAAGATATGCAGCACAAACTCATTGTTTTGGAGCTATAAAGAAGACTAGCACAGGCCTTGAGAACACCACCTCATCTGAACACCACATCGCCAGGGCACATAAAAACCAGAACTTACCTTTATTACACCTCCCAGTTTGGCATCTGCTACGGCCAACTGTTCGTGTGCATCTTTGGCAACTATCTTCTTTAAGATTTTCTTTAAGTTCTTGTTAATCTTGCCTTCCACCAGAGCAGTGGATGCTTAAAGGAGAAAGCACATCATTGTAAAAAAAAACTGCAGACTGTCTAACATTCCCAGCCTGGCAAAGTTCATAATGGAACAAAATATGTACTAATACCGGCCACCCACCGAACTTTGTCTGTTGTCTCTGTGGCAGCGACCAAAAATTGGGGATTCAGTTCTACAAATGAAGCATCAGTGACAGAAGGAAGCTGGTTTTTACTCCCTCCAATTCTAAGGCTACAATCTGCTATAAAATCCCACTGAGGTTACTGAGCTAACACATTCAGATGCAGGCAAATTTGCTCATCATTCGTTTAGGCATTGTCTGGGTGGCTAGCACAGAGGCACACCATATTGATTACATTGATTTGCCCTGGTTTATAAAGAAGTATTCATCAGGAGAAGGGAATGGAAGCACATTTTCGTAAGCTACATGAAAACTAGTCCTTCCGACCACCAACTGCTGATGTGCCACAAACACAGTGGTACCTCGGGTTACATACACTTCAGGTTACATACGCTTCAGGTTACAGACTCTGCTAACCCAGAAATAGTACCTCGGGTTAAGAACTTTGCTTCAGGATGAGAACAGAAATCGTGCTCCGGCTGGAGGCCCCATTAGCTAAAGTGGTGCTTCAGGTTAAGAACAGTTTCATGTTAAGAACGGACCTCCAGAACGAATTAAGTACTTAACCAGGGGTACCACTGTAACTTGCATTAGCAGGCGGGGGGGGGGGGTTGTGGACTTAATAAGTAACACACTAGAAAAAAAGTCAGCTACTCTCACAGCTAATGATTCCAGGTTTGCCAGGAACAGATCAGCCAGCCACTAAAGAAAGGAAGGGATATATTATAACTCTCAGTTACCTGCAAGAGCTTCTGTGGTGTCTTGAAACTTCTCAAAGTGTTTCAGTTTCACTCTAAATAAAATACACCAAACAGTTTTTATAAACATCATGGGGAACAGGGTATCTGCTACCAACTTCTAAACACAAGAAACCTGAAAAATGAAAAGCCTGTAGTGACCCATCAGGTTAACCTACCAAAGAGAAGAAAGGTACCTCTGCCCGTACGGGCCAGTCTTGACAGATTCTAGGGTTGTGCGCTCATCTCACTCTAGAGGCCGGGAGCCGGCGCCGTCCACAGACACCTCCGGGTCACGTGGCCAGTGTGACATCGCTGCTCTGGCGAGCCAGCGCAGCACACGGAACGCCGTTTACCTTCCCGCTATAAAGCGGTACCTATTTATCTACTTGCACTTTAAGGGTGCTTTCGAACTGCTAGATGGGCAGGAGCTGGGACCAAAGACGGGAGCTCACCCCGTTGCGGGGATTCGAACCGCCGACCATACGATCGGCAAGTCCTAGGCACTGTGGTTTTACCCACAGCGCCACCCGTGTTTTACCCAAAGAGAAAAACAGAAGCTATTAAGTCTGACTGACAAATAGCTTCCTGCTACTAAACCATAGATATTTAAGGCTTGCTAGGTAACTATTCTAGAATGACAAAAAAACATAGTTATTAAGTATACTATATCTAAATTTTCGAATCCTTGCGATGGGGTGAGCTCCCGTTGCTCGGTCCATGCTCCTGCCAACATAGCAGTTCGAAAGCACGTCAAGGTGCAAGTAGATAAATAGGTACTGCTCCGGCGGGAATGTAAATGGCGTTTCCGTGTGCTGCTGTGGTTCGCCATAAGTGGCTTAGTCATGCTGGCCACATGACCTGGAAGCTGTCCGCGGACAAACACTGGCTCCCTCGGCCCATAAAGCGAGATGAGTGCCGCAACCCCAGAGTCGGCCACGACTGGACGTAACTGTCAGGGGTCCCTTTACCTTTATCTAACCTTGCCTCATTGCTTCTGACTCCAACAAGATCAAATTTATTATCCAAAATTATTTCATACTCCGGCCCCTTCAGACGCACTACAGCAGCACTGTCCAACAGGTCGACTGGGATCGACTTGTGATTGTCTCTTATCGATCTCCCCCCCCCCCAACAGCCCTTACTCTCGAGGAGCCAGCGCACAGGGCTTCTCCCACTCTATCTCTGAAGGAGAAGCAAGTGGCAAGGGAGTGGGGGACTCTTCCTGGCTGCCATCCCACCCATGCGGGGAGGTGTGTGTGTGTGTGTGTGTGTGTAGCCCTGTGCGCTGGCTTCTCAAAGAGAGAAAGGTTTAGGTTTACTTGAAAGGAAAAGGTGGGTTGGATCCAGGGGAAAGTTCTTCTATAGGTTAAGGTGGCGCTTGAAGGCTGTCAACTCTGCAGTTGTGCTTACCCAATTTCTGTTTTGAACTATGGGGGAAACCGCTGTGGTTGATATGTGCCCCTGACTCATTTGAAAAACAGCAAGAGTCTGGGGTACTTTAAAGACGTAACACATTTATTATGGCATGAGATTTTGTGAACAATCCATGCATCATGTTCTGATTATGTAAGACACTGTCCTCAATGTTCTTTTCTTATGTTATTGCAAGTATACAAAGTATGTATTTTAAAAAATATATTGATTTATGATGAGCTTTTCATGTTTTATGGAAGCGACTATCATTTGTTATTATTTTTATCATAAGCTCAGCCAAATATAATACGTTTTAGTTGAAGAATGACAATGGGAGAGTATGGTAGATCACTGTCAGTTTTTTATATTGGATGGTAGATCTCAGGATACTTTTAGTTGGACATGCCTGCACTAGGGAGTTCCCCAGGGAGGGGAAAATTCCCTGGTACAGCCAGAATTACAGTTGTTTAGTCTGCTCTTCCAAGAGCACCAACAATAAGCTGACTGTAGATACCTGCAGAAACGCTTGTGATGTGCTTTGAAGCCCTGACAGCTAGTTGATAGCTGTGGCTTCAAAACACCTTGCAAACAGCTTTGCTGAAATCGCCAATGAGTGGTGCCTGCAAAACCCTTTCTGCCCCAGATGTGATCTTACCTGCCCCACAACTGATTTAATATATTATGTCAGCTGTAGGGCAGGTGGCCGTGGTTTGTCCAAAATGGCCTGGCAGGCCAAATGGGGAAGCCTGGTGGGTCTAATTATGCCTGAGGGGCAGAGCTAAGAATATCAACACATTCTGTTTCATGGTTGTAGCTAAACCTCACTTCTGAGTGGTATTAACCCTGTTGAAAAATACTTTGCAAGCCTTTCCACTACAGCAAGGTTCCTGCCATCCAACTGCATCTGTAGAGTTGTGATGTCAACAGTGGAGGATGAAGGTTAACAGTTTGATAACTCTAAGAGGGAGCTGTGCGTACAAAATAACCCAAGGACTGGTGCTAGGCAAAAAACAGTGATTCCTATGTGAGCAGAGAGATGAAGGTGTACTCTATACTGGAATGAAATAATAAGTTACTTGAGAAAGTTACTTACACTTTATTGGCTTTTTCAGGAGTTTCAAATTCTTTCCATAAGCTGTCAATTTCTTGGAGTTTCTTCTCATCCAGAACCTATGACAGATAAGGAGTAAGACTAAATACACACAAAATTGACAAGATTCAATGTTGCTATGTAAGTAAGATGAAATGCACAAAACATCTCTCCAATTCCGATGTAGAAAACAGCCATTCCACCACACCAACTCTCTGCCACATCTCTAACCAGAGAAAAATCTAGTTGCAAGTGTGAGATGCCATGTTTTAAAAGTATTCAGTAAACTTACATGCTGCTTCTCAGCTAGAGGGAAAAGCCTGTGATCTCAATCAAGATGTCTGTCACAAGTACAAAATTAATCATGTTCCATGCAGTCTAATTTTATGCATCTTTACTCAGAAGTAAAGACAGGACTTTTAAGTAAAGATGTATAGAAGTTAACCCTAAAGACTCACTTTCCTTCTCTTCATTGCCCAGTACCCTGTTTCAGTGAACACACAAAGCTTGCTGTATCAACACTAGGTCACCAACAAAATCCTAAACAAAGTAGACTCCAATGCGCAAAATAATACAGTCCCCTCCTCTTGGCAGAAATGGGTGCAATGTAGATACAATGGGATACAATGGAGCAAGTGGACGCAACGCAGGAGAGCTGGTAAAAGGCAAGGGCTGTGAACTAGGAAGTCCCCAGCTAAAATCTCACTCTCTAGGCAGCCTGAACCAGTTATCTCCCTACCTAAATCTGCTGTAGCAGTCACAACCCCCATCCCTGGTGTCCTTCAAATGTTTTGGACTATGTTTCCCAACACCCCCAGGGAACACGGCTGGGAGCTGCAGTGCAAAACAGCTGGAGGGCACCAGGATGATGGAGGCTACCTCACAGGGCTGTTTTAAGGATCATTTACTAATAGACTGCTGGGATAGCTCAGCTTAATGTCAGGGTCGTGGGTTTGAGCCCCACAATCCTGCGCTGGAGGGGGTTGGACTAGATAACCCTCATGGTCCCTTCCAACTGTTGTTTTTGTTGTTTAGTCGTGTCCGACTCTTCGTGACCCCATGGACCAGAACACGCCAGGTCCAGCTCTCACTTCCATACATCACTCCTGGGAAAACCAAAGCTTTAACTATACGGACCTTTGTTGGCAAGGGATAACTCAGCTTAATGTCAGGGTCGTGGGTTCAAGCCGCACATTGCAGGGGGTTGGACTAGATGACCCTTGTGGTCTTTCCAACTGTACGGTTCTATAATGCGAGATAATTCTTTTGAACTCTTGAAAGTGCCTGTACAGCATGATAACAATGATAAACCTAGACAGAATCTTAAAAAGCAGAGACGTCACCTTGCCAATAAAGGCCCGTATAGTAAAACCTATGGTTTTTCCAGAAGTGATGTATGGAGAGCTGGACCATAAAGAAGGCTGATCGCCAAAGAATCAATGCTTTTGAATTATGGTGCTGGAGGAGACTCTTGAGAGTCCCATGGACTGCAAGAAGATCAAACCTCTCCATTCTGAAGGAAATCAGCCCTGAGTGCTCACTGGAAGGACAGATCCTGAAGCAGAGGCTCCAATACTTTGGCCACCTCATGAGAAGAGAAGACTCCCTGGAAAAGACCCTGATGTTGGGAAAGATGGAGGGCACAAGGAGAAGGGGACAACAGAGGACGAGATGATTGGACAGTGTTATCGAAGCTACCAGCATGAGTTTGACCAACATGCGGGAGGCAGTGGAAGACAGGAGTGCCTGGCGTGCTCTGGTCCATGGGGTCACGAAGAGTCGAACACGACTAAACAACAACACAGCATGATTCCCCAGGAAGGCTTACAAGTTTTAAGCTTAGCGGGAAGGCCTACCAGCCGCCCCCCCCCCCGAAAATGCTGGGGTGTGGCAGGGAAAGAAACCAGGTCCGCTATAAGGGAGGATGGGGTTTCCCCACGTTTATCCTCCTTGTTCCAAAACCATTTCTCGACTTATTGCTAGCGAACGTATAAACCGAGAGCACCGACCACCCCCAGCCCTATCCGCCCAGCCAGCAGCCTCCAATCTCCCGCTAGCAGCAGCCACGTGGGAACCCTACTCGACACGTGTCGCGCCTTCAGATCACCTTGAAAATGGCGTATCCGGCCGCGGTCTCGAATAAAACCAGCATGGCGGCAGCGGGACGGAGCCGGGGCGCCTCCCGCAAAAAGCGGCTCTTTCCAAGCGAAGGCGGGCGAGCGAAGCGAAGACCCAGCGCAGGAGACCGCGAACTCCTAGGCGCGAAGAACCACGAGGGCGGAAGTGAGGCGCTGCACCGGAAATGATTCGCGCGGCCTTCTGGGAAACAGGAAATCCGGGGGAAGAAGTTGGAGCTTCGGGCTTCCTCTAGGATTGTGGCGCTTCACGCTCTCTATGTGCGGGTTGAAATTGGTCGAAAATGGGGCCCCATAAAAATAAATAAATTGCATACTGTAATTCAAAACAGCTACATTTTTGAGAGCAAAATAGGCGCAGTTTTCAGCAGGTTATATAGACAGCAGATTTAGGAAACAGAGTGTTGTTGTTGTTATGATTATTATTACATTATATTGATTTATAGCCCGTCTTTTTCCCTCACGGGACTTAAGGCGGCTTACACTTAAAAGAAAAAAATCGCTAAAAACATAGGGGGACGCGTCGTTTAAAAAAACCTACACCATTTAAACGTTAATGGAATTAAAGCCATATGCATGTATACAATCTTGCTTTGAAAACATACAAATATTTACCATAAAAAACAGCATGGTGCCAGCCCTCTCATTTAAAAATCAGCCAGTTTCCCCAAACCCACTGCCCACTGGAACATTTTTATGCTGTGAATTGCCCCAAGATCTATGGATGAAGGGCAGTATACAAATATAATAATAATAATAATAATAATAATAATAATAATAATAATAATAATAATATAACAAGAAGGAAAGACAGCAAGTTGCAAGCTGGTCTAGCTCCTCCAGGGAGTTGCAAAGTTGCCTGGGAGCAGCCACTGAGAAGAATTTCGGGGTCCCCAACCATGCATGTATATTTCCATACAAAATATCCTCAGCCAGCTGAAATGCAGCCTACAGTTTTTAATGAGCTATGCAAGCTATGCATTCCATCTTGCAAAGCAGTATTACTATTGAAACAGTAGCCATGCAGTAGGAGTTCCATGGAAGGGTTGGGTGAAAGAAGGACACAGCCTTCACTTCAATATTTTCTCCATTCTCTGGCGTCCTTGATGCTAATCTGTCATAAACAGCCTTGAAAGCTTCATATGACTATCAAGCAAGGACGGGTGATTACTCATTCTGGTGCCCTAGTCTGCATAGCTGTCAACTGTTAAATAGTGGGTAGACATGGCAGACGACACAGCGATTTCTCCAAAGCAGCTCTTTATTTTGTAAGCTGGAATAGAAACTGAACAGCAAACAGCTCAGCCGGCCTGCTTTTATAGGCAGCCAGCTGTCAACATTGTAGCAACAACAACCCAGGGTTTCCCACCTAAAATAACTGACGTGGACCTGAGTGAAAACTACCTACAGTATCCCCCTGCTGGCCCAGGGTGAGAACTTCAGTACATAACACCCTTCCCTTTTTTTGCGGGAAATTCCCTTATTCCGCTGCTATCCCAGATTGTTAGATATCCCGTAGACTGTTCCCAGGACAGGTGAGGCTGCTGATCCCTTATTTTCAAATCTGAAAGTTGACAGCTATGCCTAGTCTGGCGGATGATGGCATCACTTCCGATCTAAAAAAGTCTCAGAGCTGTGATCTGCCCAGCGCCACACCACTGTCCATATTACCCAGTGATGGGTTAATAATAACATTTAAGGTCATATATATCTATATATCTATATAATGTTCATAAATGTACCAACCAAGCACGTACATAGATCAGCACAGGAACACCGTCCTGAAACCATTTTGACTCTCAAGCTGGCCAAATGTTTCTCTGCAAGGAGGGTGGAGGTGAATAAAACCTTCCTTGTTACAGGAATTTAGAAATCACCATTGGGCAGACTACCAGGAAAGGCAATCAGATAAGGCATTAACCTGGCAGGCAGGAAAAACAACAACATTCAAATTTCTGTTGTAGACCGCCTTTTCTGTGATGTAGGTATGATGTTTGGGGGGGGTGATCTTGGGTTACACCCCTTCTGTGATGTATGTATGATGTATGGAGGGGGGTCTTGAACTCCAGGGCAGGGAATTTAAAATGTCTATATAAGGGCAGGCACACCTTTGTTCGGGGTCCTCCTCCTTTCCTGCGTGTGAGGGGAGCACCCTGTTGCAACAGTTCAATAAAGATCAGGCTTACTAGCGGCTTTGCTTCTCAGTATTCTTTGGTTGGCGTCTTATTTTCTCCTACCAATAGGGAACCCTCGTAAGGACTCTATAAGGGCTCTTGGATACCCCATAAGGGAAAAGGGCAGATTTTGTTTACAACATGGGCACATTTACCGACCCGCACCAGTAAAACCATTATGCTGAACATGCTCTTGGCTTGAACTCCGATCAGAAGGCTCTAAACGCAGACAGAAAGCAGAATGTGAATTCTGATGCAAATAGCATAGTACATGACTACAGTACCTTCTGTTCCACTTTATACTTCAGTGAAATTAATCCTGATTTATAAGCAAAAGGTGAACCGAGTCTCTGCAATTCATGGCTGTAATCCAAAAGAGTTGAGCGCATGGTCACGAGGGAACTGCACACACAATCAGGTCTTTCTTTCCAATTTGATCATAGCTCTCTTGAGCCAAACAGATGTTTTGAGTTTTACAGTATTGGCTCTGGAAACTGCTGTGATGTAAATTTAAGGCAGGAGGGAGGCAGGGTGCCTTTTTGGACCGTATGTTTGTAAGAGAGCCGAGTTGTTCATTTATCCATTTGGAAGGTTGTGAATAGCTAATCATTTCACTGTATTTAACATTTTGATGGAATTATCAAATATATATTTTAATCCTTCGTCCTGTTGAATTTGTTCAGCCCCAGTGTTGTAAGTTTTGTGTCTTTTTCGCAAGAGACATTTTGTAGGAGACATTTTGAATGGGAATTTGTGGAGTGGAGGCAGAAGCCCCCCCCCCCCCCGCTCCTATGTCCAGCATGTAGCAAATACAGAGCAAAACATGAGACCTTAAAAAGCTTCCCTTGACCTGGACATTAGACTTCTGCTTGTAATTGTGTATACCATATTTTTCGCCTATAGGACGCACTTTTCCCCTCCGAAAATGAAGGGGAAATCTGTGTGCGTCCTATGGGGCGAATACAGGCTTTCGCTGAAGCTTGGAGAACGAGAGGGGTCGGTGCGCACCGACCTCTCTCGCTCTCCAGGCTTCAGGAAGCTATCAGCAAGCCTAGGGATCCCGCGGGAGTTCCCGCAGGGCTCCCAGGGCTGCGGGTAGCAGCCTGCCGCCCGGCGTGCAGGGCGCCCTGAAGCAGAGCGCCCCGTGCGCCGGGCAGACATCGGCCAGCCCCACAAGCTCAGAGGACAGCGGGGAGGTGCAGCGTCGCCATCCCGCTGTTCCCCGACCTGGTTTGGTTTCCCGACCTGGTTTTTTGGGGGAAATAAAGGAATTTCCCCCCCTTTATTTCCCCCCCAAAAAACTAGGTGCGTCCTATGGGATGGAGCGTCCTAAGGGACAAAAAATACGGTAACTCCTTTTTGCCTGTAATGATGGGCTGTATGGCTCCTAGCTAGCAATTTGGGAAAATTTTATTACTATGTTCAAATAAATTCTCTTTTCAGAAATATCAAATCTCTCTGCACTCCCCCCCCCCATATCTTTATTTTATAACTCCTTCCTTTTTTGCCTGTACAGTGCTATCTTGGTTCTCAAATGCCTATATAGATATATAATTTTAGAAATTTTTAACATACAGTATTATTTGCAGTAACCCCTAACAAATTCAATATCTTTATAGGAGTTCTTCCGGCCCATGGTCTCTCTCCCCCCCCCCCCCCGGTTTCCAATAACCATCTCCTTTTTTTCTGCGAATAAATAACTTTTATCCAATCTATTAAATCTCCTTTTTTGATACCCTTTATCCAGGGCCGGATTTAGGTTTGATGAGGCCCTAAGCTACTGAAGGTAACGGGGCCCTTTATATGTCTAGCTGTCCTTTGTCAACAACATATTGCCGCTGTTTTGTGTGTGTTGAATACAGTGGTACCTTGGGTTAAGAACTTAATTCATTCCGGAGGTCCGTTCTTAACCTGAAACTGTTCTTATCCTGAAGCACCACTTTAGCTAATGCGGCCTCCCGCTGCTGCTGCGCGATTTCTGTTCTTACCCTGAAGGAAAGTTCTTAACCCAAGGTACTATTTCTGGGTTAGCTGAGTCTGTAACCTGAAGCGTCTGTAACCCGAGGTACCTCGGGATGCGAACGGGATCCGTTCCGGAGCCCCGTTCGCATCCTGAATGGAACGTAAGACACGATGGCGTGTGCGTGGCTCACGTTTTGCCACTTCCACGCATGCGCATGATGTCATTTTGAGCGTCTGCGCATGTGCGAGCGGCGAAACCCGGAAGTAACGCACTCTGTTACTTCCAGGTTGCTGCGGAGCGCAACTCGAACACGCTCAACCCGAAGCACATTCAACTTGAGGTCTGACTGTATATGGTAATTTATGGACGCAATGGGTATCTAAAGCCATTTGCACGTAACAAAATATGTACATCATAGGAGCCTACACAACACAAAACACTGCTGCTGCATGTAGGTTTTACAGTAGTACCTTGGGTTATATATGCTTCAGGTTACAGACTCCGCTAACCCAGAAATAGTGCTTCAGGTTAAGAACTTTGCTTCAGGATGAGAACAGAAATCGTGCTCTGGCGGTGCAGCAGCAGCAGGAAGCCGCATTAGCTAAAGTGGTGCTTCAGGTTAAGTACAGTTTTAGGTTAAGAACGGACCTCCGGAACGAATTAAGTACTTAACCCGAGGTACCACTGTATTTGATTTGTTTTTTTATCTTATATTTTGAAAACGTACATCCAGTTTTTTCCCCCTTTGATTTTTTGGGGGGCTCCCAAGAGAGTGGGGGAGTGCAGACAGATTTGATATTCCCGAAAAGAGAATTTTTTTGGAACATAGTAATAACATTCCCCCCAAATTGCTAGTGTTGTAAACAAAATCTGCCCTTCTTCCCTTATGGGGTATCCAAGAGCCCGTATAGAGTCCTTAAGTGGGAGTTTAATATCAAAGACTATCAAAAAGACTGGCAGAGAGGAACTGAGAGAGATTTAAGGGTCTCGGACGTGAGATCTCCAGGCTAAATAACATATAAAGACTGATGGATATTGGTTGGGGACTGGAACTCGGAAAAGGGTGGGTGGAGTTTGGAAATCCAAAGGGTATACAAATATAATTTGCTTTGTTTTTATATTTTTGCTAGTTGTATGGAAATTGGGAAAACCGTGGAAGGGAAATTTTGGTTGACTTTAGGAAAAAGGTTTAAGAACAATTAATGAGGTATAAGTATTGATGGGTAAATTTGGATAAGTTAAAATTGGTCTTTAATTCAAATAGAAATAAGGTTTGTAAAAATAAATTGAGGAAATGGAAGAAAGAAGAAAAGTAAAATAACAGCATGTTAGAACAAATTATTAAGTTAAAGTGGAGAAATAAGTTAAGGACTTGCTGAAATGACAATCTAAATTGGAATACAAGAAGGGGAGGTGTGAGGAGGTCTGAGAAATAAGGTAAAAGAAAATAAGTAATTGAAACTTTATGTGTTTTTAACTGTTGTTAAGTTTTGAATTTTTTTGGTATTTTTGTGTTGTTTTTATTTTTTATTTTTGTTTTTGATTTTGTATGTATGCTGAAAATACCAATAAATATTCATTAAAAAAAAAAATAGAGTCCTTAAGTGGGCTCCCTATCGGTAGAGAAAAATAACTAGAGCTTATAACTGCTTTTTCTCAAATCGTTGCGCATTACGTTGCGCGCCTCGGTTGTGGAACGCTTTGGTTTCGCAACGGCTTAAGTTCTGGTGAGCCAAGGTGCCGCCGTTGACGCCACTAGCGACTCCCGTCGAAGGAGAAGAAGGAGGGAAGGAAAGAAGGAGGGAATAAAGGGAAGCGAAAGGAAAGGAGGAGAAGCTTCTTTCTCCTCCTCCGCCGCCGCGTCAGGGAGCGGGAAGTGAGCTCAGGCGCAGAGGAACTCCCTCCTTCGCCGGCCTGGGGGTTGTGCTCTCCGTCTCCGCTCCGTGTCTCCGAGAAAGAGGGAGAGAGAAAGAAGGCAGGAGGAAGAAGAGGAGGAGGAGGAAGAAGAAGAACTGAGGGCAGGCGGCGGCGGCTGCTCCTTGGCGGCGGAGGGAGGCGGAGGCGGCCGGCCCAGCTGAGCCTGCGGCGGGGAGCCATGTCGGACCAGGTAGCCGCTTCCCTCCTCCTCCTCCTTTCCCCGCCGAGGCCTCTCCGGGATCCCCGGGGAAGCGGGAAGGAAAAGCCCCGGGGGTAATAAAGCGCGAGGCCGGCAGGCGGAGGCGCCTCCTCCCCGCCCCATAGACGCCCCTCGAAGGCTTTAGACCCCCGGGTTGTGGGGTGGGGGGCGGTGTTTCGCCCTCTTTCCTCTCCCCACCCCACACTTTGGGGTCCCTACGTGGGATAAAGCGAGAGAGGGGATTTGGGGAGGGTTGGAGCTGTGGGTCTGGCCGTGGGGCCTTTTGACCAAAAAAAAAGGGGGCTGGGGTTTGTCGGGGTCCCTCTCCTCTTCTTGATTCATTTCGGATCCCCCACACTTTGGGGTCCCTACGTGGGATAAAGCGAGAGAGGGGATTTGGGGAGGGTTGGAGCTGTGGGTCCTTTTGACCAAAAAAAGGGGGGCTGGGGTTTGTCGGGGTCCCTATCTTCTCCTTGTTTCATTTCTGACCCCCCCCCCCATAGCATTTCAGTGGGGTGGGGGGTGGGGAAAGCAAGCCAACAAACAAAAGCAACATAGGATGGGAGGGACCCCCAGGGTCATCTAGTCCAACCCCCCGCCCCCCCTTGCAATGCAGGGATCTCAACTAGATCCTACAGGGCAGGCGGTGGCCACCCCCAACCTCTGCTCAAAAGATGCCGTGCGAGGCGGGTGCGCCAACCTCTGGGCACAAGACCCTGAATTTTCAGGGTGGTGGGTGGGTTCCCAGCCCCACGTTGAGCAAAAGGTTCCTGGGTCGCAGGGGGTTGGACTAGAGGACCCTCGGGTCCCTTCCGACTGCACGATTCTGCCTCTAGCGGGAGTCCACTGTCCAACAGCTGTTAACTGTCAAAAGAGTTCTTCCTGATGTTTTGAGTCAGAATCTGTTTTCTTGTCACTTTAAGCCATTGGTTTAGATCCGGCATAGGCAAACCCGGCCCTCCAGATGTTTTGGGACTACAGTCCCCATCATCCCTGACCACTGGTCCTGTTAGCTAGGGATGATGGGCGTTGTCGTCCCAAAACAGCTGGAGGGCCGAGTTTGCCTATGCCTGGTTTAGATCCTAGCCTCTGGCGTCCATATTTTGTTTGTGTGCCTTCCCTGGAAAGACCTTGCAAAAATGATGTCCCCTGTTTCGCTTTGTGTGAGATGTCCTTGAGTAGGAGATCATTTCTTGCCATGGTGAATGTTTGGCTGCAGTGTTGGGTGTATGTTTGGGGGTTTGTGTGTGTATGGGAGAAAATCTATTTGATACCGTGATCGAATAAGAATTGTGAAATGGTTTGGTTGCAGCTGTTAATTTTTTTAAAAAAATATATGGTTCAGCTAGCTATTTTTCAGCTAGTACAGAATATTTATCCTATTGGCCCAATTCGAATGTAAACTGGGGTTAAGGGTATGAGTGTTCCACTACCAGCATAACTGTCAGGAGGAGACTGGTTGCGTCCTTTTAAATTAATACTAAACTGCAGTTAATTTAAAAGGTTACGTCAAAACCCTAAATTGTGGTTAATGTAAACTAAAGCCTTTTGGAGCAAGTCAGCAACATAAACCACAGTTTGAAGTTGAAGGCTAACCGCAGTTTTTCCTGGGTTCAGACATAACACTTTCTACTTCCCTGGGGTCACGCTGGAGGGAAGCATAGAAGCCCGAAGCTAAACTTAGGTGTCGCATCCAAACATAGTCATTTTTTAAAAACATGAATATATCTTTTCAGAGCTTTTCCTGTTATGGCGCATAAATACTTGGTGTGAAAACTTAACCCATCTTGAATTTGTTAGTCTTAAAGATGGTATAAGACTTTGTTTTAGTGACACTAGTTTCCCCCAACACAGTATCTCTCCTTTAACTCTAACTATTAATAATTATTTCCCTCATTCCATACTTACCCTTTGTTTACTTTCCATAATGCTGCACTTCAACCGTTCATCAATTTCTATTCTAAATTACAAAACAAAACAAAAACCCTCCGAAAAACTACTAGTAGCTCATCCGTCTATTGATATTGCGTTTATAGGTTATAATTAACTTTGTTTTACTACTGTGGCTGTTTTACTTAATGTCGTTAATGAACTGTAGTGTTAAACAGAACACCCTTTCAAGAACTTAAACACTGCATTAACTTCCGTTATAAATATGATGTTAATGAAATGAAAACAATAGGGAAACAATCAGCAGCAGTGCTACATTCGTTTCTTTGTAGCAGTAGCATAAACAGATTTGACGTGAGCTGTGGCTCAAAACACATAAATCTGCAAGTTCTTATATGTGTTTGTCTTCAGTATCAAGTCATTTCTCATAGATGAATGTCATGGTGAGCTAAGGGTTTATATCTGGGCCCAGGTATGCAGGTGTTAAATCACAATTGTATTTTAATTGATTTCAAATTGTTCAAAACTCTACCTTCTCAATTTACATGTTTGGCAACAGTGGTTAGCTGATTTCTTATCCTTTTAAACAGGCCCGCTTTATTGCTCCCAATTCCTCTGGTCTTGCATTTACTCGGCGCATTTTCAGGTTCTCAGAGGCTAGAAGCGTTACCTTATAAATGTTTCTGTTCAGCAGCAATACAAACTATGGTCATGTTCTGCTGTGGAAGAAGTATATTCACCGTTACTGCCAATTTCTTTTAGTACAGCCATACCTCGGGTTACAGCCGCTTCAGGTTAGTTTTTTCGGGTTGTGGACCGCTGAAACCTGGAAGCACCGGAACATGTTACTTCCAGGTTTTGGCAGTTGCGCATGTGCAGAAGCGCTAAATTGTGCTTTGCGCATGCACAGAAGTGCCAAATTGAAACCCGCATGTGCGCAGTTGCGGGTTGCGAACGTGCATCCCACACGGTTCGCAACCTGAGCGCCCACTGTATTCGCTTCTGGTTGGCAAACCGTCTGTTGTGGGGTGAACTAAACAGGCAGTTAACACATTCCCCCGCCTTCAAGCTATGAAAAAGATAAATTGAAGGTTTAAGCAAGATTTTTGCTCAGCAAGAAGTACTAAGGAGTGCAGTGCTGTCCTTTTCTGCAGATCTTTTCAGTACTTGCAAAGCCTTTTAAAAGATGTGAGCCTTGCAAGAAAACTTACTTTGCTTATTTAAAAAATGATAGCCTGCCCTCCAGGAAAGTGCTCTTGGGGTGGCTCCCCACTCCAGTTAAAACAGTAATGTAATTAAAGCAACAGAGGTGAAAGCACTAAGACTGGAAGAGAATGGAACTACATAGATTCAATTGCTTTAAAAAAGGCTTGGGGAAATAGTCTTTTCCGCGAGGGAGTTTCCCTGGGGAGATCATTTCAGAGATGGGGAGCTACCCAGAAAAGGCGTACCAACCCCCCCAGTTGCCACTTTGGAGAACTCAAAATAATTATTTGGGGGAGTCTGGCTCTCCTGAAAGTGCCTAAATTCTTGTTTTTCCAGATCAAGAATAAAAACACGAAGAAGAAGGTAATTGCTCCCATCATCGTACTCTGTAGCTCATTATAAAGCAGAGCTGTTGGTGCTTTTTGCTTGTGTGTGGACTTGAAAACTTTCCACACCAGTCCCAATATATTATAGTGATTTTGTGAAAGCTTATAGAGAAGCAGGGTTACTCAGCGAGAAGATCAGTTCTTTGCAAGCAGGTTTCTCTGAAAGGCAAGCTTGACCACCATTGCTTTGCCTGCAATGTGTTATTATGGGGAAATACTGGCTATGTACTAGGTTGTGCGCTAATTTCACATGGGACATGGCTGAGCTTTTTTATTGCCCCACATAAGTTGACTGTGTGCCCTAGATCCCTAGAGTCTTTGCAGTATTCTGTCTGATTAATTCAATAGGTATAGGCTCCTATTGTGGCACGAATTCATCGTAAATTTGCAAAAAGCTATCATAGAATTGAGCAGTGGAAATAGTTTGTATTGTAGTTTATCACTTTGGTTTTTTTTGTTTCCTTTTCCTCTGCAGGAAGCCAAACCTTCAGCAGAGGACTTGGGAGATAAGAAAGAGGGAGAATACATTAAACTCAAAGTCATCGGCCAGGTGAGCTCTTACATAGTCTATTTAATGTGAACATTTCAATTGTTCCACTGGTATAAGTTTAAACAATGGGTGGACTGTGGTGTAGTGGTTAAGAGCGATGGGAACCGGGTTTGCGTCTCCGCTCCTCCACATGCAGCTGCTGGGTGACCTTGGGCTAGTCACACTTCTCTGAAGTCTCTCAGCCCCACCTCACCTCACAGAGTGTTTGTTGTGGGGGAAGAAGGGAAAGGAGAATGTTAGCCACTTTGAGACTTCCTCGGGTAGTGATAAAGCAGGATATCAAATCTAAACTCTTCTTCTTCATCAAACGTATACACATTGACGCATGCTTTTCATGCAGAAGGTCTTAGGTTCAGTTCCTCTCATCTCTGCTTAAAATGATGTTGGACAGCTGGACTAAAAACAACCTCTGCCTGAGACGTTGCATAGCTACTGCCACTCTGAGTAGATAAGTGGACTGTTTAGATGGTTTGACTTGTTACAAGGCTGATGAATGTGTTGACATGCAAAGGCTGATGGTTTTGCTATGGGTTGTGGTTTTGTTTATGCTAGCCAAAGCTGGTGAATAAAGGACACATTCCAATAAAGGCACAAGTCCAGAATTTATGATGATGATGATGATAATAATGATAATTGTCAGAGCTGCCCTAGGTCCCAGCTCACAAAGGACCAACGCCAGTTCTTGTTATATACAAAAGTCTTTATTGAAGTTCGGTTTCGATTTCAAAGCCACGGCGCACAGCTCTACGTCTTGAACTCTAGACCGCTGAAGCTCCGTCTGAATCTCCTCCCCCCAGGCACCAGTTTAAGACTCTAGCCCTGCTCCACCTCTTCCTCTGCTCTTTCCTCCTCTGGGTCCGCCTGTCCACTGGGGTCTTGCCCTTTCTGGACTCTTCTGACGCTGAGTCCCCTGAGTCTTCCCCCTCCCTCCGGCGGGCTTTAGGACCTGGCTTTAGGACCTGGTGCCGCGCGCCTGTACATTTGAACTTGGCGCCCGCGCCCAGCCGGCAACCTTCCTCCTGACCGTTACACTGCTCCTGTCACTGCTTCCCCCTTCGGGGGGGCTAGCTGGGCCTGACCTCCCCTCCGTTCCCTCACTCTCCAACAGAGGCGTGGTCAGCCCTGACTCATCTTCTCTCCCTGCTGGAGGAGACGCTGGCCCTGATGCATGGGACTCTTCCCCCCCACTACGCTCTGGTGGGGGAGCTGGCCCTGATCTCTCGCTGCTGCTTTGGGAGTCCCCGCTGGCCCCTTGCTTCTGGTGCGTCCCCCCTGGGACCCCCCTTGCCCTGGCCATCGGCGCCCCCTTCTGGGAATCTTCTGATTCGCTGGAGAAGCTCATGGAATTTCTCGGGCCACTGTCATACTCCCCTACGCTGCCCTCCGATTCTTCCCCTTCGCTCTGCTGTACCTCTGCTCCTGAGCCCCTGACGACAACAACAACAACAACAACAACAACAATAATTTAAATTTATTATTTATACCCCACCCATCTGGCTAGGTTTCCCCAGCCACTCTGGGCGGCTTCCAACAAAGTATTAAAATACAGTAGTCTGTTAAACATTAAAAGCTTCGCTAAAGAGGGCTGCCTTCAGATGTCTTCTAAAAGGCTGGTAGTTGTTCTTCTCTTTGACATCTGGTGGTAGGGCGTTCCACAGGGCGGGTGCCACTAGTGAGAAGGCCCTCTGCCTGGTTCCCTGTAACTTGGCTTCTCGCAGCGAGGGAACCGCCAGAAGGCCCTTGGCGCTGGGCCTCACTGTCTAGGCAGAACGATGGGGGTGATGTTCCTTCAGGTATACTGGACCGAGGCCATTTAGGGCTTTAAAGGTCAGCACCAACACTTTGAATTGTGCTCGGAAATGTACTGGGAGCAAATGTAGGTCTTTCAAGACCGGTGCTATGTGATCTTGGTGGCCGCTCCCAGTCACCAGTCTAGCTGCCGCATTCTGGATTAGTTGTACTTTACCTTCAAAGGTAGCCTCACGTAGAGCACATTGCAGTAGTCCAAGCGGGAGATAACTAGAGCATGCACCACTCTGGCGAGACAGTCAGCTGGCAGATAGGGTCTCAGCCTGTGTACCAGATGGAGCTGGTAAACAGCCACCCTGGACACAGAAATGATCTGCGCCTCGATGGACAGATGTGAGTCCAAAGTGACTCCCAGGCTGCGTACCTGGTCCTTCGGGGCACAGTTACCCCATTCAGGACTAGGGAGTCCTCCACACCCACCTGCCCCGTCCCCCCAAAACTACTTCCGTCTTGTCAGGATTCAACCTCATCCGCCATCCATCCTCCAACCGCCTCCAGACACTCACACAGGACCTGCACCGCCTTTACTGGTTCTTATTCGAAAGAGAGGTAGAGCTGGGTATCATCTGCATATTGATGAACACCCAACCCAAACCCCCTAATGATCTCTCCCAGCGGCTGCATGTAGATGTTGAAAAGCATGGGGGAGAGGACAGAACCCTGAGGCACCCCACAAGTGAGAGCGCAGAGGTCTGAACACTCATCCCCTACCACCGCTTTCTGAACACGGCCCAGGAGGAAGGAGCGGGACCACTGTATAACAGTGCCCCCAGGTCCCAGCCCTTCTAGGTGGTCCAGAAGGATGTTATGGTCGATGGTATCAAAAGCTGCTGAGAGATCCAGCAGAACTAGGAAACAGCTCTCACCTTTGTCCCTAGCCTGCCGGAGATCATCGACCAGCGCGACCAAGGCAGTTTCAGTCCCGTAATGAGGCCTGAATCCCAACTGGAAGGGATCCAAATGGTCCACTTCTTCCAGGTGTGCCTGGAGTTGTTCAGCAACCACTCACTCAGTCACCTTGCTCGTATTCAGCAAAGCAAAGATAACCCCATCTATTTTAAAACAGAACAAAACGAAACTTCAGATTATTCATTAGCTACTGGTAATAGACATATTGAAGGAACAAGCAGTCAAACAAATGTAAGACGAACGTTTGAGCATTATCTTCCATTATAAACCGTTGGAGAAACCAATTGCCTTTTTAATAACGTGTGGGAAAGCTAATAGATCTTGTATTCTGTTTGCAGGACAGCAGCGAAATACACTTCAAGGTGAAAATGACAACGCATCTAAAAAAACTTAAAGAATCGTACTGTCAGAGACAGGTTTGTGAAATTTGGGGGCTCTTTATTTTCCTTCTTAAAATACACTTCTCTTTCTGTGAAAGTGGTATTGAGAAAATGAAGAGGAATATTGTGTTGTGTTAACATGAAATTTTGTGATGATGACACCTGTGTTAGCTTTTAGGGTCTTTGTGGTGCAATGGGCCTTTGGCTGTTAACCAGAAGGATGGGGGTTTGATCCCACCCTGGGATGGCTGTGGGCAGGATTTTTGCATTGTAATAATAATTATAATAATTATTATTATTATTTATACCCCACCCTCCTCAGCCAAGACCGGGCTCAGGGCGCCTAACAACCAATATACAAACAAGTTGATTGAAATACGACTTAAAAAACAAGATTAAAATACAACATTAAAACATTAAAATGCAGCCTCATCACAGGAGGAGAAAGGAAAAAAGAAAGAGGGGGAGGGAATCAAATTGGTTCCAAGCCAAAGGCCAGGCGGAACAACTCTTTCTTACAGGCCATGCGGAAAGAAATCAGATCCTGCAGGGCCCTGGTCTCATGAGGCAGAGCGTTCCACCAGGCCGGAGCCAGAGTTGAAAAGGCCCTGGCTCTGGTTGAGGCTAATCTAACTTCCTTAGGGCCCGGGACCTCTAGGGTGTTGCTATTTATGGACCTTAAGGTCCTCTGTGGGGCATACCGGGCCTAGGCTGCCTTGGGTTCCATGATGGAAGAAAGGTGAGCTATAAACACAGTAAGAAAGCAAAATGCTTTCAGGGTGGTGGGCGATAAACTACTGAAACAACGAAAGCAACAACAGGATTAAAATAAGGATATAACTTGCTGATGATCTGCAGAAGAAGATTTGATCTGAATCACCAGGCAGAAGGGCAGGTGCATGGAGATTAGGTTATAAGCAAGCACAGTGTGTGTGACTATAAAACATACTTGCCCTATACATGGTACAGAGGCTAAGGTTGGGTTCCTTAACTTACATATTCCATGCTTTTCAGCTCATGAGAGAATTTATTGGTGCTTCAATTCTTCCATTAGACCGAAGAAAGAGAAAAAGAAGAAGCAACATCTACATTTTTCGGTTCTTTTTGTGCGTGTCTTACAAGTTGGAATAAAGTAATTTCTCCCTCTTTTCCCTTTTCAGGGAGTTCCTATGAATTCACTCAGGTTCCTCTTTGAGGGTCAGAGAATTACTGATAATCATACTCCAAAAGAGGTACGTTTTTCACTGTGCACACTGCACGGCTCAGACTGTTTGGAAGGTTAAAGCAGGGGTAGCTTACTCCCAGCTTTGGGGCTGAATTAGCCACACATAACCCCAACAAATTTTCTATGGGACCCACGACCTCCACCAGTTTTGGTGGTGGCAAAAATGAAAGCACCGGGTTTCCGCCCAACTTTAGTGCCCTGATAGAGATGCAAAGTCTCCTCTCCCTGTTCATTGGATGGATCATTTGATGAGTAGTTATTCTCCTCATCAAGGGACGCGGGTGGTGCTGTGGTCTAAACCACAGAGCCTAGGACTTGCCGATCTGAAGGTCGGTGGTTCGAATCTCCGCGACGGGGTGAGCTCCCGTTGCTCGGTCCCTGCTCCTGCCAACCTAGCAGTTCGAAAGCACACCAGTGCAAGTAGATAAATAGGTACCGCTCCGGTGGGAAGGTGTACTGCTCTGGTTCGCCAGAAGCGGCTTGGTCATGCTGGCCACATGACCCAGAAGCTGTATGCCGGCTCTCTCGGTCAATAAAGCGAGATGAGCGCCGCAACCCCAGAGTCGGCCACGACTGGACCTAATGGTCAGGGGTCCCTTTACCTTTATTCTCCACATCTGATTTGTGTGCAAGAGCATGGAGTGGCTATGTCTAGTTTCGGCCACACTTGCAGCCCCCAGAGGATTTGCAAATGGTGAATGTAGCACCTCCCCACCAAGTGGATCAAAAAGAGGGGGGGGGAAATCTGTTTTGAAATACAATTTAAAATACCATATTTTTCGCCCTATAAGACACACCAGACCATAAAATGCACCTAGTTTTTGGAGGAGGAAAACAAGAAAAAAAATATTCTGAATCTCAGAAGCCAGAACAACACAGCGAAAGCAGTGATCCCTCTTGCTCTTCTGGCTTCTGGGATAGCTGCGCAGCCTGCATTCGCTCCATAAGATGCACACACATTTCCTCTTACTTTTTAGGAGGGAAAAGGTGCGTCTTATAGAGTGAAAAATACGGTAATTAAGCTGCAGTTAGGTTGCTGTTTTTAAAAACAACAGTTTATTTTTTTTTATTTAAATAATTTTTATTAAGATTTTCCAAATTAAAACAAATTAAATCCAATTTATACACTTCTTCCAATAACCAGGACTTTCCCCTCCCCCCCTCTTGTGTTCCAAATCTTCCAAATAAACAATTAAATTCAACAAGTTCTTATCCCCAAATTACACTCATCGTCAATAACCCAATTTTTTCAAATTCCCATCCCCTAAGATCTGTCTTCCCTTCCACGAGTTCCCCCCTTTCAGATATAGTGCAGATGAAAAGAAAATACAAAAAGAAAGAAAAAATAATTTTACAGCCTTTGGATTCCAAATTTCCCTCCCCTCTTTCCCTGTTGCGTTCCTTATATCCCTCCAGTTCTAATATCTTCCTGGTGTTCCCACATTTCACTAAACCCATATCTCTCTGATTCTTTACCAGTCATTTTTAATCACAAGTGTCCAATCTTAGAAGGAGTCTATCTCAAAAAGGGGCTCATTTCTTCTATCCAGATTTTTGTATCCAGGAGTAAAAACTCCAATTTTATTTCCATAAGCTTGTCAAATCTTGATATCCCAAATGTCCCCACTTCCAGTTCTGTCCAGTTCTTGTTGTTTCCTTATTCTTGTCGGTCACTCTCCTCCTTCTTGTTTCCCTGTTCTCCCGCAGAAAGGTTCTTTTTCCAAAAGCTTCTAATTCCTCTGCAGAGGCTTGTTATTCAGGAGCAAAACATTACGTCATGTCCCTTTCATTTTCCAACAGATAAATCCATTGTTTCTTGTAGTATGTGGACCTCTGTAGACAAAATAATGTTCCATTTCTGCAGTTTCCCAGGAGGTTGAAAGTTCTATTCAACTGTTCAAGTTTCCTAGCAAAAACACATGCAATATCCCTCAGCTCCTCTAGATGGATTACGGTAACTGAGTTCCCTTCCAGATCACATCCACCAGTCCAAATAGCTTATTAATCCTTATTTGAAACAATTTGTATCCAATTTATATCCAAATGTAACTGGCAAAGTCCTCAAAACACCGTCTCTATTTTGTTCTTCCGTTTTGACAGCTCTTTGACAGCTGTCAAAACCTCCATTACTCTTCTCCAGGTATTCTCGCAGATCGCTCCAGGGATTCCGGGGGGGGGGGGGGGTTGCTTTTTAATGCAAATTCTCCTTTTCTCCTCCAGCTCGAACTTATAATTTTCCCTCGCGAAGTTGTTAGTTCATCAAGATAGGGTTACACTCGATCTTAGTTGTCAAGTCCTTTGTTTTGTCTTTTCTACAATAAAGGGGGGGGCTGACTTCCTTTTTCCACCTCCCCCGTTCGCGTCAAATTTTAAAAATTTATCCCTCTTTTTAATCCATAGTCCAATTACTCACGGGTTTTTCTTTTGGATCCAAATTTTCAATAGAAGAAGCTAGCGCTCTCCACCGAATGGCATGCGGCTTCGCTCGGCAGGGGAAGCGGCGGACTCAAAGCACCCCCCCCCCAGGCGCCCGTTCCTTAGCCTTTAAAAAGGCTCTTTCGCGGGCCGGGGAGGGGCGCAAAGGTGCCAGCCGAGTCACCATGTCCATGGGGCTCCGTGCCCATGGCTTTTGAGGGTCCCCGCGTCGCCGGCGCGGTAGAACCCAACCCCTGCCGAGCCGGCTCCCTCCGGAGCACGGAGGGAGCCCGCCATTCGGCGATGGCGCCAACCCGGAAGTCCTAAAAACAACAGTTTAAAGGCAATCTGAACTCAGCCATGTTAAAGCAAAGCTTGGCTTGCATTTCACAGTTTCTTAACTTGGACTTACGATTTGGTACCAAACGCATTCAGGATCTCTTCTGTAAAGAGTGTGTGATGGGTAAAAGATCTGCTTGGGGGGGAACTGAGCATTATTGTCATTGCACAAAATGGGGTGATACAGCACCAAGTTATCGTACGGCACTAGAATTTAGCCCCTTTACAAGGAGATGCCATCCTTTTGCTTCCAGCTGATGCCCTCTGAAAACCTAATCTTTCAGATTGTGCTTGGTTTTCAAATTAGGAATATTAATGACAATCAGTCAAATCACATTTTCGGGAAGGGAGCGGAACGCATTGACATTTGCTTCTGGAAACTTCTATGCAGTTCTGCCAGTTTTTTATAATTGTCTTTCTCACTGTTTTTATATGTGTATAGAGACAAATGGAAATCTATATTTTGAAATGAGAGCAATTTGTAGTGTGTGTGTAGTTAGAAATAACAGTTCAAGTCTACCCTCCTAGGTGGTATAAAACAGTATGTAGTTGTAAATACACATTTTTTTATGGTTAGATAGAACAATGACTGTGCAACTTTTTTTAAAAAGGAAATGTCAAGAGTACAAATGAGGAAATCAATGATTTCCACCAGTCTTCCTGTTTTGAATCTGACTAAAGGCAGTAATTTTACATAACCAGGGGTTGCTTGTTTGCAAACTTCTCTTGTTTACTGTCATGTCTTAACAACCACAAGAAAAATAACAATGGTTCTGAATACAGAATATCTATTTTTTCCAAAATAATAATTGTTTCCTATTTTACAGCTTGGGATGGAAGAAGAAGATGTGATTGAAGTTTATCAGGAACAGACAGGAGGCCATTCAACAATTTAGATTGTTTGCTCCCCACCCCACCCCTCCTTTCCCTTTTATTCTTTTCTTATTTTTAAATAATAGTTCTTTTGTAATGTGGTATATAACACTGAATTGAAACCGGCACCGTACGCCCGTATCTGGGGTCTTATTTACAAATGTCTGTTATAAATACTTGTGCTCATTATACGCTATCATTTGTTTTCATTGTACTGAATTCTTGTGCTCCCACTGCGGTTGTACCTCCCTGTTTCCCCTGTTTCCTCTTTAGAAAAACACCCGCCACCCACACGCGCATTTGTGTGTTCACAGGGCTCATGTATTTCAACCACGTTGACAGATCTGCCAGATTGGGCGCAAAGGTTTCCTAAAATTTCCATATTGGCCCCAAGGTTTTTTTTAACGTGCGGCTTTTACTTGTGGATTTTAAGTTACAGACGCTTTTCTGAGAGCTTAGCGGTGGAAGGATTACGTCCTCAGATTATGTCCTCAAACTTTGTTCTGTATCATTTGCTGGTGGCCTAGGACAGAACAGCACCCAGATGTTGATGGGGAAATGTAGTCTTTTTCTTGGGTATGAGATACATGAAATCACCGAAGAGAACTTGGGGAATCCTACTGATTTTTCATCGGCGGAAGAGCCCAGGAACATTCTGATTTTAGTACTTTCATGTACTGAGAGTTGCTAATCATTTCATTCTTTGGTGGTACCTTTTGGCCTGAGATGTGGTTTTTGAATGCACACATAGACTGTACTGGCTTCCCTTTAAATAAATGAGAGGAAACAAATTTATAAGCATCTGCATTTTTTGAGATACCTGTGGCTTGGATACTGTTTGGCAAAAGCAGTGAGGAATATTTAAGGAACACTGGCTTTCAGCCTGAGGATATGACAGTGTGGCAACAACCGATTTTGTTATTCCACCTTGCGAACTAGCACGCTCTTTGCCGCTTGCTCTCAAATTTTAAGTAGCAGTCTATCTTCAACTAATAGATGTCTTTTGTAAATGCCTCCTCGGTTCTGAAAACTAATGTTAGCGTAATGTTGAAAAAGGTTGTAAGAATTGGGGGAGGGATGCCCAAGCATTTTGTGAGCCCCCTGCCATGAGCACTTCATGACCTTTTTAAAAGGGGCACACTAAGGTGTTTGTTTTGAATAGTCACAGAAAATGCTCACTTAAAATTGACGGAGCTCAAATTAGCCGCAGCTAACTTGCTCCATTGATTTTAATGCAGTTTAAGCACGCATAACTCTTTCTAAACTGAGCGCCTTGTGTTGCATTGGAAATCCTAGCTAATCTTGAGGTTCATCAAATGCTGTACTCTGGCAACGAAAACCATGCATGAGCTCTGCTTGCTGCTTGCATAATACTAGTGTGAGGCGGGCCAGAGCTACTTGCAAGACATGATTGAGAATTTCATCCTGTGAACTGCAAGATTTTGTGTGTAACTTCGTAGGATCAGCATCAAAGCCCTTGCACCAAACCTTATTTCTTGTATTACGTAGAAGTAAGCCTAACTGATTTCCAGGGAGCACACGTAAGCGTTCTTAGGGTATAGGGATTCCTGAAAATATGTTTCAAGTCAACGCTGTCCCAAACCAAATGGTGAATGGTTAGAGCAGCTTTCCAAAATAAAAGCTATTCATCAGTTTTTGTGGAGTTTGTTCTGTGAAGTAGTAGTCTTAATTGAGGGTTGGAAAACTGTATTCCCCAATTGGTTATCCCACTGAACACTTTTTGACCTCCATCCCTATTTTAGTAAATCGCGGAACAGTGTCATAGAAAACCTGTCATGCTAGAAGGGGCCCTTTAGCTCAGGTTTATGGTATGATGGTGGCAGGATTAGAAACACATTGCTCTACCTCTTTTGTTTTTCCCTCTTGCAAGGGGATTGGGGAAAGGACAGAAATTGAGACTGCAATGTTCTTAAGCATGTTTTTAATACACCATTTGATTGTGAGTTTAATTTTATTTTTAAGCTGGCACTTAATTGTAAAGTGTTAATGGATCTTCTCCAATGCTTGTAGTTCCCATGTCCCACTTCTGATGCCTTTTTGTACACATGCTAAACTTTTTTTAAAAATTAAAATTTGTTTTCAAAAATTGGCATATGGGGTTTAAGTGTTATCCATGACTACAGTAATAAACAAGCTGAGTGAAACGTGAATGGAAATGTGTTTTTAGCCTGGCACCTGCTGTTTTCCTCTTCTTCCTGGGCCACACGAATGAAAAAGCCAACTAGCTCATAGGTATCCGTTGCCCCCACGTTCTGTAGAAATCAGCGAGCCAGGATTTTGCATCCTGTTCCATTTCCAGTTTCTACAAGCTGGTGGCTCATAGAGCCCTGCTAGGTGTTGCTGGATCATAGCTGTCAACTTACATATTTGAAAATAAGGGACCAGCAGCCAAAATAAGGGACCTGCAGCCTCACCTGTTCCAGGCACTCCAGTCTTCCTGTCCTCCTGCAGTCTGGTCAAACTCATGCTCGAGAACACTGTCCAACCAACTTTGTAACCAGAGGTTCAACTGAATAGAATCTGAATCACATGCACCACAAGGCCTATGCAGCCTCAACTGAAGATGGCTCCCTGACCTGGCTTTGCACTGCAAAGTTTGCAGCAGCACGTGCAACAAAATGGCGTCCAGCATTCAAAACCCCCTTCAGCTTGCATTAACTAGCCACACACAAGGCATGCAAGCTCCACCCCCCCCAGTCGTTCTTAGACTTTTTATTGGGTGAGCAACACAGCCAAGCAACACAGTTGGTGCCTCCCTCCTCCCTGGCTGGCAGGGAGGGAGAGGAGCTGCTTCCTTTGAAATTTAAGGGACATCATTTAAGGGACATCCATCAATAAGGGACAACAGCGAGACATGGCGCTGGAATAAGGGACTGTCCCTTCAAATAAGGGACACTTGACAGCTATGTGCTGGATTACAAATCAAATGAGTTGACATGGGAAAGGATCTCTGCAATGGTGTCCCATTTGTAGGCCTGTCCTCTCAGAAGCATGTTTGGTGTCAACACTGCCATATTAAAACTTGTCTGTGTTCCTCAGACATTTGTAGGAAACTCCTTTAATCAGCCTGGATGGATGAATCCCACTTGGGTGTTTTACCTCTTTGTGAACTGGGAATTGATCTGTTTTTATAGCTGTACCCCATTCTGAAGCATACGCTAGCAATGATAAAACAAAAACTGGAGTGTCACAGGCTGCCCAACCTTCCCATAAGAGCTAAGGATGACATTTGTGTGACACTACTTGAATCGGAACCATAGTCATATGGCGAGGCTGCTCTGAATTGAACGTTGTTGGACTCCCAACTCCCTCCCATACCAATCAGCATGGCCAAGGTTGGGGGATGAATGAAGCCACAGTCTCAACATCTGGAAGATCACAGATTCCTCGTCCCTGGCCTTGAGAAAGCACAAAACTAGTGAATTGGGGCAGGGGGTTGTCCAGACAAAACTAACTTGCAGTAAACATGCTGCCTGCTGCTGTTGCTGCTGTTTAGTCATGTCCGACTCTTCGTGACCCCATGGACCAGAGCACGCCAGGCACTCCTGTCTTCCACTGACTCCCGCAGTTTGGTCAAAGTCATGTTTGTAGCTTTGAGAACACTGTCCAACCATCTTGTCCTCTGTTGTCCCCTTCTCCTTGTGCCCTCAATCTTTCCCAACACCAGGGTCTTTTCCAGGGAGTCTCAGCTTCACGATCTGTCCTTCCAGTGAGCACTCAGGGCTGATTTCCTTAAGAATTGATGAGTTTGATCTTCTTGCAGTCCATGGGACTCTCAAGAGTCTCCTCCAGCACCATAATTCAAAAGCATAAATTCTTCGGCGATCAGCCTTCTTTATGGTCCAGCTCTCACTTCCATACATCACTACTGGGAAAACCATAGCTTTAACTATACGGACCTTTGTTAGCAAGGTGATATTTCTGCTTTTTAAGATGCTGTCTAGGTTTGTCATTGCTTTTCTCCCAAAAAGCAGGCGTCTTTTAATTTCGTGGCTGCTGTCACCATCTGCAGTGATCATGGAGCCCAAGAAAGTAAAATCTCTCACTGCCTCCATTTCTTCCCCTTCTATTTGCCAGGAGGTGATGGGACCAGTGGCCATGATCTTTCTTGATGTTGCCTATGGTTCACCAATCTGCTGTTCCTGTTTTAGAACACGGCGTGCAACTTTCATTCGATTTCACTGACAGCTGACTTCTCCAATGGTGGCTTCTCCAGGCTTGTGAAAACCAATAAATAATGCCCAGTGTCCAAAATTGCCCAGTGGTCCAGATGAAGCCATTTCCCTCCTCCGTTGCTTGTTTTAGAAAGAGGGCTTTGGCAATAGCTTTTGACTGGGAATCTGCGAGATGATTAGTCAGAACGCAACAGCTCTCATCATGTTCACAGCCTCTATTGAATTAAATACAAGTGAATAACGGGATGCTGACATTTTGGAGTAAGGTGAGAACAACACAGCTACGTGGCTGCGAGTTGTTCTTGGAAAAAGTTCTCGCTCTCTAATCCTCATCTCCCACATTTAAAAAAGGATGCTGGAAATACGAATAAACCCATGGGCGTGAAATCGCTTGCCGTCGTTCTAACCCCCCAGCTTCCACGAGCAGCTTATAATGGAATTCCTTCTCCTGCTCCAAGTCCGCCCTTTGTCTGAAAGCAGAGAGGTGGATGAATATCAGTAAACAGGTAACTCGGACCATTACTTTCTGTTGTACAGTGTATATATACCCTATTTTTCGCTCTATAAGACGCACCAGACCACAAGTTTTTGGAGGAGGAAAATAAGAAAAAAATATTCTGAATCTCAGAAGGCAGAACAGCAAGAGGGATCGCTGCGCAGTGAAAGCAGCAACCCCTCTTGCTGTTCTTTCTTCGGAGATAGCTGCGCAGCCTGCATTCGCTCCATAAGACGCACACACATTTCCCCTTTCTTTTTAGGAGGGAAAAAGTGAGTCTTACAGAGCAAAAAATACGGTAACTTGTCCTTAGGGTGGTTTACATTTTTTTTTAAAACCACACAACTAATGACATAATACAATGAAACAGAAGGAATGAAACACTAAATCAGACCTAGGTAAGGTAGGTCAAGGGACATAGGTGGCGCTGTGGGTTAAACCACAGAGCCTAGGACTTGCTGATCAGAAGGTTGGCGGTTCGAATCCTCGCAATGGGGTGAGCTCCTGTTGCTCGGTCCCTGCTCCTGCCCACCTACCAGTTCGAAAGCACGTCAAAGTGCAAGTAGATAAATAGGCCACATGGCCACATGACCCGGAAGCTGTATGCCAGCTCCCTCGGCCAATAAAGCGAGATGAGCGCCGCAACCCCAGAGTTGGTCACGACTGGACCTAATGGTCAGGGGTCCCTTTACCTTTACGGTAGGCCAAAAGCAGCTTAAAAACCATGGGGTCTCAATCCATTAAAACACCGAGATCAAATGCCCAAGAATGTCTTGGCCAGATGGTAAGGAGACAAGAGGCCAAGTACTCACCTCCAGAGGCAGGGAGTCCTATAATCTAGGTGCAGTCACAGATGAGGCCCTGCTTCACAGCTGAACTAGTCATGCCCCAGCCGGAACCTCCACAACAGATCTTAAGGACCAGGCAGGCTGCTGGTATGGGAGACCTGATCCTTTAGGTCAGGTGTGGGGAACCTCTGGCTCTTGTTGTGGAACTTCAACTCCCGTAATCCCTGCTCATTGGGCATACTGCCTGGTGCTGATGAGAAATGTACCGTATTTTTCGCTCTATAGGACGCACCGGACCATAGGACGTGCCTTGTTTTAGAGGGGGAGAACAAGAAGAAAAAAAAATCTCCCCCTCTCTGCTCAGCGCCCCTTCAGCGAAGCGGCAGAAGAAACAGAGCCCCTTCCATTTCTCCTCCCGCTTCGCTGAGGGGGCGCCGCGCAGCTCTCCCTCTCTGCTGAAGCCGGGAGAGTCAGCAAAAGGAACCGAAGCCTGCGGAGCACAGTGGGAACTTGCGCTGCGCTCCGAAGGCCTCAGGTGGCTATCCTTGAAGCCTGGAGAGCGACCCCTGCGCCTGGTGGGCACCGACCCCTCTCGCTCTCCAGGCAACGCGAAGCCTTCAGAGCGTGGAGGAAGCGCTCCCTCTGCGCTTCGGAGGCTTCGCGTTGCTATCGCTGAAGCCAAGGAGCCTGCATTCGCTCCATAGGACACACACACATTTCCCCTTGATTTTTGGAGGGGAAAAAGTGCGTCCTATAGAGCGAAAAATACGGTAGTTCATCAACACCTGGCAGACCAAAGGTTTCCTACCCCATGGAGCAGCCATTTAGAACTTGAATGGCAATCTCTACGACCTCGATTGCTTTGTCTACACTTGCTTGGCACTGATTCTCAAGAGTTTCAGATAAATCTTACGAAGCCGTGTACCTTGCCAGTAGTAAGGCTTGTCTCTTTGCTTCCTCTAATGCAAGCCTAGCCTCTTCCTCTTCCCTTCTCCTCCTCTCCTCAGCCTCACGCCTCACTCGCTCCTCTTCTTCCTGCTTCCTTCTCTCGTACTCCAAGCGCTGCTCTTCTGCCATCTCGGCTAAGAGTCGGCGTTCCTCTTCCAGCTGCATTTCCCTTTCTTTCTGCCTCCGTTTCTCCGCTTCTAAGGGAAATAGATAGTTAGACACAAGATTTACCCACCCAGGAAGAATGGCAGATGAAGTTGATGGACTACATGGAACTGGTGGAAATGACTGGCAGAATCCGAGACCAGGGAGAAGAGTCGGTAGAAGAAGAATGGAAGAAATTTAAAGACTATTTACAGAAACATTGTAAAATTAAGGAATGTTAGAAGGATGCTGGAATGAAGACAGATGGTCATAGCAGTAATGTTACAGAATTAAGTAAAATTGGATTATGAATAGGTGAGAATGTAAAGATACAATATATTAAGATAAATTATTAAGATAAAAGTAAAAATGGAAAGGATTTGCTGAAACAATTAACTGAATTAGAATACAAAAAAGGGAGGTGTGAGGAGGTCAGGGAAACAAGCAAAAGAAAAATAAGATATGGAAAGATCAATTTGTTTTTAATTGGTTTTATTTTTATTTTTCTTACTTATATTTTATTTTTATTTTTCTTACTTATATTTTTGTACTTATATTTAATTGGTTTTATTTTTATTTTTTCTTACTTATATTTTTGTAATTCTTTGAAACTAAAAAATATTATTTCCAAAAAAAAAAGGGGGGGGGGAAGAGATAGTTATAGATAGTAGTTGGTGTAATAGAGCATATTACGCCGTTTGAGCATATTACTCCGATCCTGGTCCGACTGCACTGGCTACCAATTAGTTTCCGGGTCCAAATCAAAGTGCTGGTTTTGACCTATAAAGCCTTAAATGGCTCAGGACCGCAGTACCTCAAGGACTGCCTCTTTCCATATGAACCTACCCAGACCCTGAGATCATCTTCTGAGGCCCTCCTTCGTGTGCCTCCTCCTCAAGAGGTTCGGAAAGTGGCAACACGAGAACAGGGCCTTCTCTGCTTTGGCTCCCCGTCTGTGGAATGCTCTTCCCACGGAGGTTCGCCTGGTGCCTTCATTATACACCTTTAAGCATCAGGCAAAAACGTTCCTTTTAAACCAGGCCTTTGGTTGATTTGATTGACATCTTATGCCTTTTTAAAATGTGGTCTTTTTTGCGGGTGTGTTATTGAATTCTTGTTTTTATTTTGATTATATATATTGTGCTTTTTATATTCTGATTTTGTTCTATGAACCGCCCTGAGAGCGGTATAAAAATTCAAATAATAATAATAATAATAATAGTTGCTAGCTGCTGTGATCAGTTTGTAGTCCAGAGATAAGTGGAGTACCCAATTAGTATTATATAGTAATATATTTAATAGGACACACACACACACACACACACACACAGACAGGGCTGCCATCTTAACATGCCACAGCATCCCAGCATGACGTGGTACTGGGCACTCAAGGGCTTTGTGAGAAATAAATAATAATAATAATAATAATAATAATAATAATAATAATAATTTATTTATACCCTGCCCATCTGGCTGAGTTTCCCCAGCTACTCTGGGCAGCTTCCAATCGAGTATTAAAAACAACACAGCATTAAATATTAAAAACTTCCCTAAACAGGGCTGCCTTCAGTTGTCTTTTAAGAGTAAAATAGTTGTTTATTGCCTTGACATCTGCTGGGAGGGTGTTCCACAGGGCAGGTGCCACTACCAAGAAGGCCCTCTGCCTGGTTCCATGTAACCTCACTTCTCGCAGCGAGGGAACCGCCAGAAGACCCTCGGCGCTGGACCTTAGTGTCCGGGCAGAACGATGGAGGTGGAGACGCTCCTTCAGGTATACTAGGCTGAGGCCGTTTAGGGCTTTAAAGGTCAGCACCAACACTTTGAATTGTGCTCGGAAACGTACTGGGAGCCAATGCCAGTGAAATGGTAGCTTGTAGTGCCAGTGGATAAGCTGACAGAATAGGGGGCCACACTGACTGACAGGAGGAGGCCATGGAGGGCGTCTTACCAAGGTCCTTCCCACCTCAGACCTGGAACTTTCCTTGGCGTACCTGCGCGTTCTCGCTCCTCCTGCTGCTTTTTCTTCTGCATTGCCAGGAGTTTCCTGCGGAGCTCCTCCTGCTGGTGCTGGGCATGTTCCTGGGCTGCCTTCTCAGCTTGCTGCTGCCTTGCTGCTTCCTCTTCCTGCCGCCGGCGCTCTTCTTCCAGCTGCTGTTTCCTTAGACTAAAACGAAGAGGCATCCGTTGGAGGGAGGCTCCAGGTAGGTCATGCAGGGCAAAAGCAAGGGGAACCGCAAGACAAGGGAGAGGAGTTTAGCATATAGGGATGAAGAATCCGTGGTCCTCCCAGATGCTGCTGGACTCCAGCTCCCATCGGGCCCAGCCAGCATGGCCAATGGTCAGGGGATGGTGGAAACTGAAGCCCAACACCATTTGAAGGTTCAGCACCGAGGGCCTTCTGGCGGTTCCCTCACTGCGAGAAGCCAAGTTACAGGGAACCAGGCAGAGGGCCTTCTCGGTAGTGGCGCCCTCCCTGTGAAACGCCCTCCTATCAGATGTCAAAGAGAACAACAACAACCAGACTTTTAGAAGACATCTGAAGGCAGCCCTGTTTAGGGAAACTTTTAATGTTTCATGTATTACAGTATTTTAATATTTTTTTGAAAGCCGCCCAGAGTGGCTGGGGAAGCCCAGCCAGATGGGCGGGGTATAAATAATAAATTATTCTTATTCTTATTCTTAAGGGCTGCAGAAGAAGAAGAAGAGTTTGGATTTGATATCCCGCTTTATCACTACCCTAAGGAGTCTCAAAGCAGCTAACATTCTCTTTTTCCCTCCTCCCCCACAACAAACACTCTGTGAGGTGAGTGGGGCTGAGAGACTTCAGAGAAGTGTGACTAGCCCAAGGTCACCCAGCAGCTGCATGTGGAGGAGCGGGGAAGTGAACCCGGTTAGCCAGATCATGAGTCTACCACTCTTAACCACTGCACCACACTGGCTCCCCATCCCATATCTAATAAAAGGGCAAGATAGCCAGCCAGTGCATTCTACAGGGCAGCGATGGCCAAACTTGGCCCTCCAACTGTTTTGGGACTACATCTCCCATCATCCCTAACTAACAGGACCAGATGGGAATGGTAGTCCCAAAACAGCTGGAGGGCCAAGTTTGGCCATCCCTGCTATAGGGCGAACCTACACTGGTGTGTTTTAACGTTAAAAAATGGGTTATAAAAATGTGACACCAGGGGGCACCACAGAGCAGTGATACGTCGGCAATAGGAAATGGCACTGAGAACTATTTAACTTTTTAAAATAGCCTTTCATAGCGTTTTTACGGATTAGTGTAGCCTCAGCATAAATAAAGGGGAAACAAGTCTAGGAATCATTTGCTGGTCTAGCATGGGAATCTGCCAGGAAACCTGCATCACCCTTAATATTTACAAGTTCGGTTTTGCAAATATCGGATCTCATGTGCTTCGGGTTTGGGATGTAACTGTGAATGACCTACACTAGGACCATTAGTACCACATTCTGATGCAAAGGCAAATTGGACAAGTTTGAATAAAGGTTTCTGAATTGGCAACATTGCTTTTGACTGTCAGAATGCAAACTCCAGGGGTGGGGAGGCAATGGAGTTAAAAACTGTAATTTTTTGTGTGCTGATGTGCATCTATAAAACAATAAAGAATATCTACATATCTGATGGAATGGATGCAGGAAGGGAGGCTGGGTGTTGGAGGAAATGCAGGGAGGGAGGCTGGGTGTTGGAGGAAATGCAGGGAGGGAGGCTGGGTGTTGGAGGAAATGCAGGGAGGGAGGCTGGGTGTTGGAGGAAATGCAGGGAGGGAGGCTGGGTGTTGGAGGAAATGCAGGGAGGGAGGCTGGGTGTTGGAAGAAATGCAGGGAGGGAGGCTGGGTGTTGGAAGAAATGCAGGGAGGGAGGCTGGGTGTTGGAAGAAATGCAGGGAGGGAGGCTGGGTGTTGGAGGAAATGCAGGGAGGGAGACTGGGTGTTGGAGGAAATGCAGGGAGGGAGGCTGGGTGTTGGAAGACATGCAGGGAGGGAGGCTGGGTGTTGGAGGAAATGCAGGGAGGGAGGCTGGGTGTTGGAGGAAATGCAGGGAGGGAGGCTGGGTGTTGGAAGACATGCAGGGAGGGAGGCTGGGTGTTGGAAGACATGCAGGGAGGGAGGCTGGGTATTGGAAGACATGCAGGGAGGGAGGCTGGGTGTTGGAAGAAAGGCAGGGAGGGAGGCTGCATGTTGGAAGAAATGCAGGGAGGAAGGCTGGGTGTTGGAGGAAATGCAGGGAAGGAGGTTGGGTGTTGGAGGAAATGCAGGGAGGGAGGCTGGGTGTTGGAAGAAATGCAGGGAGGGAGGCTGGGTGTTGGAAGAAATGCAGGGAGGGAGGCTGGGTGTTGGAAGAAATGCAGGGAGGGAGGCTGGGTGTTGGAGGAAATGCAGGGAGGGAGACTGGGTGTTGGAGGAAATGCAGGGAGGGAGGCTGGGTGTTGGAAGACATGCAGGGAGGGAGGCTGGGTGTTGGAGGAAATGCAGGGAGGGAGGCTGGGTGTTGGAGGAAATGCAGGGAGGGAGGCTGGGTGTTGGAAGACATGCAGGGAGGGAGGCTGGGTGTTGGAAGACATGCAGGGAGGGAGGCTGGGTATTGGAAGACATGCAGGGAGGGAGGCTGGGTGTTGGAAGAAAGGCAGGGAGGGAGGCTGCATGTTGGAAGAAATGCAGGGAGTTTTGTAGGACACTGAGGATACACTGCAGGCTGGCAGATAATTGTGGTTCGTATGGCAAGTTGGCCCTGCTATATTTGGAGAGGGGTGTGTGTGTTTCCTGCTCATTCTCCTGCCCCCGATGGTGGGCATCTTCCCCCTCCCTCACTAACCGTATTTCTGCCATCCTCCTCTGCTGCTCCTGTTCCATTTCCTCTTTCATCCTCTCCATGCGCTCCTGCTCTTCCTGCTCCTTCCGCTTCCGCTCCTCCTGCTCCCTCCGTTTTCTCTCCACTGCAAGCCGCCTCTTCTCTGCCCTCTCGGCTATCATTTGCTCTCGCGAGAGTTTCTCCTCCTGCTTGTTCCGAGGCGGGTCCAGTGGCTGGGAAGCACAAAGGGGGAGAGGGGAGAGAGTGTGCTATTGTGCTTAGGTTCTGCTCAAGGGTTTCCCTGGAGGTATCTGGTTGGCTGCTAGTGAAGGAACGGGTTTCTGTGCAGTGAGTTTGAAATTGACCCAAAATCCCCATTTTCCTTCTCCAAGGGAGCATTTCTAAAATGCATTAACTTGAGTTTTTCAAGCTCAGGAAGCTTGAGCTTGAGTCAATGTATAAACAGAAAGCCAGCTGTATAAAGAAGTGCTCAAACCCCTCTCCCTTATCAGTCCGTGACGGCAATGGATGGCCTTGGCTGTTCCAGTGGAGCAGGGTTGGCACGTCTGGGTCTTATCTTACATCCTGACCACACTCTGACGCACAGACCTAGTCCGGGAACAGCGCCAGGAGAGTTGGTGACCTTCTTACCCCAAGATAAGAGTGCCAGAACAGGAATACCCTTATATGGTCAAGAGTACAGGAAGAGGAACACCCTTTTATGGTTAAGAGTACCGGAGCAGGAACATCTGTGGTGTCAACCTGCATGTATAAGCTGACGTGGCTGGATTCCTGGGGAAGGGAGGGAGAGGGTGCCTTCCCAAGTCTCTTTGGACTTGCTGTGAAATGACCACGCAAGTGCCTTCTGCTATCCGGAGAGCAGAATAAACTCTTTCTCTGAATCAACCTTGGTGTCAGTTGACTTCCTTTCTCCCTCCCAGGAACAACGCAGACCCCACCAGTCAGTAAAGTCTAATAAGGCTACACTAGGAGAACAGGATGCTGAACGAGATGGGCCTTGGGCCTGATCCAGAAGGGCTCTTTTGACACATCATTAACCATGTGGAGTTTGCCTTTGCTGTGACTCAGGATGCTTCCACGCAGCAGTTTATGGTGAACTCGGCGCACATTGCATGGTCTGCATCCGAAAGCCATCCCATATTCCCACCCCACCCCCTTTAATCGTGATCTGTAATTTCTGCAGAAAAACTGATATGTAAAAAAACCTACCCAGACCCAAACCAGAAACCAAGACATGGAAACAGTAAATCTAGATTAAATTGTGAAGGGGTGGACGTTTTGATGAGAACGGCATCCTGTGAATATTGGGGGGGAGGGACTTGTGTTTCTGGAGTCCCACGTGGGGCAAAAGATTCCTCGAGGCCTAACTGAACACATTCCAATAAATGCATAGCATGCAACCTTGGCCAGTGGTTTTTTAAAAAAGTAATACTCAAAGGGGGATTCATAATGTACGGCGGGAAGGCACATTGCCCTTCCAGCCACAGTCCTCAGCATACTCCTGCTCACCGGTGGAAATTATTCTTAGAAAAATAGTTTCAGGGCAGTAATGGACACTTTCATCTTATTGGGAATTGCCCTGCAAGGGGTGGGGGTGGGATTTGGATAGGGATTGAAGCTGGGGAGGGAAGAGCTAAACCTCCCCCCTCCCTACACATTGTGGTCCCAGTGAAAATCACCACCCTTTTAAGTATCAGCTTTAAGAATCACCTACATCTAAATCGCAGAGCCTTGGGCTCGGCGGTTCGAATCCCTGTGACGGGGTGAGCTCCCGTTGCTTGGTCCCTGCTCCTGCCAACCTAGCAGTTCGAAAGCCCGCCAGTGCAAGCAGATAAACAGGTACCACTCTGGTGGGAAGGTAAACGGCGTTTCCGTGCGCTGCTCTGGTTCGCCAGAAGCAGCTTAGTCATGCTGGCCATATGATCTGGAAACTGTATGACGGCTCACTTGGCCAATAAAGCGAGATATTAATAATAATAATAATAATAATAATAATAATAATAATAATAATAATAATTTATTTGTGCTCACCCATCTGGCTGAGTTTCCCCAGCCACTCTGGGCGGCTCCCAATCAAGTATTAAAAACAATACAGAGTTAAATATTAAAAACTTCCCTGAACAGGGCTGCCTACAGATGTCTTTTAAAGATAGGATAGCTACTTATTTCCTTCACATCTGAAGGGAGGGTGTTTCACAGGGTGGGCGCCACTACCGAGAAGGCCCTCTCTCTGGTTCTCTGTAACCTTACTCCTCGCAATGAGGGAACCGCCAGAAGGCCCTTGGCGCTGGACCTCAGTGTCCGGGCTGAACGATGGGGGTGAAGATGCTCCTTCAGGTATACAGGACCAAGGCCATTTAGGGCTTTAAAGGTCAGCACCAACACTTTGAATTGTGCTCACTTTGAGATGAGTGCTGCAACCCCAGAGTCGTCCGCGACTGGACCTAATGGTCAGGGGTCCCTTTACCTTTACCTTTACATCCACATTGAAAGCACTTGCATGCATTTAATGCAACATGTTGTTAGTCGGTAAGTATAACTTGCATTCCTGGCATTTTAGATGCAGCCGCCTGGGTGGTTCTTATCCAAGAGCACCTCTTGCACAGCTGTGTGAAAGCTTACAAGTGGCAAGAACATGTGTGTTGGCCTGGCTGCATGGGTCTCCCTGGTTGTGACACCTCCCTTCCTAAATGGTTCAAGAATGAATTCAGAAAGCAGCTCTTCAGGAAAATGACATTGTTTACCTCTGGAGGGTCATTGCTCAGAGCTGTGTCAGGCTGGGAGCCATCTGCAGGGGCAACTACTGGGTGGCCAACAGCAGCCGTCTCATCAGCAGGAACGGCATGAGGTCCAGAAGGATGGAGAACATCTTCAGCAGAAGGTTCTTCGCCTTTTTCAAGTGGCAAGATGGGTTCTTCCCTGAGAGGGCTGGAAGGAGGAGGGCTTTGATCTTCGTCTCCTCCTCCTTCTTCTTCAAGAGAACTGATCTGCTCTATTTCAACAGCAACATCCTCTTTTTCTTCACCATGGTTTGGGTCCTTGGCAGCCTCTGATCTTTTGACACCTGCCGACTTCTCTTTGGAAGAAGGAACTGTTTTTCCAACAGCCTTCTTCTGTTTTGGTTTCCCTGCAAAAAGACAAACACACACACACACACAACAATGACCCAGGAGCTGCACCTGAGTTTATCTCGTGAAACTATTGCACAAGGTTTTCTGGACATGCCAAATATTTTTTTTTAAATGCTAGGGCCAAACTATGTGTTATACAAATACAGTCATACCTTGGAAGTCAAACGGACTGTATTTGTATAACATATAGTTTGGCCTTGTGTTTTTAAAAAATCCGTTTGACTTCCTAAACGTTCGGAAACCAAAGCGTGGTTTGAAGAAAGCTCCTGCAGCCAATCGGAAGCCGTGGAAGCCACATCAGACATTCAGGTTCCAAAGAATGTTTGTAAAATATACTTGGAGTCAAGAGTGGATTTCATGCTCTTTATTCAGCTCACAGTGGTGAGGAGGATTGGAAGTTCCCCCAGAATGTCTGCCTTATATACATTATTTACACAATGGGCCCCACGTGATTGGCTAATTCCGGGATTCTCCTGTAGGCCAATAAAGTTGCGGATTCACTTCCACCTGGAGCGGGATTGGGTGGCTCCTGTGGACTAATCAGACTGCTGCATTCTGGATCCTATTGTTCTAGGACCAATCAGACTGCTGCATTCTGGATCCTATTGTTCTAGGACCAATCAGACTGCTGCATTCTGAATCCTATTCAACTCAGTACATAAGAACTAAGAAATGCAAACTGCCAGAAGTAAGTCCCACTGTTTTCTGTGAGGCTTCCTCACTAGAGAGTGAATCAGGGTGTTTTTACATGAGTAGAATGTGTCCTTTTATTTAAAATGCATCTCCGGGTTATTTGTGGGGCATAGGAATTTGTTCATTTTTTAATAAAAAAAATAGTCCAGCCCCCCACATGGTCTGAGGGACAGTGGACCGGCCCCCTGCTGGAAAGGTTTGCTGACCCCTGGCTGAATCCCTCACACAGGAACAACATCCAGTTTTTAAATGGCCTTTTCCTTTACCTACAACAAAATCTGTCCGTTTATCTTTCTTGAGTGTCTTCTTCTGCACTTTCAATACAGTTCCAGTTCTCACCGATTCAGGTTTCTTCTTCCCTGTCTTCGCTTTGTCCTCAACAACACCTGCAGCCTGTTAGTAAAGAAAGAAAAAGTGTGTAGAACACAGGGTGGCATAAAAGAAAGAAATTTAGTGCTTAACCAAATACAGGTTAGCATAGCATATTTTTGTTTTGGTGACAATTTTAAAATTTGATTTTTAAAGAGTTCCTCTTTTGTTTTCTTCTTTGGCGATCACATGTAGCCAAGTAAGATGGTCTGCCATGAACAGGTTTTAGGTTTGATGAGGCCCTAAGATACTGAAGGTAATGGGGCCCTTGATATGTCCAGCTGTCCTTTGTCACTGTTTTTTGTGTTGAATATATGCTATATTGTAATTTATGGGCCTAACAGGTATCTAAAACCATTTGCACATAACAAAATACGTATTTTATCAAAGTAATTGTTGAACTGAAATACAATTAAGAAGTATATTAATAGTGAAATACAATTAAGAAGTATATTCATAGTGAAATAATTATTAAGCTCTAACTGTATGTAGGTTTTATTTTATTTGCTTTTTATCTTATATTTTTGAAATGTACATCCAGGTGTTTTTCCCTTTAAATTTTTTGGGGCCCCCCAAGAGAGTGGGGCCCTAAGCTATAGCTTGTTTAGCTTATACATAAATCCAGCACTGTCCATGAACACAGTATTAACAGCAAGTCCACAAGTGACTGTGGAGGCCAATTCTGGATCCACACACATATTGGTAGAGGAAGAGGAGTGCAGGGGGAGCGCCCAGCCCCTGGCAGCACGATCTCGGTGGGGTGCCATCGTGGCTGTTCCCCCAACTGTGCTGGGCACCATGCCCCTGGGACTCGGACTCGCCCTGCCCCCGCCTGTTCTCCGCCCCCCCCCCCCCCGGTGCTGGAGCCTGAAGCTCCACCACTGTCCACACATCCTTCCACAGTGGGAACACAGGTTTCTGGGCAGGAGTTGATCCAGTGAGGGTTTGCCAAGCGTGCCTTCCTCTTAGTGCGTTTCTCCCTTGTGTTCTGAGTTCGAGTGTCTTCAAAGTCCACAACACCTTTGGTAAAGGCTGTTCTGCGATTGGGAGCGCTTGCAGGCCAGTGTTTCCCAATTATCAGTGTTTATAGTACTTTTTTCTTTATTAGGGACGCGGGTGGCGCTGTGGGTAAAACCTCAGTGCCTAGGACTTGCTGATCGTAAGGTCGGCGGTTCGAATCCCCGCAACGGGGTGAGCTGCCGTCGTTCGGTCCCAGCTCCTGCCCACCTAGCAGTTCGAAAGCACCCTAAGTGCAAGTAGATAAATAGGTATCGCTTTATAGCGGGAAGGTAAACGGCGTTTCCGTGTGCGGCTCTGGCTTGCCAGAGCAGCTTCGTCACGCTGGCCACGTGACCCGGAAGTGTCTTCGGACGGTGCCAGCTCCCGGCCTCTTGAGTGAGATGAGCGCGCAACCCTAGAGTCCCCGACTCGGCCCCGAACACACTGACCAGATGTTTGGAAGCTGTGGCTGGATGGTTTCGTGGGAGCCGACTGAAACTAAATCCTTCGAAGACAGAGGTCCTATGGCTGGGTCGGGATGGCATGGGGATGAGGGACCAACTCCCTTCTCTTGCGGGGCCCAATTAGTGCCATTGCCTTCCGTTAAGAGTTTGGGTGTAATCCTTGACGCCTCCCTTTCCATGGAGGCGCAAGTTACAGCAACAGCCAAGGCAACATTTTTCCACCTTCGCCGCATCAAGCAGTTGGTCCCTTACCTTTCCCGCCCCGACCTGGCCACAGTGATCCATGCGGCGGTCACCTCCAGGCTTGACTACTGTAATTCGCTCTATGCGGGGCTGCCCTTGAAGCTGTCCCAGAAACTCCAGCGGGTACAGAATGCTGCAGCGAGGCTCCTCACGGGGTCTCTGCCATGGGAGCATATTCACCCAGTGTTTTTCAAGCTGCACTGGCTCCCGGTGGAGTACAGGGTCAGATTTAAGGTGCTGATTTTGACCTTTAAAGCCCTTCACGGCCTAGGACCCTCATACCTACGGGACCGCCTCTCCTGGTATGCCCCACGGAGAGCCTCAAGGCCCATAAATAACAACACCCTAGTGGTCCCAGGCCCTAAGGAAGTTAGATTGGCTTCAACCAGAGCCAGGGCCTTTTCAACACTGGCTCTGGCCTGGGGGAACGCTCTGCCTCATGAGACCAGGGCCCTGCAGGATCTGATTTCTTTCCGCAGGGCCTGTAAGACAGAGTTGTTCCGCCTGGCCTTTGGCTTGGGGCCAATTTGATTCCCTCCCTCTCTTCCCCCCCTTTCTTTTCCTTCTCTTCCTGCGATGAGGCTACATTTTAATATTTTAATGTTCCATTATTTTAATGTTGTATTTTATTTTTGTTTTTAAGTTGTAATCATTCATCTTGTTTTTATTATTGCTTGTAAGCCGCTCTAAGCCTGACCTTGGCTGGGGAGGGCGGGGTATAAATAAAAAATTATTATTATTATTATTAGAATCGGTCACGACTGGCCTGTACGGGCAGGGGTACCTTTACATTTACCTTTATAGTACTTTTTAAAAAAAAAATTGCCTTGGGAGAGTCTTTAAACCTAACAGGCACTCTATTTGCTTTTCCTCCCCCCACAAAACACAGGGATGTTGTTGGACTTCATCTCCCATCTGCCCCAGCAGCATGGCCCAATGGTCAGTGATGATGGAATTTGTTGCCCAATAACATCTGCAGGGCTTGCTATCAATGCCTTAAGAGGTGGTCTAAGATGCTTCGGTTTCTGAGGCAGAAAACCAGCACCCTCTCATTACAGTAGTCAATATAATAATGAGCAAAATAATCAACCATTTGCTTCCCTTTAGTAGTCCCCTAAAATGTCCATTTCGCTTTGCCCTGCCCTGTGGATCCGGATCAGTTTGCATAAAGATTTTTCCGCAATGTTTAACACTCACTGCCTTGGGATCAGTGGCCTTAGTTGGCTTTCTGGTTTTCTCTGGCAAAGATTTTTCTTCTTCTTCTTCTTCTTCTTCTTCTTCTTCTTCTTCTTCTTCTTCTTCTTCTTCTTCTTCTTCTTCTTTATCTTCTTCTTCTACCTGATGTTTTTCAGATGAATGGGTGCCCATTCTTGCGCCCTTCTCAATTTCGGCACTGCGGTCAAGAATCTCCATGTTGGTGCTGTCCAGTTCAGAGACCTTCTCCCTTTGAAAAAGCAGTATGAAATAATCAGATGGGACGAACACATGGAAAGTGAACAGACACATTGTCAGAGGTCCCTCTACAGATGGTGAGCACTTTGCGGAAGGGATTCCTACCGCATTCCAGAAATGCAGGTTTGCACAATTAAAGTGGGTTAAAGCACTCTGTCCCGCTCGTGACAAATCCGCTTTTATCAGAAAGACTTTTTGCAGTGGGGGAAATGCAATAAAAAGTGGAATAAACAAGCCAATTATGGGATGATGTATATAACCTCTGTGCAAGCAAATCAGGATGAGTGGCTCATTGCCGTATCCCCTCCCCGCCAACAAATCAGAACAAATGCTCAATGAAAAGCAGGCACCGTGTGACCTCCATGTGAGCTTCGGGCAAGCAAGTCAGGATGAATGCTTGGTAAACAGGGGATCTTTTCCTAGGGAAAGAAGAAACTGCAATAACAAAATGGAAACTTTGGATGCTACCTACCTACCTGCAAGGGACGCAGGTTGCGTTGTGGGTTAAACCACAGAGCCTAGGACTTGCTGATCAGAAGGTCGGCGGTTCGAATCCCTGCAACGGGGTGAGCTCCCGTTGCTCGGTCCCTGCTCCTGCCAACCTAGCAGTTCGAAAGCACGTCAAAGTGCAAGTAGATAAATAGGTACCACTCTGGCGGGAAGGTAAACGGTGTTTCCGTACGCTGCTCTGGTTTGCCAGAAGCGGCTTAGTCATGCTGGCCACATGACCTGGAAGCTGTACGCCGGCTCCCTCGGCCAATAAAGCAAGATGAGCGCCGCAACCCCAGAGTCGGTCACGACAGGACCTAATGGTCAGGGGTCCCTTTACCTTTACCTACCTGCAAAGTGCAAGGGAGACAGTGAAAGATACAGGAAACTGAATGCAGATTTCCAAAAAATAGCAAGGAGAGACAAGAGGGCCTTCTTAAACGAGCAATGCAAAGAAATAGAGGAAAACAACAGAATGGGAAAAACCAGAGATCTGTTCAAGAAAATTGGAGATATGAAAGGAAAATTTCGTACAAAGATTACCATAATGAAGGACAAAAGTGGAAAGGACCTAACAAAAGCAGAAGCAGAAGACATCAAGAAGAGGTGGCAAGAATACACAGAGGAATTATGTTAGGGTGTGAAACCTAAGACGCTGGCAAGTTAGCAATGTCATGTGACTTTAAGTAGTCAAGCTCGTTAAGTTGTTAAGTTGCTCAGTATATAAAGAGTGTTTGTTTTCTCTGCCTGGGGGGCGTGAAGCAAAAATGTCTGAAAGCTCCGGAGGTGTTTCTGTTATCTGTCTGCAATAAACCTGTCTTTGGAAAGACAGGCTTCCCTGTGTTGTTATTTCTTTGCTGCTGAGACTCTGAAGCTTGTACTGCAACAAGAACCTCTGCACTGGACTTAATTAATACTCTGCAAAGAGAACTGTTGCTGGTTGCGCAGCGGAAGCATTTACTGGACCAGTACACAGACTCTCTTAAATTATACCAGAAAAAAATCGATGTCTTGTATACCCCAGGTAGTGTGGCTGCTGACCTTGAGCCAGACATCCTGGAGAGTGAAGTCAAATGGACCTTAGAAAGCACTGCTAACAACAAGGCCAGTGGAAGTGATGATATTCCAGCTGAACTATTTAAAATTTTAAAAGATGATGCTGTTAAGGTGCTACACTCAATATGCCAGCAAATTTGGAAAACTCAGCAGTGGCCAGAGGATTGGAGATCAGTCTACATCCAAGTCCCAAAGAAGGGCAGTGCCAAAGAATGCTCCAACTACCGCACAATTGCACTCATTTCACACGCTAGCAAGGTTATCCTTAAAATTCTACAAAGCAGGCTTAAGCAGTATGTGGACTGAGAACTCCCAGAAGTGCAAGCTGGATTTCGAAGGGGCAGAGGAACCAGAGACCAAATTGCAAACATGTGCTGGATAATGAGAAAGCTAGAGAATTCCAGAAAAACATCTACTTCTGCTTCATTGACTACGCAAAAGCATTTGACTGTGTCGTCCACGGCAAACTATGGCAAGTTCTTAAAGAAATGGGAGTGTCTGATCACCTCATCTGTCTCCTGAGAAATCTCTATGTGGGACAAGAAGCTACAGTTAGAACTGGATATGGAATAACTGACTGGTTCAAAATTTGGGAAAGGAGTATGATAAGGCTGTATATTGTCTCCCTGCTTATTTAACTTATATGCAGAATTCATCATGCGAAAGGCTGGACTGGATGAATCCCAACACGGAATTAAGATTGCCGGAAGAAATATCAACAACCTCAGATATGCAGATAACACAACCTTGATGGCAGAAAGTGAGGAGGAATTAAAGAACCTTTTAATGAGGGTGAAAGAGGAGAGTGCAAAAATATGGTCTGAAGCTCAACATCAAAAAAACGAAGATCATGGCCACTGGTCCCATCACCTCCTGGCAAATAGAAGGGGAAGAAATGGAGGCAGTGAGAGATTTTACTTTCTTGGGTTCCATGATCACTGCAGATGTTGACAGCAGTCACAAAATTAAAAGACGCATGCTTCTTGGGAGAAAAGGGTAATGACAGGCCTAGACAGCATTTTGAGAAGTAGAGACATCACCTTGCCAACAAAGGTTCGTATAGTTAAAGCTATGGTTTTCCCAGTAGTGATGTATGGAAGTGAGAGCTGGACCATAAAGAAGGCTGATCGCCGAAGAATTGATGCTTTTGAATTATGGTGCTGGAGGAGACTCTTGAGAGTCCCATGGACTGCAAGAAGATCAAACCTCTCCATACTGAAGGAAATCAGCCCTGAGTGCTCACTGGAAGGCCAGATCCTGAAGCTGAAGCTTCAGTATTTTGGCCACCTCATGAGAAGAGAAGACTCCCTGGAAAAGAGAGGAAAGATTGAGGGCACAAGGAGAAGGGGACAGCAGAGGACAAGATGGTTGGACAGTGCTCTCAAAGCTACAAACATGAGTCTGACCAAACTGCGGGAGGCAGTGGAAGACAGAAGTGCCTGGCATGCTCTGGTCCATGGGGTCACAAAGAGTCGGACATGACTAAATGACTAAACAACAACAACAACCTGCTGCCCCTCAAACAGCCCACATTAAGTTTATTTTTATTTGCTTGCAAGCTATGAAACCCCCCGAGGAACAACTCATGTAACTGTAATGGGCAGAGCTGCCTTTCTTTTCTTGTCCTCCTCGCTACTGCAAAAAGGAAGGAATATTCTCCTGTGCCTTTAATGGCAGTCCTAAGACTTTTCTCCATGGTTAATAATGAAAACGATGCCCCTTTCATCTCAGCAGCTCAAAAGCCTCGTGGTGCACTATGTTTCGCTGACAGTCGCCCACTGTGAAGAATCCCCAATGCCATCCATGTCCTAGTATCCATGCTGGCTTCCTATAGCCTTCCAGAATCCAGGTGCTGTTTGAGAAATTACAGCAGCTTGGGCCCAGAATACATAAGAGATCCATCTCTTTTGCCTGGAGGTTTACTAGAGTTCAAGATTTACTTGTCACCCTTGCTTTGGCCCAAGACGATGCCATCACAGAGCTCTTAATTTACTAATGGACCTGCCCAAATGAGATACGAAAGGTTGACCCCAGTTGGCTACTGTCTTGTTCAACAGAAAATTGAGCCTTGTTACAATCAAAGAAGGCTACAAACTTATTCAGAAGGAAACATTTGTAATTTAGGTGACGTATTCCTCTTACGACCCATTCTTTTTTTTTTTTTTTTTAATGAATTTTATTGGTATTTTCCACATAACAACAACAACACGAAAGATATCAAAAAATAACAATACACAACACACAAAAATCAACATTCAAAAACTAAAACACACACAAAATCCATATCTTACAAGTTAATATTACAAACACTAAAACAACAACAACAAGACATTGACTTCCACCAATCCCACAGCACCTCCTTTATCTCTCATTGTGTCTTCCCATTTTCCTGTTTTCCTTATCATCTCTATCCTAACATCTAGATGTAAATCCTTCTTTCATATCCTTTCACTTCACAAGGTTATTCCAGACTCAGCCAGATTTCTGCCCTCGAACCTTGACTTTTGAGGTATTCATTTAGGCACTCCCATTCTTTTTTTACTTCACTTTTTAAAGTATTTAACCTGAGGTACCACTGTATAATGTTAAGATTTAAACTTATTATGTTACTGCTAAGTCTGCTGCAACTGGATTTCTCATGGACAGCGCCTGTCCTGTATGTACAGTGGTACCTCGGTTTAAGAACTTAATTCGTTCCGGAGGTCTGTTCTTAACCTGAAACTGTTCTTAACCTGAAGGACCACTTTAGCTAATGGGGCTCCTGCTGCTGCAGCGCTGCCACCACACTATTTCTGTCCTCATCCTGAAGCAAAGTTCTTAACCTGAGGTACTATTTCTGGGTCAGGGAGTCTGTAACCTGAAGCGTCTGTAACCTGAAGCATCTGTAACCCGAGGTACCACTGTATTGGATTTGTGACCATTATGCTCACATGCCTTCAGTAGCAATAAAGCTCTGCTGGATGAAATGCAATTGCCTCTGGTCTATTTTTTGGGGGGAATCCCGCAACGTGTTTAAGTTTTTACTCTGCTAACTATACGTTGGAGTTGTGCTCTGGATCAATATTTAGTAGAATTCCATGAGAGACTCAGCCCTTGGAAACGCTAGCGGCAGTCCCATTTCATATACTTACCTATCTGATGTAGAAATCCTGGGATGGGCAATGTGTGGTTGCAGGTGTGAGGGGCTAGCTGACCGGGGCAAATTGTCCAGTTGTTTTTCTGTATCTGCAATGGGAACAGAGCAAAAAAAAAGTATGTTACAAGTTAAGGTAGAACAGGCCTTGGCAACATACAGAGCAGAATATATAGACTACAGTCAATGTCTGTTCAGCCACCAGGGGGTGATAAAGCTCCACTGTTGTATTATTATTTTTGCAAAAACAGTGGTACCTCGGGTTAAGAACTTAATTCGTTCCAGAGGTCCGTTCTTAACCTGAAACTGTTCTTAACCTGAAGCACCACTTTAGCTAATGGGGCATCCTGCTGCCGGTGCACCGCCAGAGCACGATTTCTGTTCTTATCCTGAAGCAAAGTTCTTAACCTGAAGCACTGTTTCTGGGTTAGCAGAGTCTGTAACCTGAAGCGTATGTAACCCGAGGTACCACTGTATAATGGCACCTTGGTTTACAACCATAATCCGTTCCGGAGGTCCGTTTGTAAACCAAAACAGGTTGTAACCCAAGGCACACTTTCGCCAATGGGGCCTCCAAAGTAAATTTGTTCATAATAATAATAAAATTGGGTTGTAATAATAATAAAAAAGGTTGCAAACCGGGACAAGCACTTTCGGGTTTGATGTGTTTGTACAGTGGTACCTCGGGATGCGAACAGGATCGGTTCCGGAGCCCTGTTCGCATCCTGAATAGAACGTAAGACATGACAGGGCGTCTGTGTGCATGTGGGTTGCGTTTTGCCACTGCCGCGCATGCGCATGATGTCATTTTGACCGTCTGCGCATGCGCGAGCGGCGAAACCCGGAAGTAACGTGCTCCGTTACTTCCAGGTTGCTGCAGAGTGCAATCCGAAAATACTTATCCTGAAAATACTTATCCTGAAGCGTATTTATCCCGAGGTATGATTGTAATCCAAAACGTATGCAAACCAAGGTACCACTGTACAGGGAATTTGCAAACAGCTGATCAGCCCTAATACATCCTGCTAGCCAGCTGTGTTTGGATCATGAGTTGTGCAGTCTTGAGCTGGAAAGAGATCAAACTGGGGAGCATTAACTACGAACCCCAAACTTTGGGATCCTCTGCAAACATGTGCCAAGGTTTTGCAGGGTTTTTATTTTGCAGCATTTTGAAGCGCCCCACAAACTGAGCAATCGCTACGTCAGACACAGGGTTCGTACTGAAATAAGAATGAAAATGGGGTCCCTTCAAGGGATTCAGCTTCTTAAGGAAGACGGGACCTTCGGAGAGAGCGTACCTTTTAAGGCTCAAAGCTGTCGGGAAAGGAACAGAGACCAGACCAGGATATTCAAAAGCAAAGTGCCTATAATCCTGATCTTTCTTAAAGCTGTTGCAACAAGGTGCTCCCACACACACACAGGAGTGGGAGTGGGACCCAGGACAAACGTGTGCAAGCCCTAATATAGACATTTTAAATTCCCCGCCCTGGAGTCCAAGACCACCCCCAGAAACATCATACATACATCACAGAAGTGGCGGACTACAACAGAAATCTGAGTGCGTTGTTTTTGTCTCTTGTCTGCTAGGTTGCTCGATTGATATTACCTGGGCATCCTGGCCACTCTTTTGTTACTCAGTTCCTGAATCCAGGTCATAGGTCACAGGCTCACACCCTATTCATATCTTAAATGTGCCCTTAAGACAGGATTTGTGAAAGAGACAATGGGGAGATTTCCCATTTCCTTCGACCTTGCAGAGAAATATTTGAGGTCATTTTGGGAGATAGAAAATGGTTTCAGGAGTTTTCTGTGGGTTCCAGACATGTGGTTTACATATTTGTATGTGTTTGCTTGGTACATTTATGAATATATATATATATATATATATATGCAGGTTTTGGTGTCCTCGGGTGTCTTCCCGTGTAAAAGTTGGGGTGTCTAGGCGACGTTTCGACGAGGTCTCACTCGTCATCTTCAGGCTGGTGCTTTCGGTTTCTTGTTACTGGAACAGAGCGGGATCTCAATGTTTGAGTTCCTATAAATACTGTAGAGGGGGTGTGGTGTCTAGCCTCCAATGTTCTGGGCAGAGAGGAAGTTCCCAGGCTAGTGTGCCTTTTCTTCTTTTGTTCCTTAATTACTTGAGAGATACCTTGAGTGATTTCTTGAGTGATATCCTGAGTACCACTTAGGTGGGTCATTAGGTGTGGATTAGTTGCTAAAGTCTTTGTGTCTTGACCTCTTGAACTTTGTGAAGAGTTTTCCTGAGAAGATGGCTGTATTGCACTTAGTTGTGCTTTGGCTTGGCTTCGTGTATAGGGGCGAGCTGTGGTTTTGTGGCTTGTGTCAGCCAGATCTGTGTAGGGATTGCAGGGGGGTGCAGCATCCGGAGGTGCCACCATGGATTGGCTACTGGATGGTGTCAGTAATTCATCTGTGGAGAGGGTCTGGGTTTGGGTCTGGTGTGGTTGATTGGTGTTGGCGTTCTGTGTGCCTCTGGATCTGGTGTCAGTTTTTGTGGGGAGGGCTAATTTCCAGATGTCTGGCAAGCGGGATGTGTCGTCACGCTTGTTCATGTTGTGAGGGTGTTTCTCTATCTCGATGGCTTCCATGATTATTCTCTTGTGGTGATGTTCCGTGTTAAAGAGCAATTTGGAATCTGCAAAATTAATTTCGTGTCCTGTTTCTTTCATGTGTTGGAAAAGTACTTATAACAGTACTTAACATTAACTACAAACCCCAAAATGTGGGATCTCCGGGGTTGATCTATCAATTGCTCAGTTTGTGGGGTGCTGCAAAATGTGGGGGTCTTCGCTGCAAAACACAGAAGTACTGCAAAAGTTTGGCACTGGTTTGGAGGGGATTCCAACCTGGGATTTGGGGTTTTTTTGTAGTTTATTTTACTGATCCCACTGAACATCCACCATCACTACTTAGTTCAGATGTTTCATATACTGGTGGTATTTGACCCTGTTCCTACCTATACATGATGCAGAATGTAACTGAAATGATGTAGAACAGAGCTTTCCAAACTTTTCACGTTGGTGACACACTTTTTGGACATGCATCATTTTGAGACACGGTAATTCAGTTTTACTAGCAAACTGGAGGTTAAACTAACCCCTTTCCAGCCCTGTGGGAGGAGGGCAGGGAGCATTAACACAACACCTAAACACACAGCAGCCGACACACTAACATGTTGCGACACACAGTTTGGAAAGCTCTGATGCAGAAGGTGAGTAAAACAGACACTGCGCATAGATCTTTCTTGCAGTAGTTTCCAAAGTACATTCTGGAGCACCAAAGGCCACAGAGTCAAATGCCACTGAGATGAGCGAGCTCTTGACTCACAAACATGCAAAGAAATAGAGTGTTTATTGCAAATGCTAACTGCAGCCCAAACTAATATCTAATCAGGCACGTATAGTGAGAGCAACAACCCAAAAGAATGAAGAAAGATGGGCTTTACAAAGACTGTGAGATGAACAGCACGATCCTATACACGTCTGTTTGGAGGCAGGGTTTGTCCACATCTAGCATTTGCCCGCTATTTCCAGGAACAGATCCAAACTTGTGTCAGTGTTCTTGTTTCGCTTTCCCTGCAAAAACCCGCTTTTTAGCACTCAACCAGGGCAAACATCAATTTCAGTTTTCTATGGCTTGCATTAAAGGGTGGCACTGTGGGTTAAACCACAGAGCCTAGGACTTGCTGATCAGAAGGTCGGCAGTTCGAATCCCCGCGACGGGATGAGCTCCCATTGCTCAGTCCCTGCTCTGCCAACCTAGCAGTTCGAAAGCACGTCAAAGTGCAAGTAGATAAATAGGTACCACTCCGGCGGGAAGGTAAATGGCTTTTCCGTGCGCTTTTCTGGTTCGCCAGAAGCGGCTTAGTCATGCTGGCCACATGACCCAGAAGCTGTACGCCGGCTCCCTCGGCCAATAAAGCGAGATGAGCGCCGCAACCCCAGAGTCGGTCACAACTGGACCTAATGGTCAGGGGTCCCTTTACCTTTACCTATGGCTTGCATTTGCTCCAACTAAACTTTGAAGAGCAGGTTTCTGCAGGGGAAGCTCCAGAGCAAAAAAATGAAGAAGAAGAAGAAGAAGAAGAAGAAGAAGAAGAAGAAGAAGAAGAAGGAGGAGGAGGAGGAGGAGGAGGAGGAGGAGGAGGAGGAGGAGGAGGAGGGGAGGCACTCAGACATGAAGTTATAAAGTGCAGACTGTACCTGGAAAGAGCAGAGGCTTAGGATAAGCCCTAAGTCTCACTGGGTTCAGTGAGAGTATGTTTGCATTAGTGATGTTTGCATTAGTGATCCAGTAGTGATGTATGGAAGTGAGAGCTGGACCATAAAGAAGGCTGATTGCCGAAGAATTGATGCTTTTGAATTATGATGCTGGAGGAGACTCTTGAGAGTCCCATGGACTGCAAGAAGATCAACCCTATCCATTCTGAAGGAAATCAGCCCTGAGTGCTCACTGGAAGCACAGATCCTGAAGCTGAGGCTCCAATACTTTGGCCACCTCATGAGAAGAGAAGACTCCCTGGAAAAGACCCTGATGCTGGGGAAGATGGAGGGCACAAGGAGAAGGGGACAACAGAGGACGAGATGGTGGACAGTGTTCTCGAAGCTACCAGCATGAGTCTGACCAAACTGCGGGAGGCAGTGGAAGACAGGAGTGCCTGGCGTACTCTGGTCCAGGGGGTCACGAAGAGGCGGACATGACTAAACGACTAAACAACAACAACAACAACATGTTTGCATTGCGGTTTGCTCTGCTTCCAATGTGCTCCCACTGCTGGTTTTCGAAGCCACATTTCATTTCACTCTTAATTTGCATAATGCCTTTCTATATTACGATACACAAGGCAGTTTGCAGCAAGAAAATATACAACAAAGAACGCACACCATATAATAATCTGATGCAATACAAAAAGTCGTAATGAAACATAACTTTAGAACGGAACGACTTGCATCAAATAAAGTCATATTCAATTACAGTATCTGTTACAACATTATAGTACACAATAAAATTAACTCTCAAAATACCAGCAAAAAATAAAAAGAAATTCACTCTTAACAATTACGATAAATGATTACTAAACTACGTTCCATATAAATAACTGCCAGTCACAATGCATAAAATACCACAATACATACAAAACCATGTAAAAGGATCAAATTGAGAAACAATGACGCACAACTTAAAAAAAAATAATTCACATGGCATTAGCCATAGTCCATAGTGTTCCTGTAGTTTCTTGGTAAATACTTCACCTACAAACCAGCTTCAATCAGATTAGAAAACCTGGTTTCAGAGGATGTTGTGATGCCAATAGAGGGGGCACTTGCTCCAAAAATTTGCAAGAAAACCCCACAACGGTGCTAAGAGCCAAGTACCACCACTCTGATTTATGCTGGCTTTTCTTTTAGATTTAAGCAAACACCAAGAATGATATTTCCAGGCCATCTGTTTCTTACTGGTCCCTTCTTTTCCCCATCCACCAAGTACCACATGCAGAAAAAGCTATGCAAAAGTACATATGGGAGTTCTGCACATCACAACCCATCTTCATCACCATTATTATTTATTGAATTTATATACTGCCCTATCGCCCTATAACCAGAGAAGGGATGAGGGTGGCGCTGTGGGTTAAACCACAGAGCCTAGGACTTGCCGATCAGAAGGTCGGCAGTTCGAATCCCTGTGACGGGGTGAGCTCCCGTTGCTCGGTCCCTGCTCCTGCCAACCTAGCAGTTCGAAAGCACGTCAAAGTGCAAGTAGATAAATAGGTACTGCTCCAGTGGTAAGGTAAACAGCGTTTCCATGCGCTGCTCTGGTTCGCCAGAAGCGGCTTAGTCCTGCTGGCCACATGACCCGGAAGCTGTACGCCGGCTCCCTCGGCCAGTAAAGCGAGATGAGCGCCGCAACCCCAGAGTCAGCCACGACTGGACCTAATGGTCAGGGGTCCAGGTGAGAGCTTAATGCAGGGCAAAGGTGGACAAACCATCCCAGAAGGAGCACAACATGTCTCCCATGAGAGGTACTGCCCCTCCCCTAACACCCCATAGACCCCTAAATAAGTTATAGATATATGGTCTGGGACTGGCTGGGCCAAAAGGGGCTTGCAGGCACCATCAGCCAACTGCTTAGCAGCACCTGAAAAGTCCTCCAGGAAAGCACTTTGCTGGCATGCACAAAGCAGTACAGTGGTACCTCGGATTAAGAATTTAATTCGTTCCGGAGGTCCATACTTAACCGGAAACTGTTCTTAACTTGAAGCACCACTTTAATTAATGGGGCCTCCTGCTGCCGCCGCACTGCCGGAGCATGATTTCTGTTCTCATCCTGAAGCAAAGTTCTTAACCTGAAGCGCTATTTCTGGGTTAGCGGAGTCTGTAACCTGAAGCGTATGTAACCTGAGGTACCACTGTACATCAAAACAGGTCACCTGATGCCATTGCGACATCGGGAGGTTGACAGGTGGGCAGGTCTAGTTCCCCACCCCTTGGTGCGCAAGATTGCAGCTTCTCTCTTTCATACCTCCTAGGTGTGTGTGGTCTTCAAAGAGATCATCATTATTATTTGTAAAAACAAACAGCTCTTCCAAAAACAAGCGATTGCCAAGGAAAACAACACACCATTTAGGGATCGGCAGGTGGTGACTGGGTTGGTGAGGAAATACTTTTAAGTGACATATACATGTCATTTATATTATTGGCCTTAAAGACAATGGTGCTCTGGAGTTAGGTAAAGGTAAAGGGAGCCCCTGACCATTAGGTCCAGTTGTGACCAACTCTGGGGTTGCGGCGCTCATCTCACTTTATTGGCTGAGGGAGTCGGCGTACAGCTTCCGGGTCATGTGGCCAGCATGACTAAGCCGCTTCTGGCGAAACCAGAGCAGCGCACGGAAACGCCGTTTACCTTCCTGCTGGAGCGGTACCTATTTATCTACTTGCACTTTGCTGTGCTTTCGAACTGCTAGGTTGGCAGGAGCAGGGACCGAGCAACGGGAGCTCACCACGCCACGGGGATTCGAACCGCTGACCTTCTGATTGGCAAATACTAGGCTCTGTGGTTTAACCCACAGCTTATTCGGTGCAGACCGAATACTAAACTAATGACCTGAATCAGAATGTGGCAGCTTCCTAGCTTTGCACAACTGGGCATTGTAAACTGAAGACCATCTTGCTGTTGGGTACGTGGCCAAGAAGGATATAATAATAATAATAATAATAATAATAATAATAATAATAATAATAATAATTTATTATTTATACCCCACCCATCTGGCTGGCTTTCCTCAGCCACTCTGGGTGGCTTCCAACAAAATATTAAAATACAGTGGTTTGTTAAACATTAAAAGCTTCCCTAAACAGGGCTGCCTTCAGGTGTCTTCTAAAAGTCAGATAGCTGCTTATTTCCTTGACAACTGATGGGAGGGTGTTCCACAGGGTGGGCACCACCACCGAGAAGGCCCTCTGTCTGGTTCCCTGTAACCTCACTTCTCGTAGTTAGGGAAGAGCCAGAAGGCCCTCGGAGCTGGACCTCAGTGTCCGATGGGGGTGGAGACGCTCCTTCAGGTATACTGGACCGAAGCTCTTTAGGGCTTTAAAGATCAGCACCAACACTTTGAAATGTGCTCGGGAAAAGTACTGGGAGTCAATGTAGATCTTTCAAGACCGGTGTTACGACCGGTGGCCGCTCCCAGTCACCAGCCTAGCTGCCGCATTCTGGATTAGTTGTAGTTTCTGGGTCACCTTCAAAAGTAGCCCCACACAGAGTGCATTGCAGTAGTCCAAGCGGGAGATAACTAGAGCATGCACCACTCTGGTGAGACAGTCCGTGGGCAGGTAGGGTCTCAGCCTGCGTACCAGATGGAGCTGGTAAACAGCTGCCCTGAACACAGAATTGACCTGTGCCTCCATGGACAGCTGCGAGTCCAAAATGACTCCCAGGCTGCGCACCTGGTCCTTCAGGGGCACAGTTACCCTATTCAGGACCAGGGAGTCCTCCACACCTGCCTGCCTACTGTCCCCCAAAAACAGTACTTCTGTCTTGTCAGGATTCAACCTCAATCTGTTAACCGCCATCCATCCTCCAACCACCTCCAGACACTCACACAGGACCTTCACCGCCTTCACTGGTTCTGATTTGAAAGAGAGGTAGAGCTGGGTATCATCATTGCTTTGCTGTCTGCCCAGATAAGAAATAGTGCTATTGCAGGAATGCCCTGGATGGAAGCAAAGGAGCAAGGGTGGCGGTGAAGAAACTTGAAGATTGGAAAGGGAGACAGGTTTGTGCAAGACTCCTCCTCCCCTAGGAACATTGACTATAACTGCACAACCTGAATTTGATGGGATATGACTGAATTCCTCCTATATAGCAGCAGTTTAGAAGACCAGGTCTAACTACATGCAAGCTTTGTGCAAGCAGATCAGAATGGGGTGGGGGTAAAATTGGGTTGTCTTGTATTTGCCGATATGTGACTAAATTCTGCCTGAGAAAAGCAACAGTCTGAGAGGGGTTGTAGTTTAAGAATTAGCCTTGAGACGTCACACACCCCAGCACCAAAGCCTTCTATGAATGGCTACAAATGAGATCAAACTGAAGTCCTGAGAGCAGCTCAGGCTTCTGTCTACTCAGTGTCCAAAGGGCAAGTAATTGTATCGCTCATATTCATCTCACATCCTGTAAAGGGTAATATTCCATCATCTGTGCCATGCATGTGTGTTGCCCATAAACAAATCCATCTCTGCTGCTGATTATCCCCAGGGAAGTTGGAGATGAGGCCCTTGTAAATCAAAGCAAGGAAGTTGGCCCCTTTATAACATCCTGATACTTGGCTTTTTTCACACTTCTCCTCACACATCTTCTCAGCATGTTTTGCCCACCCACTAAGTACCAAATCATAGCTAGCTACACTTCTGGGTTTTTTGTGGCTGGGAGTGGGAGCAACTTATTTTGTTGTTTAGTCATTTAGTCGTGACCAACTCTTCATGACCCCATGGACCAGAGAATGCCAGGTTCTCCTGTCTTCCACTGCCTCCCGCAGTTTGGTCAAACTCATGTTTGTAGCTTCAAGAACACTATCCAAGCATCTCATCCTCTGTCGTCCCCTTCTCCTTGTGCCCTCCATCTTTCCCAACATCAGGGTCTTTTCCAGGGAGTCTTCTCTTCTCATGAGGTGGCCAAAGTACTGGAGCCTCAGCTTCAGGATCTGTCCTTCCAGTGAGCACTCAGGGCTGATTTCCTTCAGAATGGATCGGTGTGTTCTTCTTGCAGTCCATGGGACTCTCAAGAGTCTCCTCCAGCACCATAATTCAAAAGCATCAATTCTTCGGCAATCAGCCTTCTTTGTGGTCCAGCTCTCACTTCCATACATCACTACTGGGAAAACCATAGCTTTTACTATATGGACCTTTGTTGGCAAGGTGATGTCTCTGCCTTTTAAGATGCTGTCTAGGTTTGTCATTGCTTTTCTCCCAAGAGCAACTTATTACATTGGTCTGAAACTCAATTTGCACCCAAAGTACAACCTCGCAACACGCAGATTGTCACTGTTTTAAGGAAGAGTTGAAGTGAGATGCTTTAGGTTTCATCTATCGTGTTAGTGTTTTTTTCACAAAAGCTAAGTCGATTTCCACACATTCTCTGTCTTGGAAATCATGTGTCAAAGCCAGAAGCCTGTCTGTGGCTTTAAGAAAGAAGGTAAAAAGGTAAAGGTAAAGGACCCCTGGGCGGTTAAGTCCAGTCAAAGGCGACTGTGGGTTGCAGCATGCATCTCGCTTTCAGGCCAAGGGAGCTGGCGTTTGTCTGCAGACAGCTTTCTGGGTCATGTGGCCAGCAGGACTAAACCACTTCTGGTGCAACGGGACACCGTGAGGGAAACCAGAGTGCACGGAAACGCTGTTTACGTCCCGCCGCAGTGGTACCTATTTATCTACTTGCACTGGTGTGCTTTCGAACTGCTTGGCTGGCAGGCGCTGCGACAAAGCAACAGGAGCTCACTCCGTCACAGGGATTCGAACCACTGACCTTCTGATCGGCAAGCCCAAGCAGCTCAATGGTTTAGACCACAGCACCACCCGCGCCCCTTTTAAGAAAGAAGACCTCCATCTTGGGAAGAGAGGCTACTCTGTGGTTTACAGGGAAGTTTGTGTCTGGCAGCCAGCGCGGGGGAGCTATAGCTCCCTATAGATACTTCTGGTCCAGCCTGGCTGGCTAAAAGCAGAGCTATTTTCCTAGAAATAGAGTTGCCACGAACCTTGTTCTCTTGTAATGGCAATGGCGCCCACCTGAGAAGAAGAAGAAGAGAAGAGTTTGGATTTGATATCCCGCTTTATCACTACCCGAAGGAGTCTTCCTCCCCCACAACAAACACTCTGTGAGGTGAGTGGGGCTGAGAGACTTCAGAGAAGTGTGACTAGCCCAAGGTCACCCAGCAGCTGCATGTGGAGGAGCAGGGAAGCGAACCCCGTTCACCAGATTACGAGTCCACCGCTCTTAACCACTACACCACACTGGCTCTCAGTGAGAGATGCCGGAACTGAGTTCTGGCAAGTTCCGGCTGAAAAAATGCCCTGGCTAAAAGTCTACGCAATCTCAGCTACGTTGCCTTTGGGCCAAAATGGAGCAGGAGAAGGTCGTCCGCAACCTTAGACAGCAAGCTATGGGGCTTGCGTGAGCTTTAAATTTCTGCATCAATAGCACTAGAAAAGCCAGTTTAAGATCTTTGGGATTCCGCCCTCCCTCGCTGCTTCTTTTGCTGAGCTTCTTCCTAAAGAAGAAGAAAAGGGAAAGGGGGAGGGGGAAAAAAGCTAACATAAAATGAGCTCTTTGGATACAACTCTGGAGGGAGTTTTCAGAACTGAAAGTGTCGAGTTGTTACGGGCTTACTCACAAGGATTTCTGCGCCTGTGTGTATGGAGGAGTTCAGAAGCCGAAATCAACTGGAAGATAAAACCCATGCTGTGCGGAAAGGTGTACTTTATGAACTTCCCCGGTGTGAGCAATGGAGAGCTGGGGGAGTTAAGCGGTTTAGCTAACAAATGCCAGAGAATCACAGATTAAGAGAAAGAAGCTCCCTTGGCTCCCCCCCCCCCAGCCCTGTATTCTTTAGTGCACAGGAGGAGAAATCTGCTTCGCTATAGCCTGACGCATATTATACAGAGGTCTCAGTCCAATTACACTGGAAATCAATGTCAATATATTTTAAGGTGTTGCCTCATATTATATAATATTTTAAAATCCTACTAATCTTTTGCCACGTGCCTCAATATGACATTGCAGAAGTAGAACGACGTTTCTGTTTTGGTCAAAACATTAGATATCTCTAACTTGGGGCGCGGGTGGCGCTGTGGGTTAAACCACAGAGCCTAGGGTTTGCCGATCAGAAGGTCAGCGGTTCGAATCCCCGCGACGGGGTGAGCTCCCGTTGCTCAGTCCCTGCTCCTGCCCACCTAGCATTCGAAAGCACGTCAAAGTGCAAGTAGATAAATAGGTACCACTCCGGTGGGAAGGTAAATGGCGTTTCCGTGCGCTGCTCTGGTTCGCCAGAAGTGGCTTAGTCATGCTGGCCACATGACCCGGAAGCTGTATGCCGGCTCCCTCGGACAATAAAGCGAGATGAGCACTGCAACCCCAGAGTCGGTCACGACTGGAGCTAATGGTCAGGGTTCCCTTTACCTTTACCTTTATAGCCTAACTTAAGGAGAGGCAAAATAAGTTTGACTATACAATTAAACTTGATAACAATTTTGACAGACCCTCTAAGTGTCCCTATTTTCCAGGGACAGTCCCGGATTTACAGAAGCTGTACCAGTTTCATGATTTGATCAGGGAAAGCCCTGCTTTTTCTTAGGGACCCCTGACCATTAGGTCAGGCCGTGACCGACTCTGGGTTTGTGGCGCTCATCTTGCTTTATTGGCCGAGGGAGCTGGCATACAGCTTCTGGGTCATGTGGCCAGCATGACTAAGCCGCTTCTGGCGAACCAGAGCAGCGCACAGAAACGCCCTTTACCTTCCCGCTGGAGTGGTACCTAACTATCTACATGCACTTTGACGTGCTTTTGAACTGCTTGGTTGGCAGGAGCAGGGACCGAACAACGGGAGCTCACCCCGTTGCGGGGATTCGAACCGCTGACCTTCTGATCGGTAAGTCCTAAGCTCTCTGCTTTAACCCACAGTGCCACCCGCAACCCTGCTTTTCCTTAGAACGTCCCTATTTTTACCAGAGAAATGTTGGAGGGTATGGAGTCATGTGACTCCCCCCCCGCAAGCCAAGGAGATAAGTAACTATATTATACAACTTTTAGAAGATATCTGAACACAGCCCAGTATATGGAAGTTTTTTCATGTTTAATGTTTTATTATGTTTTTATATATGTTGGAAACAACCCAGAGTGGCTGGGGCAACCATTCTTGTCCTCAACATGTGACTCTCCATCTAGATGAATTCCAGATCCTGCTGTTTCTAGATACCCGTTTGAAAACACTCCCATTGGTTGGATTATCTACACCTTTTCCTCGCCGCACATGCCGTCCGGGTGAAGGGACTTCCTAGGGGTTTCCCAGTTCTGGTTTCCCTGTTATCAACTTGACATTGCCTTAACCACAGGGAAAGCAGCAAAAATCTCCACATAAGACGATCTTCCCTTGGCAGTTTATACCCCCTGCAAATCGCCTGGGCAAATCCATCCACGCCATTCCGTTCTCGGCCTGCTCAGCCTTTGATTCCTGATGTATGAGGCTGATCTGAGAATTGATTTGCTCTCTGGGCAATTCCTTTCATCTGCTTTGCACAGGTGCAAAAGCGGTATCAAAGAAGACCACACAGCCGTAAGGAACGGCGGCAAGGAGAGCAGAATCAAGCCCGTATTTGCCAGACTTCTCTCCCACCAACACCACGCTGAGGTTTGCTGGGCTTTGTTTCCCTTCAAATCGCACACCTCTTGTTGTTGCAAACTGCCTTGGGAGCTTTCAGTGATGGTTGAGTAAGAACTCCTCAGGAGTAGTGTGAAATGAAAGCCTACTGTCAGGGAACTGCCATCGGAGCTAGAGGCAGAGGGAAGGCTCCAGAGGGATGCCGGAGAGGGTCCCAGCAGGGAGAGAGGCAGCCCATCTGCTGGGGAAGGAAATCAGCGTAACACCAGTGGAGAAGGGGGGCAGATGGGGGAATCGGAGAGGAGGCTCCAGGACTCTTCACCGGAGACCAGTGGGGAGAGCACGGGTCCTCCGCTGCCCACACCCTCCCTGCGCAGAAGACTAATGCGCAGGGAGAGTAGGAGGAGACTTGGCGTCAAAGAACTTTTTTGCTGGAAGAAGTTCAAGAAACGCCCACTGACGGATTCTGCCAGCGACTGAGACAGCCACGAAGTGAAGGGCTGTTCAGACAGAAAGGGTTCAACCAGGTAACCTAGCCAGGAGTGGCGGCAACTTACGCACGAGCAACCCCTAGAACCATTACACCTACACTGGCAGGAATGCACATTACGTTTTTATATAGGTGAATATATCACACAAAGGCACCCAGAGAGGCTTCTAGGCACATCTAAAATGCCTCTTACGAAAATGCGCAGTGTCATGTTCCTACTAATTTCTGACTTGGCCCAGTGTACCTGAAGGAGCGTCTCCACCACCATCGGACAATGAGGTCCAGCTCCGAGGGCCTTCTGGCGCTTCCCTCACTACGAGAAGTGAGATTACAGGGAACCAGGCAGAGGGCCTTCTCGGTGGTGGTGCCCACCCTGTGGAACGCCCTCCCATCAGATGTCAAGGAAATAAACAACTACAGTGGTACCTCGGGTTAGTACCTAATTCGTTCCGGAGGTCCGTACTTAACCTGAAACTGTTCTTAACCTGAAGCACCACTTTAGCTAATGGGGCCTCCTGCTGCTGCTGCGCTGCCGGAGCACAATTTCTGTTCTCATCCTGAAGCAAAGTTCTTAACCTGAAGCACTATTTCTGGGTTAGCGGAGTCTGTAACCTGAAGCGTATGTAACCTTTAGCATATGTAATCCGAGGTACCACTGTATCTGACTTTTAGAAGACATCTGAAGGCAGCCCTGTTTAGGGAAGCTTTTAACGTTTGATGTTTTATCGTGTTTTTAATATTCCGTTGGGAGCCGCCCAGAGTAGCTGGGGAAACCCAGCCAGATGGGCTGTATATAAATAATAATAATAAATGATAATAAATGATGATAAATGATAATAAATGATAATAATTACAGCCACTGGAAACTTGAATCTTAATTTCCCTGTTCTATACCTAGGGTTGGATGGGGTGTTAGAGGAGAGGTAGTATCTCTGGTAGGGCATTTACATTTTAATATTGCAAACAGTGTGCTCAACAATTTACAGTAACAACTTAACAATATGGAAGCTACTATGTTATTAAATCTGAAACAAAAAGCTTGGGCAACAGCTTGGATTGGAATAATTTAACAATTTGGGAGTTGCTGCGTCATTAAACTTCAGACGATAGACTTGGACAACAGCCCAGATTGGAAGAGTGGAATCAGTTTCCTTTCATTCTGCTGCCTCCCTACTCTCCCTCAGATTGCTTTGGACTGGTTATGACTAATTTATTTATTTATTTGTTCCTTTTCCTTTTTAATTCTATCAGTCCCCCACTCCCCAAACCATGCTTTAGGGATTTTTTTGAAAAAAACATCAACGCACAAGTCAGATTTTTGGTGAAATTGTGACCCCGCGGGTTAGGGATTTTTTAAAAAATTGTTTTTCTGCGGATTAAGGTGCCGAGGGCTGATTTTTTTGGTCTATGATAAAACGTGCTGATTCCACTGCCAAACCTTGCAGGGGAGAATTTGCAACAGTTTGGCACTGTTTTTGAGTGAATTGGATAACATCAGATTTTTGGTGGAATTGTGACCTCCGCGGGCTAGGGATTTTTTTCGCAAAAATGTTTCTCCACGGGTTAAGGTGTTGAGGGCTGATTTTTTGACCTATGATACAAACCCTTTTGTTTCAACCGCCAAACCTTGCAGGGGAGAATTTGCAACAGTCTGGCACCGTTTTTGAGTGAATTGTATAATGTCAGATTTTTGGTGGAATTGTGAGCCCGCGGGGTGGCTAAAATCTTTATCAAATACACTGAGCAATTGTGAAAGGAGGAGTTGATTCATGGCAGGTATTTAATCTATATTCTAGGTATAGTCCCTGAACTTGGTTCTGAATTAGCAAAGTAAGAAATCACCGTGTGGATGTGTATACTAAAGAGCTGGGCACAGGGGACCTGGGTTCAAACCAATCCCCAGCGAGGAAGGCCAATAACCAGGAATGCTGGGAGTTGAAATCCAACCATCGTTGTAGTGTATTGCATTAGGCTGTCCACGCTGCACAGAACAAGGTTGGGTGGTTCACAGTTCACAAGCACACATTCACCCCTTGATGACCACCACAACAAATAATAAATAGGATGTGTGAAGCATCTGTCCTAGATTAAATAGCCATACAGCCTTCAAATCACTTAACATCACATCAGAAAGCTTTTCAGGGGAGGCTAATATTGCTGGAGTATGGGACGCAGGTGGCGCTGTGGGTTAAAGCCTCAGCGCCTAGGACTTGCCGATCAAAAGGTCGGCGGTTCGAATCCCTGTGGCGGGGTGCGCTCCCGCTGCTCGGTCCCAGCGCCTGCCAACCTAGCAGTTCGAAAGCACCTCCAGGTGCAAGTAGATAAATAGGGACCGCTTACCAGCGGGAAGGTAAAACGGCGTTTCCGTGTGCGGCTCTGGCTCGCCAGAGCAGCGATGTCACACTGGCCACGTGACCCGGAAGTGTCTCCAGACAGCGCTGGCCCCTGGCCTCTTGAGTGAGATGGGCGCACAACCCCAGAGTCTGGCAAGACTGGCCCGTACGGGCAGGGGTACCTTTACCTTTACCTTTAATATTGCTGGAAGAAATATCAACAACCTCAGATATGCCGATGACACAACCTTGATGGCAGAAAGTGAGGAGGAATTAAAGAACCTTTTAATGAGGGTGAAAGAGGAGAGCGCAAAATATGGTTTGAAGCTCAACATCAAAATAACGAAGATCATGGCCACTGGTCCCATCACCTCCTGGCAAAGAGAAGGGGAAGAAATGGAGGCAGTGAGAGATTTTACTTTCTTGGGCTCCATGATCACTGCAGATGGTGACAGCAGCCACAAAATTAAAAAACACCTGCTTCTTGGGAGAAAAGCAATGACAAACCTAGACAGCATCTTAAAAAGCAAAGTATCACCTTGCCAACAAAGGTCCATATAGTTAAAGCTATGGTTTTCCCAGTAGTGATGTATGGAAGTGAGAGCTGGACCATAAAGAAGGCTGATCGCCGAAGAATTGATGCTTTTGAATTATGGTGCTGGAGGAGACTCTTGAGAGTCCCATGGACAGCAAGAAGATCAAACCGATCCATTCTGAAGGAAATCAGCCCTGAGTGCTCACTGGAAGGACAGATCCTGAAGCTAAGGCTCCAGTACTTTGGCCACCTCATGAGAAGAGAAGACTCCCTGGAAAAGAGAGGAAAATTGAGGGTACAAGGAGAAGGGGATGACAGAGGATGAGATGGTTGGACAGTGTTCTCGAAGCTACCAGCATGAGTTTGACCAAACTGCGGGAGGCAGTGGAAGACAGAAGTGCCTGGCGTGCTCTGGTCCATGGAGTCAGACACGACTAAATGACTAAACAACAACAACATGGTCATCTTGAGTTGCAAATCCACAGCAGAAATGCCATGAGAGGCTATCTGAATTAAGCGCCAGTGCAGTTTAAGGGGTATAGGTTTCCCCCAAAGAGCTTTTTGAAATGCAGCTCTTTGAGAAGGCTCCGGTGGTATGTAAAGAGACCAAAATCATATGCTTGCTTTTCCTTTGTTGTCCTAGCTAAAATCATAACAAGCGACCGAGAAAGCTGAATTGCATCCAGCCTTGCGAAGACAGGAAACTTTTAATGGCCCTCGACTCTGCAATCTAGGTCTTGTTGGCATGGAGATATATATTTTTTTCAACTGTTCTGTACAGCAGCGTGGCCTCTCATGTTCTTTGCACTGCTTCTACCAAACACTTTCCTGATAATTCCATCCTCAACATGCCCTCAAAGTGGAAACCATCAAGAGCGGCATTTGTTTGATTTCCCTCTTGCCCAGGCTCTTTAAACTTCCGGCAAGCAAATTGTGATCAAAGTAATTACCCAGAGGCGCATCCTCATGGCCTTAATTGAGCATCTTCCTTGAAGCTAGCTGGGATCTCTTTTTGTGCAAGAAGGGAGGGCGGGGAGACACGCTCTGTCTTAATTTGGGAAGGATCCTTGGGTAGCCATTCTTACGATCCCAAATCAAAACTGAAAATAAACGATGGAACGGCATTTTTACCTAGGTGGTCAGTGTGAATCAAGGGCCTTTTTAACACAGGATGTGCAGCAAAGGGCATGTACTACACCATGTGTACATGTTCTGGGAAGTCATTGCTAGGAGCTGTTGCTTGGTACACGTTCATAGCTGTCAACTTACAGATTTGAAAATAAGGGCCTCAGAAATAAGGGATCAGCAGCCAAAATAAGGGATTTTCAGAGCACAGGTATGTTCGACTTCTGAGCCCCTCTGAACCAAAGGAAGAAAGCCCAGCCAGCAGCCAAACGAAGCCTCAAGCGGTGGTTCCCACAGCGCAGCAACCCGACAAAGGGGATGCAGCAAGGAAAACCACTGTCACCTCTCCGCTGGGAAGCGCTGAGCAAAGGCGAGTCCCCAGGCAACACGGCCAATTTGGCATGCAAGGCATGCAAGCTCCACCTCCCAGTCATTCTTAGACTCCTTATTGGGTGAGCAACGCAGCCAAGCAACACAGTTGGAACCTCCCTCCTCCCTGGCCGGCAGGGAGGGAGGGAGAGGAGCTGCTTCCTTTGAAACCCGGGAAATTTAAGGGACCACATCAATAAAGGACAGCAGCGGGACAAGGCACTGGGATAAGGGACTTTCCCGCCAAATAAGGGACGGTTGACAGCTATGCACATTGGTTGACAGCGTTGCATATACCTGGTAGGAGCAAAGCAGTTCAAAACATGCACTCATGTTGACACTTTTTGCACAAAAATTCTTTATCAGTGGAAGATCTCTTTGCCTGCAGACTAGCCTCTAGAGAGTAGGCTTTGGCCCTGCAAAACTGAAGAAGCATCTCATCCCCAATCATTCAGCCTGGACACTGAGGTCCAGCGCCGAGGGCTTTCTGGCAGTTCCCTTCCTGTGAGAAGTGAGGTTACAGGGCCTTCTCGGTAGTGGTGCCTGCCTTGTGAACGCCCTCCCATCAGATGTCAAGGAAATAAACGACTCTCTGACTTTTAGAAGACAGTACTGGGAGGTTTTTTAATGTTTGATCTTTTATTGTGTGTTTAATAATCGGAGTGGCTGGGGCAACACAGTCAGATGGGTAGCATATAAATAAATTTGTTGTTGTTGTTGTTGTTGTGTAGAGAGGTGGCAATAGAGGTAAGGCAGAGCTGGTCCACTGCTTTCACGAACTCTGCATTTGTTTGATCCAGCCTGAATTTTCATCCTGGTTTTGTAAAATGCAAGGCCTCTGAGAGAGCTAGAGGACACTGCTCTGAAAAGATCATTAGCAAACAAGAACAACATTATACTGCAGGAAGGAGAATAAGGAAATTATTCAAGCATTGTAGTGCCAGTCCCTACAGACCTGTAGAAACACTATTAAGCTGATGTGAAAGAATCACCGCAAGAGCAGACACAGAAAGACTTCTCTCTAAGCCATTGTGACTCTGCATTAATTTGCTCATTAAAGACCCTCTGCACTCTAGTGAGAAATATAGAATTCCAACCAAGATGCCTCAAATAGGAATGGACAAATCAAATAAATTCAATTTCTCCATGCATAAAGGCCTGATTAGCGGACAAAGAAGAGAAAACTCTCAATTGAACTTTGCTCAGTATTTTCATTTCACCCAGCTGAGACACAGAAGGGCAGAAGGATCAACACACTCAGCTTTTATCAAGTTTACATCGGCAACAGGGCTAATTAAAATATCAAACATCAAATGGCTGGGTTGAGAACACCTTTCTGACTGAGAAATACCTTCACACCAGTCATAAACATGACAACTGAGTGTCAAAAAATTATTTGCCTGTGACTAGTTTTCATGGAAAGCCACAGCTGTCTTCATAAAGAAAAAATAACTTTATGTGTTAGAAGTGCATAAAGTTAAGCAAAACACATTAAGCAGTTTAGTCCTTTATGTACAGACAAACCACACTAGAAAGCTAGATGGGGTGTGTGGGTGATGAATTTTTACAAAACAGATGACACTTGAGGTAACTTCTAGAAGGGAGAAGAAGGAATTCTTTAAACCCGACACATCCCGCTAAATTTATTCCTCTATTCACATAAATGGATAAACTGTTGACAGTTTTCTCAGTGGCTCCATTTCTACCTCATTATAATGTCATCCCAACCATACGCCTCTCCCCATCTTTGGTGCAGGTATTTTATCTCTTAAAGTGTGTAGAAACTGGAGTACCTTGTAAGAAGTTGCCAACATCCTTCTCCTTTCTGCTGTCTGTCGGTGGCAACCTGGAGACTCCCTCCTCCTCCTTACGCTGCACGAGATGTCTGTTCCCGCAGAGGCCATTTTGACTTTTCTGGTCCCCCTTTCTGGATTCAGCCAGAACTCTCTCATCCCCTGATGCAGAAGCACAGGAAAATGGTGTCAGTCATCCTTTTTTGCTATTCAGAGGAAGCATTCTGTGTCCAGGGCAGCTGTTTACAAGCTCCATCTGGTACGCAGGCTGAGACCCTACCTCCCCGCGGACTGTCTCGCCAGAGTGGTGCATGCTCTAGTTATCTCCCGTTTGGACTACTGCAATGCGCTCTACGTGGGGCTACCTTTGAAGGTGACCCAGAAACTGCAATTAATCCAGAATGCGGCAGCTTGACTGGTGACTGGGAGCGGCCGCCAGGACCACATAACACCGGTCCTGAGAGATCTGCATTGGCTCCCAGTACGTTTCCGAGCACAATTCAAAGTGTTGGTGCTGACCTTTAAAGCCCTAAACGGCCTTGGTCCAGTATACCTGAAGGAGCATCTCCACCCCCATCGTCCAGCACCGAGGGCCTTCTGGCGGTTCCTTCATTGTGAGAAGTGAGGTTACAGGGAACCAGACAGAGGGCCTTCTCGGTAGTGGCGACCACCCAGTGGAACACCCTCCCTTCAGATGTGAAGGAAATAAGCAGCTATCCTATCTTTAAAAAACATCCAAAGGCAGCCCTGTTTAGGGAAGTTTTTAATATTTAATGCTGTATTGTTTTTAATACTCGATTGGGAGCTGCCAAGAGTGGCTGGGGAAACTCAGCCAGATGGGTGGGGAATAAATAATAAATTATTATTATTATTATTATTATTATTATTAACCCTAGCAGGTGTTATAAGAATTCTGAGGTCTCAAATACAAAATAAATGTTCATAAAGGCAAACACATATAAAACCATGTGTCTGAAATAGTACAGGAAGGCCATTATGACTCTCCCAAATTGACCTAAATATATTTCTCAGCAAGAAGGGAAGAAATGGGGAAAGTCTTCCCATGGACTTTTGCTTGCAACTCCTGTCTTAAGGGCGTATTTGTGTATGAATAGGGTGAGCCCATGACCTGGATTCAGATCATCACAAAAGAATGGCCAGGCTGCCCAGGTAATGCAATCAGTGACCATTATCAGGTATCCTGGCAGACAGCATTTCTGCTGTAGACCGCCTCCTTCTGTGATGTATGTATGATGTTTAAGGGTAGTGGTCTTGGGCTGCAGGGTGGGCAATTTCAGAAGTCTATATAAGGGCTCGCACACCATTTTTCTGGGTTCTCTCCTCTCTCCTGCGTGTGGTTAGTGGGGACCCTGCTGCAACAGTTCCTTAAATAAAGATCAGGCTTACTGGCCTCTGTTATTTTCTCCTACCAATAGGGAACCCACTTAAGGACTCCATATGGGCTCTTGGATACCCCATAGGGGAAAAGGAGCAGCCCCCCCTTATAACACAGGTAAAATCCTGGCAAATTTACCCTTGGTGCTTTGCTCATTTCCTGTACTGTGCTGGTTCCCTCGCAGCTCCCCTGCTTGTTGCCTTTTCAGGGGTTCCTTTGAAAAAGAGAAACCACATTTAATTATACAGGACCACATAACACCGGTCCTGAGAGATCTGCATTGGCTCCCAGTACATTTCCGAGCACAATTCAAAGTGATGGTGCTGACCTTGAAAGCCCTAAATGGCCTTGGCCCAGTAGACCTGAAGGAGCGTCTCCATCCCCATCATTCAGCCAGGACACTGAGGTCCAGCACCGAGGGCCTTCTGGCGGTTCCCTCATTGTGAAAAGTGAGGTTACAAGGAACCAGGCAGAGGGCCTTCTCGGTAGTGGCGCCTGCCCTGTGGAACGCCCTCCCATCAGATGTCAAGGAAATAAACAACTATCTGACTTTTAGAAGATTAGAAGATATCTGAAGGCAGCCTTGTTTAGGGAAGTTTTTAATGTTTGATCTTTTATTGCTCTTCTTCTTCTTCTTCTTCTTCTTCTTCTTCTTCTTCTTCTTCTTCTTCTTCTTCTTCTTCTTCTTCTTCTGTTGGGAGCCACCCAGAGTGGCTGGGGAAACCCAGCCAGATAGGCGGGGTATAAATAAATAAATGATGATAATGATAATAATAATAATTAACAGCGTGGCCCTTGGTGGGTGAACCTCCCCGACACCCACAGAGAAGTTTTGTTCTGTTCCTGTTTTTATTACATATTTTGTGTTTTTATCTTGTATTTCTATGCTCTGGACTGCCCTGAGGTCTACAGATTAAAACTTTAATTGTTATTATTAATAATAATTTATTTCCCGCCATCTCCAATCCTGGATTCGAAATTCACAACATGTCCTTTTACTCTCCCACCAAAGAAAAGGCGGTTCCCTTTTTAATTTTCCAGCCGACTCTTCCTTTCCATCTTTCCATCAGGGCTGACACCTGATTAAAGAAATGTTCCTTCTAACTCGGAGGGGTTTTCCTATTGCCTTGGCAAGGGATTGTTCAGGAGGGGGGGGCAGGAAAACCACCCCACCCCAAAACTTAGCTTATCTAGGTGAGCCTAGCGAGGCGAGAAGACATGGCTCCGGGGAGATCGGTGCCCGATTAGAATTTAGGAGCCGACAGCTTCTAGTCGCCTGAGCGCAAGTCGCTAGACTGTCTCCTTCCTTATTCTGCTCATCTCATGATTGCATAACACTTTCTCCTTGGGGTAAGAACCGACAGTGACAAGAAAATGAGCAAATGAGGTTGCTGATAGATGAAGGAAGGAAGAGGCATATTGAGAAGCGATGAAAGAAACATCTGGTGGCAGTGGCCAATGCAAGGAAGGGTGGATAATCTCATTTTCTCTACTCCAGAGCAGAATCCCCATAGGATGCCACGCTTTTCCAAAGTGAGGCCTTTTGGGGGAAAGTCCTGAGGACCTTCTCCTTCAGCTCTGATCTTGTTGACAACATTTTACGGGCAGTGCATGAAATGTGTCTTCCGCAAGGTTGCTAGGAGAGGAGAGGGCAGGCTTTGTGCCTTGCATGTGGCAGCTTTCGAACTCAAGCCCTGGCACCTCCCATTAAAATGATCAGGGGGCGGCAAGTGATGGGGAAGACCATTCTTCGCTAGAGGACCAGACAACACTTGTGCTAGAGGGGGGGCAGATCTGCACCGTGGATTTAAAGCACATTCAATGCATCTTCAAAGCCACGAAAAAAGAGTTCTGATTGCAGCAAAATGTTCGAAGAGTAATGAAATCCCCTCTATACAAGATTGGATCCAAAAGCTGACAGAATATGCCGAATGAGATGGTCTATCAGAAAAAATAAAGAATAAATCAGAACAGGAATTTGTTTCAAAATGGGAGGTTTTCAAAGAATATCTGAAAAATAAATATAGTAGTTTAAATTCTGTTGCAGCATTCGAGGAACGTCAGTAATAGTTGCAAGGTAGATTAGATATATTAAGAAAAAGTTTAATTATGATAAAAGTGCGTCTTGGCAGTAAGTAATACGAAATCGAAATATGGAATAGACGGGAGGTTGGGTCTTTAGCATTAAGACCAATATATGTTTTATTGTTTGCTAAGAAAATTATGTGTCTATGGTTATTCCTGTGTGTAATTTGGTATTTGTGGTTTTTTTCTTTTTTTCTTGCTGTATCAATAAAAATCTTTTTTTAAAAAAAAAACAACAAAGAAAAACAAAGCCACAAAATTCCCCCCCAGAGAATCTGTAGTTTCTCCCTCACAGAGCTACAATTCACACACACACAATACTGTTCCAAGGATTCTTTGGTGGGATAAATCTGCTCTGAATGTATGGATTGGGTCTGCTGTCTCCCTTCCCTGGAGTAAGGCAGCTTCCTCTGTTCCTAAGAAATAAACCAGTTTCCTAAAAAAAAAAAAAAAAAAGATGCCCCCCCCCATTTCAATTTCTTGCCTCTAAAATTCTGGCTGCCGTTACCCCATACATGAACAATGGTCTTTTCGATTTTCCCTTTTCAGTTGACAATATACTTAAAAGAAATATTTCTGGTCTTTTTTAAAAATGCTTTTGAAAATCATTTTTTTAGTATTTTTTTGGAAAAATACTAAAACACCTAATATAGTAGACTGGCAAACATTAATGGTAAAATACTTTCAGCTAGCAAAGGTGATGGGAAGAGTTAGAAGGCAAACAAAACAAAAAGTCCACCAGGAATGGAGGATACTTAAAGAATATTTTAAGAACAATGGTATAAAGGGTAATCTCCTGGCAGACCTAGACTGAGCCTTGTAGTATATAAAGATAACTGACAATTTATATAGAAATATGATAAAAAATAGAAGAAATAAGTAACTGTGCGGTAAAAGTGTATTTAACAGATAACGTACAATGAGAATGTTTGAAAGGTTTTTTTTGAAACCTCAAATAGTTTTTCTTCTCTCTCTCTCTCTCTCTCTCTCTTTCTTTTTTTCTTTCTTCCATAAATTGTAAATTTCATAAATTGTAAATTGTAAAATAATAATAACAATCCCCCCTGGCCCGCAAGAGGGAATCTATACTAGAAGAGCAAGACTTGGAATTTAGTTTTCCAGACTGACAGATCTTGATTCTGGAAATGCGAAACCAGCTTTCACACCATGCGATTAAGAAAATTAACCAGACATATCAACAACACACTTTCTCCAATTCAGGCGTCCATCAGCCCTGTAAGCCGTAAGAATACAAGACAATAATATAGATTTCATAGAATTTAGTGCAACTGCTATACAAGACAAGGAACCAAGAAGTGGTTTCATTGTCATAACTTTCCCTCTAAAGGACCATTTTGCAGCTTTAGTTTTGTGAAGACGCCGGGAATTTGTGGAACAGATCATTGGCTCCTACAAAGAACTGCCTGAGTTTCCCTTGCTAGAGATCCATTTCCATTAAACAGGTTTGAGGCTGTTTCATTTGGGTTTAATTTGTAGTGTAGACAGACACACCCTGCCTTTGTTTGGTAGGTTTCTGGAGAGTGCTAAACTCCCCATGCAGAGAAGCTATTTTCTGAAACAGAGACATACCTTAAGGCTTCAACCTTTGCTGATTTAATTGAAGTCGGGGTTTTTTTTTTATAAACCAAATAATTCATAATATCAAATTGCTTTGGGATTGTGGCCAACAAAGTAAGGTCTGAAGAACACGCCATATACATTTGAGGTTATGTCCTCATAATAAAACATCTCTGGCCATTTTAATAATGTTTTGCAAAGTTGATTATTCCATATATGCTTTTCTTTGTCTGTCTCTGCATGTAAATTGCCGCGTAATTATCTCCTGTTTGAACATACCAGCCTTTTATCTGCACATGGGGCATAACCCTCATTCTTCAGTGTAGCAAAGACTTGGACAGCTTCCTAGAATGATAAATACCGTCAAAGACGCACTCGTGGCTCGTTGAGACATAATTTCTGTATATCTATTTCATCATGCCTGAAAATGTTCCATGGGCTTCAGCAGTTCTGTCCTATTTACTGACTTACATGCTTACTTGATCATGTTATTAGAGCCGTTTGGATTTCTGTTAACATGGTGCTGCCTTTGAAAAGGGCTTAGAAACCACAACTGGCTCAAAGAGCTGCAGCCAGATTGTTGACCAGGGTTGGTTAACCCTGGCTGTACTGGCTACAGAGTGCCATTCAAAGTGCTGTCTGTTATCAATAAAGCCCTATATGACTTTGTTGTTGTTGTTGTTTAGTCGTTTAGTCGTGTCTGACTCTTCGTGACCCCATGGACCAGAGCACGCCAGGCATTCCTGTCTTCCACTGCCTCCCGCAGTTTGGTCAAACTCATGCTGGTAGCTTCGAGAACACTGTCCAACCATCTCGTCCTCTGTCGTCCCCTTCTCCCTGTGCCCTCCATCTTTCCCAACACCAGGGTCTTTTCCAGGGAGTCTTCTCTTCTCATGAGGTGGCCAAAGTACTGGAGCCTCAGCTTCACGATCTGTCCTTCCAGTGAGCACTCAGGGCTGATTTCCTTCAGAATGGATAGGTTTGATCTTCTTGCAGTCCATGGGACTCTCAAGAGTCTCCTCCAGCACCAGAATTCAAAAGCATCAATTCTTTGGCGATCAGCCTTTTTAATGGTCCAGCTGTCACTTCCATACATCACTACTGGGAAAACCATAGCTTTGACTATATGGGCCTTTGTCAGCAAGGTGATGTCTCTGCTTTTTAAGATGCTGTCTAGGTTTGCCATTGCTTTTCTCCCAAGAAGCAGGCGTCTTTTAATTTCGTGGCTGCTGTCACCATCTGTAGTGATCATGGACCCCTTCATGGATCACTGCCTTGCCGTGGTGAAGGGGCTTAAATAACTCAGAAAAGCTATGAACTATGCTGAGCAGGACACCCAAGATGAACAGGTCATAGTGGAGAGTTTTGACCAAATGTGATCCACCTGGAGGAGGAACTGGCAAGCCACTCCAGTATCCATGCTAAGAAAACTATATGACTTAGGTCCAAGCTATCTGTACCTGCCTGGGTTCAGAGATCTTCGAGGGAAGCACACTGTTTGCTTCTAGATCAGCCCCACTGATCAAAAACATCACCATGATAGGCAGGGCCGGATTTAGGTTTGATGAAGCCCTAAGCTACTGAAGTTAATGGGGCCCTTTATATGTCCAGCTGTCCTTTGTCAACAACAAATTGTCCCTGTTTTTTGTGTCGAATATATGCAACATGGTAATTTATGGGCCTAATAGGTATCTAAAGCCATTTGCACATAACAAAATATATACCTTAACAAAGTAATTGTTTTTTTATCTTACATTTTGGAAATGTAAATTCAGCTGTTTTTTTCCTTTAAATTTTTTGGGGCCCCCCAAGAGAGTGGGTTCCTAAGCTATAGCTTGTTTAGCTTATACGTAAATCCGACACTGAGTTGCCATATCTTCTCCCCGGCAAGTTATGTAAAAGGTAAAGGTAAAGGACCCCTGGACAGTTAAGTCCAGTCAAAGGCGACTATGGGGTGCAACACTCATCTCGCTTTCAGGCCGAGGGAGCCGGCGTTTGTCCACAGACAGCTTTCCAGGTCATGTGGCCAGCAGGACTAAACCGCTTCTGGCACAACGGAACACCGTGACAGAAGCCAAAGTGCACGGAAACGCCGTTTACCTTCCCACCGCAGCGGTACCTATTTATCTACTTGCACTGGTGTGCTTTCGAACTGCTGTGCTGGCAGGAGCTGGGACAGAGCAATGGGAGCTCACCTTGTCGTGGGGATTCGAACCGCCGACCTTCTGATTGGCAAGCCCAGGAAGCTCAGTGGTTTAGACGAGGGGTCAGCAAACTTACCGTGCCTCGGGCCGGTGTCTCCAGTGCCGATCGCGTGGTGGGCCAGAGGGCGGGGGAGCGCGTGCCTATATGTGTGCGCACACGCTATTTCCGGCACACTTCTGGGTTGGAGGAGCACCGGAAATAGCTTGTGTGCATGTGCACGAGCCTCCACCAACCTGGATGTGCACTGGAAATAAAGCTTGCACATGCGCACAATGCTTGCGCATGCGCACAAGCTATTTCCGGTGCTCCTCCAACCCAGAAGTGGGCAGCCGTGCAGCACAACGCGGTAAGAGTGGGCGGTGGTGGCGGTTGCCGCGGGCCGGATAAACGTATCCGGCCCGCAGGCCTTACTTTGGGGACCCCTGGTTTAGACCATAACAGTATCCTCTCCCCAGCAAATTACATAATAAACAGTCAGAAAAGGCAATGCACGATGCCACCACAAAGGGTGTGCTGGTCCCGGGGGGAGGTTACCGTGAGGCGTGGTCAGGGACCTGGGTCGAGGGACTGTAGACTGTCCTCCAAGGGTGAAGCGGCGTCCAAAGCGAGGAGCCGGGCAAGGACGGGAACTCTGGAAGAACAGGTCTGGGTGCTCCCGCAACCTGGGACCGGGCTGACTGGCCTTTATCTTCTCTGAGGCCAGGGGCGGTCCCGGCCCCCAGGTGACCTGCCTCTCCTGGCCTTAACGCGAGCACTCCTCCTGGGAGAAATCAGTTCCCTCCGCCTCTCTGCCCTGAGCCTCTGCAGCTCAGGAGAGGCTGGAGGGTTACTGGACCCAGGGGGAGACTCACTTTCCCCTGACAGGGCTGGGAGAGGTGCACCTGCAGGCAATGGGTCCTCAATCACCTCCGGAGCCAGAGTGGATTCACCTGGTGCCTGCTCCTGAGGATCTGGCACAGGTGCAGGCACTTCAGAATCAAGGCCCTGCCCCAGTTCAGCCGGCCTTGGAGGTGGGGACTCCTGTGCAGGCTGGGATCCCTCCGGTTCAGCCTCTGAATCAGATTCCCAGGCTATCACAAAGGGATATGATACTAAGATGCCTGCACCAGTGCTGAGTGCGGTACGTTGCGGGAATGTTTCTGTGTATCGCTGGCAGCGGGAGTTTGCAAAAGTGGTCTCCCTCATGCCGAGATGAAAAAGCATTGCTCAGAGGGAACCTCGAGCACAGCAACAGAGACATGTCAAAAGTATACAAGCAAGCGCTTTAACATCTGTAGATAAGAAAAGTATAGATTTGTTTCTCCCTTGGCAGATTACAAGCCTGTTTCTGGTGGTGGGGAGCTAAATTCAGACGCCAGATAGGCTCCTTCTAACCCCCAGGTCCAGAAAAGCGTCCCAATTGCATTCGAAGAACATATGCAGACGTGTGACCAGTTTACCACACATACTTTCCATCGCATGTGTTACGAGAATTTTAAGGTCTCAAATGTGGAATAAATATTCATAAATGCACACATATCTAAATATATGAAACATAGGTCTGAAATAGTATGAGCAATAGAGCAATCCTGAAGCCGTTTTGACTCTCCCAATGACCTCAAATATTCCTCTGCAGGAAGGGAGGCAAATGGGGAAAGCCTTCGCATTGACTTTTTGCTTGCAACTCCTGTCTTAAGGGTGTATTTGTGTACGAATAGGGCGAGCCTGTGACCTGGACTCAGGAACTAAAGTATTGACCATCACAAAAGAATGGCCAGGCTGCCCAGGTAAAGCAATCAGTGACCATTATCAGGTATCCTGGCAGACAGGATTTCTGCTGTAGACCGCCTCCTACTGTGATGTATGTATGATGTTTTGAAGTGGTGGTCTTGGGCTACAGGGTGGGCAATTTCAAGAGTCTATATAAGGGCTTGCGCACCACTGTTCAGGGTTCTCCTCCCTCCTGCGTGTGGTGAGTGGGGATCCTGTTGCAACAGTTCCTTGAATCAGGCTTACTAGCTGCTTTTCTTCTCAATATACTCTGGTTGGTCTCTGTTATTTTCTCTTACCAATAGGGAACCCACTTAAGGACTCTGTTCGGGCTCCCGAATACCCCATAAGGGAAAGGGAGCAGTTTTTCTTATAATATATGTTTGCCCACACATCACATTATTACGATGACTGTATTGGAAGGAAGATACAGGTGACCAAGCAGTTCCAGGAGAGACAGGATACAGTGGTACATTGGGTTACAGATGCTTCAGGTTACAGACGCTTCAGGTTACCGACTCTGCTAACCCAGAAATAATACCTCGGGTTAAGAACTTTGCTTCAGGATGAGAACAGAAATCACGTGGTGGCGGCAGCAGGAGGCCCCATTAGCTAAAGTGGTACCTCAGGTTGAGAACGATTCCAGGTTAAGAACAGACCTCCAGAACGAATTAAGTTCTTAACCTGAGGTACCACTGTATTTTGCTCATTTCAAAATCAACAAAGTGGGGAATCTGAAATGTGGCCCTTGCTACCTCCCTGCTTGGCCCTCAGAACTCTTCCCAGGCTCTAAATTTCACCTCTTACCAACCCTGCTATACCCCCTCTTTGTGTGATTTAGCCTGGCTGGAATGTGTCCTCGAACTCTGAATATACCTCTTGGCTTGTATGGATGGACAATAGAGAGCTGTATGTTTGTGTGTGTTGAAACTGTAGTTTGAATTGTAGCCATTATTTCCTAGTCAAAAAAATGAGGAATATCTCTTTGAATAAAATTACAAGTAATTCACAATGGCAAATCATACTTTGCCTCTTTCATAGCTCTGCCAAATCTCTGTATGAAACCAACCTTCCCACGCAGTTCTTCAGCCACAGGCGGGGTCTCCGGTGACCTTATGGAAACAGCTGCCCTCGTTTTAAGGAATAATTTGCCATCCCCTGCAATGAAAACCAGAAGTATCCCAGTGATTACGCTTGGTGCATTCATAAAAACTAAAGAAAGGTGTGCCCTCTGCTTAATTGCGATGACTCTACCAAATACTGAAAACCAGCAACACTAAATCATCACACAAGCAAACTTCTCCCATGTGAGGCAGAAATATTCGATCAAAGTTTATTTTCATGAATTAAGCACAGGCAACCACAGAGTTCACGGACAAAGCGACTTTCCCCTGGCTTTGTGAATGAACCAGATTTACAAATTTGTTTTAGTAGTAAGGTTAAAGCTTACTGGGAAATGATATATAATGAAATGAAAAGGAAGTTTAAGATAACATTTTTGAAAACAAAGAAACCCAGAAGCTTTTCTTTTGGGATTTTTAGGGACAGAACTACCTAAAATGTATAGAAACTTATTCATGTATGCTACTACAGCGGCAAGAATGTTACTTGCCCCAAAATGGAAAGAAGTAGAAGTTCTGGCAAAGGAAGAATGGATACAAAAACTTATAGAATATGCAGAAATGGCAAAACTTACTGGAAGAATAAGAAATCAAGATAACAAACTTTTTTAAATAAAAGAATGGAAATGGTTTATTGAATATTTACAGATAAATTGTAAACAGATAAAAACATTGGCAGGATCATTGTAATAACCTGCAGTTTTATAGGAGTATATATTTAAAGAAGATGAATAAATGAGTAAATTAAGTTAATTTGGATATGGAAAATATATTAAAAACAAATTTAAGGAACTGCAGAAAGGGGGGGAAGGAAGTCAAGTGTTGAAATGTTAAAATGATTGTAAAATTAGTGAAATGTATAAACTTGAATGTATAAATGTATAAACTTGATGCCTAGACAGCATCTTAAAAAGTAGAGACATCAACTTACCAACAAAGGTCCCTATAGTAAAGCCAAGTAGTGATGTATGGAAGTGAGAGCTGGACCATAAAGAAGGCTGATCGCCAAAGAATAGATGCTTTTGAATTATGGTGCTGAAGGAGACTCTTGAGAGTCCCATGGACTGCAAGAAGATCAAACGCATCCATTCTGAAGGAAATCAGCCCTGAGTGCTCACTGGAAGGACAGATCCTGAAGCTGAGGCTCCAAGACTTTGGCCACCTCATGAGAAGAGAAGACTCCCTGGAAAAGACCCTGATGTTGGGAAAGATGGAGGGCACAAGGAGAAGGGGACGATAGAGGACGAGGTGGTTGGACAGTGTTCTCGAAGCTACCAGCATGAGTTTGACCAAACTGCGGGAGGCGGTGGGAGACAGGAGTGCCTGGCGTGCTTTGGTCCATGGCGTCACGAAGAGTCGGACACGACTAAACAACTAAACAACATAAACTTGAAAAGAATGGTCCCTGCAAAGTGGTTTCATAGGGATGGGGAAAGGCCTTTCATTCGTAGCATTCTATTTGCGAACTGCGAGGAAGAGCCCTGACGGGTTAAACCGTAGGCCCATCTAATCCAGAGCTTGAGAAGTTCATTTTGAAAAGGAATTAATTCCTCGCTCATCTATCAACGACTACCAGTCCCGATGCGATGTTGGAGGCAATATGCCTCACAGAGGCACTGACTTGCACCCAAGATGGAGGGGGCCCGGCGCGCGCCATGTGTGTGTGACATCATGCGCGTCATGCGAGCACCACATTGCATCATTGGGAGAACACCATGCATGGAGCCCAACCCAGACGACCTCAAGGGCTGGTGGCTCCTCCCCTCTCGCATTCAGGAGGAGCCGGCCGTTGAAGCCATGCCTGGCTCTACGCTCAGCCTCCTGCATCCCCTCAACTTTGAGGGGGTCCGGCCCCCTCCCAACAGATGGGGAGGTTGACGACACCTCAGCCCCATAGAGCCATAGTTGTCAACCGTCCCTTATTTGGCGGGAAACTCCCTTATCCCAGCGCCGTGTCCTGCTGCTGTCCCTTATTGATGATGTCCCTTAAATTTCCCGGGTTTCATGCTCTCCAGGCTCGGGGTCCTCCGCCACGAGAGAGAGCATGCCTCAGGGGCGCGTCATGAGGAGACGGGTAGCAGCGGGCGGGTGACAGCCCCTCTCTTGCGAGACTTCCGCCGCGCTGCCAGGGGAAGCCGGAGGCAGCAGCGGCAGTGGCGGCTGAGGAGGTGGCCTGAGGGAGGAGGAAGAGGAGGGAATGGGGAGAGATGCAGAAGGGCGGTGCTTCAGCGGCCGCGGCAGCGTCGCAACTGCCTCATGCCGGGCTTGTGGGCAGTGCGGGCGAGAGTCTCTCTCCCTCCCCCCCTCTCTCGGGTGGGGAAGGGTCGATGGAACTCCTCACGCCAGGACGACGGCAGCCCCGAGGTGCTGCTTAGCCAACAAGTGTGGTATCTCAATGTAGTGATTTCCCCTTCTGCATCCCTTTCATAACTCTATTTTTATAAATCATTTGTCCATCCATAGTTCAAATTTTTACGACAAGTTTTCTGTCAACCCTGCCAATGTATGTAACTCTTTACAATAGCTTTTCAACTAAATTATAAACTTTCCCCATTCTTTATTAAAGAGGTCCTCTTCCTGGTTTCGAATTGTGCCTGTAAGCTTTGCCATCTGGACGTCGTTCATCAGTTTTGTCTGGCACTCTTCTTTGGTGGGAGTTGTAGACCCTTAGGATCATCTAGTCCAACCCCCTGCAAAACACAGTCAGTGGCAGCCAAAGCAGCATGGCTCCATGAGTGGCAGATTTCTGTATAATCTAAGCCAAAATCCCTGATTTTGCCTGCTGATCCCTTATTTTCGAGGCTGCTGGTCCCTTATTTTCAAATCTGTAAGTTGACAGCTATGCAGAAGCTCTTTCGCAATTAAATAAGAAAATAATCTTAATTATAATTTTTAAATACCCCAAAACAATCCAGATAACCCAAGCAACTGAGCCGCGCAAAGTGCTGCAAGGGGAAGAAAAATCTCCTCAGATGCACTAATCAGTGTGGCCTAAGGACAAATGTCTTTTTAACACCCTATAGAAAGAGCAATCAGGGCCCATAATATTTTAAGCCCACAAACCAGTTAAGCTACATCCGTATCAGTCAAGGTCCTGTTAATGCTCCTGGCCTTCTTGACACAATGCTAAAACGAAATTGCAAGCACTTTTGTTGCCCTAAGGGCTTAGCGGTGTGGCACATATTTGCACATAGGTCAGAAGGTGCAACACTTCAGTTCTCGGCATCTCCCATTAAAGGGATCCCTGATAACAGGAAGGCCAAGGGACCTTGACTCGCCATCAGTCTTCAGCGCAGGCAATATTGCAAGGGGCCCCTTTTGCGTATGGTGGTTGTAGTAGCAGGAGGCTAGACTCCATCCTATGCTCATTTGATGCTGCACAGCAAAGCATTCCATATCTCAAACTGATTTAAAAATAAATAAATAAATAAATATTTATACCCCGCCTATCAGGCTAGGCTTCCCCAGCTACTCTAGGCGGCTTCCAACAAAATATTAAAATACCGTAATACATCAAACATTAAAAGCTTCCCTAAACAGGGCTGCCTTCAGATCTCTTCTAAAAGTCTGGTAGTTGTTGTTCTCTTTGACATCTCGTGGGAGGGCGTTCCACAGGGTGGGCGCCACCACCAAGAAGGCCCTCTGCCTGGTTCCCTGTAACTTGGCTTCTCACAGTGAGGGAACCGCCAGAAGGCCCTCGGTGCTGGACCTCAGTGTCTGGGCAGAACGATAGGGGTGGAGACGCACCTTCAGATATACTGGACCGAGGCCATTTAGGGCTTTAAAGGTCAGCACCAACACTTTGAATTGTGCTCGGAAACGTACTGGGAGCCAGTGTAGGTCTTTCAAGGTGTTATGTGGTCTCGGTGGCCGCTCCCAGTCACCAGTCTAGCTGCCACATTCTGGATTAGTTGTAGCTGTAGTTTCTGGGTCACCTTCAAAGGTAGCCCCACGTAGAGTGAATTGCAGTAGTCCAAGCGGGAGATAACCAGAGTATGCACCACTCTGGTGAAGCAGTCTGTGGGCAGGTAGGGTCTCAGCCTGCGTACCAGATGGAGCTGGTAAACAGCTGCCCTGAACACAGAATTGACCTGTACCTCCATGGACAGCCGCGAGTCCAAAATGACTCCCAGGCTGCGCACCTGGTCCTTCAGGGGCACAGTTACCCCATTCAGGAACAAGGAGTCCTCCACACCCACCCACCTCCTGTCCCCCCAAAACAGTACTTGTCAGGATTCAACCTCAATCTGTTAGCCGCCATCCATCCTCCAACCAGCTGTGACTTCCCCCAATACAGAATGGGGAATAGCCTATGGTTACCAGATCTTTTTTCAATGAATCCGGGGACACTTTTTGAAGCTGAGTAGCAACAGCGAGTCAGTAGTGGGGATGGTGAGGCAAAAGACCCTGGGCCCAAGCACACATGCATATTGTATAAAGGTGCAAAGCCCTTCTTTCGCACCTTGTGAAACATAAATGCGTGGAGTTTTTAAAAAACTGGGCAACAGCCGCTCGCTCGCAACTTCTAAGCCTACCCCGATCAGTCAAAACAAAGGGGGAAGAGGGCAGGAGATCGGTACCGCTTGACGTCCACGGTTCCTTTGGCAGTGGCGGAAGCAGCGGCAGTCAGCAGCCCGGAGTCAGTCTGGTAGTGCAGTTGGCTCTGGCTGGCTTCAGGAGCTGCTCGCTGCCATGGCGCCCACCATTTTTCCTTGCCAGAAGTTCCGGCAAGGAAAAATGGCGGTCGCCACGGCAGCGGACAGCGAGCAACTCCTGGAGCCAGCCAGAGCCATCTGCACTACCAGGCTGGCTCCGGGGTGCTGAGGCTGCCGCTGCCACATTTCCCGGGATAGATTTGCAAATCCGGGGACATTCCGGGACGGAATTTGTCCAGGGACAGATTTGCAAATCCGGGGACTGTCCCTGGGAACCGGGGACATCTGGTAACCCTAGAACAGCCTCAAGGCTCTCTCTATATAATATAATATTATATATGCACATGGTTGCTAAAAGGCCCGATAGGGTATCTGAAATCTCATTATGACTCATGTGGGATACAAATCCTCTGCAAAGTCCAGCTATTTTCTTCCAAGTTGGTAAACAACTGGGAAAAACCAAAGCGTTTAAATACAGATGCTGTCTCCTTTTATCACTCACAGGATTATAGTGTTTAGCTTGTTCCTGTTTATCTGAATGGGAATATTTGCAACCCCAGGAGTGCGGATAAAGATAACCATGATTAAAGAGAAAGAAGCAGAGAAAGAAAGATTTTGTGTAAATATGTTATTGCCGGATTTGGGAGAACTAACACCATGCTGTGGAGACTTAATTAAATGTTAATTGTTTGCCAAGAGTTCAAGGGCAAATGCTTTGGAGCATGAAAAATTAGAAGACATGAATACTGAGGCTGGAAGTATATTCTGGTTGAAAAATGGAGACAAGGGGAAAAGCATAAAGAATTTAATTTTTTTACTGTGACCAAGCTGCAGAGTTACTCCTCTAAAGAGATCCTGGTCACAGGAAGCCAAAAGTCTGCATACAATTTTAAGATGGCCAAATGGAAAATAGAGCTGGGCTCCTGCATCTTTAGTTCAGAAGCAGGGATTTCAATAGGAGCAGGGGCTGGGTCTTCTTTTGGATCCAGTCACGCAACTTGAATGCTGTCTGCCATTTTGAATGCCACGGAATTGGCTGGGGGCTGCGAAGGAAAAGGCCCACGCTTCCTCATCTGTGTAGCTTGAATTGAAAGGGTGGTGGCACAGCTACCTCTGCTATAAGAGGACTTCAACCCTGATGCGGAGGGTGCTTTGGGAGTGTGCAACATTGGTGTTAGATGTGTAGGATTTGCCTTGCCGCTGTGCCCCGGCCCTGTGGTGTCTTTGGTTGGTTTCTTCTGTACAGGACTGATGGGGCTGTGATGTCAGCACGCAATCCTATGATTGATAAGTGGAGAGGTGACATCCCCATGGTTGCTGTGGAACCATCTGTGCTTGTTAACATGCAATTTCTAGACTGTTTTGCTATCTTATTTTGCTGCTACTGTGTATAATGCATAGGATCTAATCCATTGCGCAGGTATTATACTAGCATTAATGGCTGCCACTGCCAGCAAGACTAGGAATACTCTGCCCAGTGTGTGTTTTTGTACTAGACCTGGAGAGTGGGGAGTTGACTTATAAGCCAACAACATGCCAGTCAAATTCTGAAGATTGCATTGAAGTGCATTTCAGAAGTGTGGTGACTCATATTGGCTGGCTAAAACACAGTACAAATACCCGACCAGATTATAAATGAGCTACCATCTCCTTTAGATACTTTCTACAGAGTAGAGAAATACACTGCTTCTATTGCGCAAGTTCCAATAACAACTATATCTATCTATCTATCTATCTATCTATCTATCTATCTATCTATCATCTATCTATCATCTATCTATCTATCTATCTATCATCTATCATCTATCTATCTATCTATCATCTATCTATCTATCTATCTATCTATCTATCATCTATCTATCTATCTATCTATCTATCTATCTATCTATCATCTATCTATCATCTATCTATCTATATCTATCTATCTATCATCTATCTATCTATATCTATCTATCTATCATCTATCTATCTATCTATCATCTATCTATCTATCATCTATCTATCTATCTATCATCTATCTATCATCTATATCATCTACCTACCTACCTACGTACCTACACACACACACACACACACACACACACACACACACACACAAAAATAAATGCACAAATACACACAAATATTAACTGCTGTGTCTGAGCATAATAAAAACAGTATTGTCTGAAGAAGAAAAACTGTTCTGGCTAAACAAGTCATTCAGGATATTATGTGACATTTGGGTTATACGTGCAAAGTTAGATGTGCAATCTGTTCCTTTTGGACAAGAGACTTAACCACAGTAGATTTTTACATCCACCTTACCTTCTTTGTCTGGAATGAATCCAGAGTGCCTGGAATCGTCAGTAGTTTGGACGGATCCCAAGGGTGATGGATACGGGATTTCTGTATCAGGGGGGAGATGGTGGAGTGAGGTGCCATTCTGATGTTCTTGAGAACAAAGAAGGGGGAGGGGGAAACAAGCACATGTTATTAAAAGTTAAATGCTAGAAAACAAATTTGCCTTCTTTTGTATGTCTAGAGCACAACCATAGATTTAGCCAACTTAACTCCAGAAATATACAGTGGTACCTTGGGTTACAGACGCTTCAGGTTACAAACTCGGCTAACCCAGAAATAGTACCTTGGGTTAAGAACTTTGTTTCAGGATGAGAACAGAAATTGTGCGGTGGCAGCGTGGCAGCAGCGGGAGGCCCCATTAGCATAGCTGTCAACCTTCCCTTTTTTGCGGGAAATTCCCTTATTCCAGCGACGTTTCCCGCGGCTTCCCGCTGCTATCCCGGATTGTTAGATATCCCGTAGACTGTCCCCAGGGCAGGTGAGGCTGCTGATCCCTTATTTTCAAATCTGAAAGTTGACAGCTATGCCCATTAGCTAAAGTGGTACCTCAGGTTAAGAACAGTTTCAGGTTAAGAACGGACCTCCATAACGAATTAAGTTCTTAACCCAAGGTACCACTGTATCTCTATCTTCCAGTGCTGTTTCCTCCACTTTCCCTTAGAGTTTATGTCAAGAGCTATTGGAATTCTGCACATCTCTGGGTTTGATGAACCAGGCAAGAAGCCACCAACTGGAATGAAACTCAGCATTTTAAGAATTTCTGCATGGTTTGGTGTTTTGTTTCATTTGCTTTAAAGGCAAGTTCCTAGCTCTTGTGACTGTGGAGAAACTTGCTTCATATGGTAGCTATAAACTGTAGACCACAAACTGATGTAACCATCAACCATTTTGTGTGGTCTTTTGTCCATCTGGCTTAGTAGAAGAAGAAGACGAAGAGTTTGGATTTGATATCCCGCCTTTCACTCCCCTCCAGGAGTCTCAAAGCGGCTAACATTCTCCTTTCCCTTCCTCCCCCACAACAAACACTCTCTGAGGTGAGTGAGGCTGAGAGACTTCAGAGAAGTGTGACTAGCCCAAGGTCACCCAGCAGCTGCATGTGGAGGAGCAGGGAATCAAACCCGGTTCACCAGATTACGAGTCCACCGCTCTTAACCACTACACCACACTGGCTCTACACTCAGTCCACAATCCACTGGGGGAAGCAAACCAGGTGACCTCCAAGTGCTGTTGAACTACAGCGTCCATCAACCCAGCAAGCCTGGCCAATGACCAGGGATTGTGGGAGCTGTAGTCCAACGGTTACCCAGAGGACACCGCTTTGGCGATGCTTCGTCTACAGCCTGGACTCTCAGCAGCTTGAGATGGGAGTCTTTCACAGCTGGAAGTGAAGATGCCATCGCTTGAACCTGAGATCTTATGCATGCAAAAAATATCGCCCTCCCCCGAAGAGGGATACATTGGGCGCCACCACAGACCTCTTTGATATTGGCTGTTCTTTTCAGAATGCTCTTCTTTCTTTCTCATTTTCCTTCCGTTGAGCAGAAACTCTCCATTATTTATTGGAGGTAGGTAGAAACTACCTTGGGAAGCCTCCGGGATCTCACTATTGATCATCATCCTCTCCTGCTGCTGCTGCTGATTTTTATGTTGTGGCTCTAAAATGAGATCATTCGGCAAAGGAGCCTGATGCTCCTCACAGATATCGACCTCAGGTCTGGGTTCATTACAACTACTTCCTGAAAGGTGAGAGAGAGAGAGAGAGAGAGAGAGAGAGAGAGAGAGAGAGAGAATAAATGGACTTTATTAACTAACATACAGGTTTTCACAGCATCTTAAAAAGCAGAGACATCACCTGGCCAACAAAGGTCTGTATAGTTAAAGTTATGGTTTTCCCAGTAGTGATGTATGGAAGTGACAGCTGGACCATAAAGAAGGCTGATCACCAAAGAATGGATGCTTTTGAATTCTGGTGCTGGAGGAGACTCTTGAGAGTCCCATGGACTGCAAGAAGAACAAACCTATCCATTCTGAAGGAAATCAGCCCTGAGTGCTCACTGGAAGGACAGATACTGAAGCTGAGGCTCCAGTACTTTGGCCACCTCATGAGAAGAGAAGACTCCCTGGAAAAGACCCTGATGCTGGGAAAGATGGAGGGCACAAAGAGAAGGGGACGACAGAGGACGAGATGGATGGACAGTGTTCTCGTAGCTACCAGCATGAGTCTGACCAAACTGCGGGAGGCAGTGGAAGACAGGAGGGCCTGGCGTGCTCTGGTCCATGGGGTCACGAAGAGTCGGACACGACTAAACGACTAAACAACAACAACAGGTTTTCACCCATTCTCTCACAGACCCTCAAAGTGTCCCTGTTTTCCAGGGGCCATCCCGGATTTACAGAAGCCATCTCGGTTTCTGATTTGATCCTGGAATGTCCCGCTTTTTCGCAGGACATTCCTATTTCAGTGGAGAAACGTTGGAGGGTATGGAGTTATGCAAGCCCCAAGTCAATGAGATAAGTAACTATACAACCTTCAGAAGACATCTGAAGGCAGCCCTGTATAGGGAAGTTTTTAAAAAAATGTTTAATGTTTTATTATCTTTTTATATATGATGGGAGCTGCCCAGAATGGCTGGGGCAACCAAGTCAGATGGGTGGGGTATAAAAAATAAAATTGTTGTTGTCGTCATTATTGAATAAGACTTTGCTATTTTCATCCAAGAAATGTTGGAGAGTATGCACTATTATTGCAACATCCCAGTTGCTTTTATGCACTGTGAGCCTGGGCTCAAAACTTAAAATGCAAAAGCTAAAAGTGACACCCCACCCCCCACAAACGATATTTACCTATTGCCTTATCTACCTGGCACCAGAGCAAAGCACTTTTATATTATAATGCAAATAGGGGAAAGAAACAATTTTAAAAGGTAAAGGGACCCCTGACCATTAGGTCCTGTCGGGACCGACTCTGGGGTTGCGGCGCTCATCTCGCTTTATTGGCCGAGGGAGCCGGCATACAGCTTCCGGGTCATGTGGCCAGCATGACTAAGCCGCTTCTGGCGAAACCAGAGCCGTTTACCTTCCTGCTGGAGCGGTACCTATTTATCTACTTGCACTTTGATGTGCTTTCGAACTGCTAGGTTGGCAGGAGCAGAGACCAAGCAACGGGAGCTCACCCCGTCGCAGGGATTCGAACCGCCGACCTTCTGATCGGCAAGTCTGATCGGTTTAACCCACAGCGCCACCCGCGTCGTACACATTGCTGTGGTTTTGCTCTTAGCTGCCTTTTTTCTGGTATTATTGGGACAGTACCTAAGCTAGCCTGCAAGGTGGCCCAAAACAGGGATATTGAACACATACTCCCATTTGCCCCAGGGAAGCACAGCCCATAGTTGGGGACTATAGCTTGTAATCCAACACTAAAAAAATGATAAAGGACCTCTGGACGGTTAAGTCCAGTCAAAGGCAACTATGGGGTTGTGGTGTTCATCTTGCTTTCAGGCTGAGGGAACTGGTGTTTTTCTACATACAGATTTTATTTTATTGCTTTATTGAACTTAAAAACAACAACACAAAATCAAAATTGTCAATAACGAATAATAATAATAAATAATAATAATAATAATTTATGTCCCACCCATCTGACTGGGTTTCCCCAGCCACTTTGGGCGGCTTCCAACCGAATATTGAAAACAATACAGCATCAAACTTGAAAAACCTCCCTAAACAGGGCCGCCTTCAGTTGTCTTTTAAAATTAAAATAGTTGCTTATTTCCTTGACATCTGATGGGAGGGCGTTTCACAGGGCAGGCGCCACTACCAAGAAGGCCCTCTGCCTGTTTCCCTGTAACTTCACTTCTTGCAACGAGGGAACCGCCAGAAGGCCCTCGGTGCTGGACCTCGAAGAGTTATCGATATTTATTACACATTATCACAGTCTTCTTCGAGTTGTGTTGACTTCCTGCCCACTCCATCTAGCTTTAAATGTATATTTATCTAGCGCACTATTTATATTTATTTCCAATAATCGCAGACAGCTTTCTGGGTCATGTGGCCAGCATGACTAAACCACTTCTGGCGCAATGGAACACAGTGACGGAAGCCAGAGCGCACGGAAACATAATTTACTTTCCCACTGCAGTGGTACCTATTTATCTACTTGCACTGGTGTGCTTTCGAACTGCTAGATTGGCAGGAGCTGGGAATGAGTAACGGGAGCCCACCCCATCGCAGGGATTCAAACCGCCGACCTTCCGATCAGCAAGCCCAAGAGGCTCAGTGGTTTAGACTACAGCGCCACCCGCAACACTATCTGGAGGGCAATGACTTGGCCTACAAGATGTACTCTGTAGCAGGGATGGGCAGAAGGTAGACCGGCTTCTTCTGGTAGAGATGTGGCTGATTTGCAATAGACAGGCAAGGGTTTTGACTTCTACTTGTCGTGGGTTCAAGCCCCACGTTGGGCAAAAGATTCCTGAACTGCAGGGCACTGGACTTGTAGATCGCCCTCGTGCAGTGGCGGAGCGTGGGGGGTGCAGGGGGGGCCGGCCGCACTAGGCGCAACATCTGGGGGTTAGGGTTAGGGGGCGCAAATCCACGGGTTAGGGGGCACAAATTACTTGCCTTGCCCCGGGTGCTGACAACCCACGCTACGCCACTGCCCTCGTGGTCCCTTTCAGCTCTGCAAGTCTATGATCTGGTTGAGGCCTACTGTTGTTTTACCTCAAGTAAAGCACTATGTGCGCTTTGATTCAGGCAGGGGGAGATCTTTTTGAAGTTAGCACCGAGACTGCCTTTGATGCAGGTACAGAATTTGAACGTAGCTGGGAATAAGCCCTGGCGTGTTGTAAACAAAAAATTGCCCTTTTCCCTTATGGGGTATCCAAGAGCCCATATAGAGTCCTTACATAGGTTCCCTATTGGTAGGAGAAAATAACAGAGGCCAACCAGAGAATATTGAGAAGCAAAGCAGCTAGTAAGCTTGATCTTTATTCATCTGTTGCAACAGGGTGCTCCCCTCACACGCAGGAAAGGAGGAGGACCCAGAAAAATGGTGTGCAAGGCCTTATATAGACTTTTGAAATTGCCACCCTGTAGATCAAGACCACCCCCAGAAACATCATGCATACATCACAGAAGGGGTGTAACCTAAGACCACCCCTCAGATACATCATGCATACATCACAACAAAGGTGGTCCAAAGTAGAAATTTTGATATTGTTTTTCTCCTGTTTTTGTTGATCTCCTGTCTGGCAGGTTATTTGATTGGATTTCCTGGGTAGCCTGGCCAGTCTTTTGTAATGATAAATACTTAGTTCCTGGGCCATGTCACAGGCTCACACCTTATTCAAACACAGACATACCCTTAAGACAGGATTTGTGAAGAAAAGACAAGGGGGAGGCTTTTCCAGTGTGACCTTGCAGAGAAAACATTTGCTCAGTTTAGGAATCAAAATGGTTCCAGGTTGGCCTTCCTGTGCTGATCTATGTATGTGCGGTTATGAACATTACCATATATCTAAGACCATAAAATCCCTTTTACAGCGGAAACAGTTATTCTGAGGCGATAACGTGAGCGATGCTATAACTGGCATTGCCCAGAATGGGGGACGTTCCCCTTTACTGAATGTGCACCTGCCATTTATCTAGGGTGGGGGTGGTTTTACCTCTCAGGTTTTTTGCCTGGGGCTCCCGTTCCAGCTGAACAAGCAGTGGGAAGGCCACAGGTTCTTTGGGAAGTTTTCCAGATTTAAGTTTTTCCCTATAAGCTCTGGGCAAGTCTTCGGATATCTGAGGTAACCTGCAAATCTCTGGCACCTGGAGAAAAACAAAACACTTCAAAATGTTTTAATGTTAGGGTTTTTTTTTTTTTTTTTTGGTCGGGGGTGTTTTTGACAGCACTCATTTTGACGCCACCCATATCCAGTCACCCCAAATGGCATTTCTGAAAATTGTTACCCAACAATTAGGGAAGGGCTCCACAGGTGGGTAGAGTTTCTGGTTTTGGAACTATTACGTTTTCCTGCATGCTTTCAATTGAAAGCATTCTGAAGAATCGGGAGAATCCATGTTTGTACTTGTAGTTTAAACACAACACCTAGCATATAGTTAATCATGCTTAATCCCCTTTGATTTCAGTGGGGAAATGCCACCTTGTCCTATGTGTGATTACTCAAAAGTGAGCCCCATAGAGATTAATATGACTTACCTATAGGTATATGAGTACAGAATTGCAGCCTAAGCCATACTTAACTTCGCTGTGCTGCACCCAAGGGTGTTGCCCTCTATTTCACTATTATTCATGTGTATTGTTTTGGGATTATTAGCTGACAGTTCATCAGAAGCAGAAGGCTGCCAGGAATGGCATCACCGTTCGCCATTTTGCAAAACAACTTTTTTTGGGGGGTAACCGCAACAATGTCAAACCAAAAAAATGCCACTTAAATCTTGCTGCGATAGGGTGAAATATACTCGGAATCGAGAGTGGATTTCATGCTCTTTATTCAGCTCATAGTGGTGAGGAGGAATGAAAGTTCCCCCAAAGTATCTGCTTTATATACATTATTTACACAATGGGCTGAACGTGATTGGCTAATTCCGGAATTCTCCTGTAGGCCAATCAGGTTGTGGATTCACTTCCATCTGGAGCTGGATTGGGTGGCTCCTGCAGACCAGTCATACTGCTGCATTGTTCTAGGACCAATCAGACTGCTGCACTCTGAATCCTATTGTTCTAGGACCAATCAGACTGCTGCACTCTGAATCCTATTGTTCTAGGACCAATCAGACTGCTGCATTTTGGATCCTATTCAACTCAGTACATAACATAGGGCATCATGCAAGACCATGAAAAAGGGATTGCTGGGCAGGCTATGTCCTTTCCAGATTATTTTCATTTATTACATTAATGATCCCATCTTTCTTCTACCGTGGGACACAAAGCAAATCACATGGGATTTCAGAGTGGTCTTCAATCCAGGCCTGGACCAGACCTGGACCTGCTAAACTTTTGGGGGTAAAACAAAAACGGACCTTCTTCCTATGTTCTTCCATGACTTCACTTTGCTCTGGCCTTGTTCCTGGTTGAATAGGAGAGAACAAGTCCGTAGTCACAGGGTTTCCTTTCTCTCTCTCATGTTTGCCCTTCAGATACTTTTGGTTAACTGTGGAAACCAAGAGGAGATGAGAGATCCAATGCAATCATCCTGATCAGAGATGGGGAGAAATTTGGTTTCATTCACATTCTAATGCAAATTGACTTAATCACCATTTTTCTGAAACAAGATACAGACCAAGATGCGAAATTCAGCAGGTGGAAACATGGAATTTTCTACCTTTGTCCTGCATTTAATCCTGCATTTTGAGACTGTTGCCAATCAACAAATTATTTGCCTCTGCTTTTAAAAGGCAGAAACAAATGCTGTCGTTAGCAATCCTCAGAATATTTTGAATGGCTCACAGCAGCCTTAACTTTCTTACCGCTGTACGTGATCTTCTTTCCAGAGAAGAAACCGCCATAGAAAGTCACGTGGGATTTCTCACACCAAAGCTCAGAAGTATCAATGCTGGTTTTGCCCGTTGCTTGATGATCTCTGGGCTGGTTTGCCACTTCTTCACTATGTTCTTGAACCTCCCCCTCTCCGTGAACTTCCACCCATCGGTCCTAGGAGATGACACAAATGTACACTTGAAAAGCAGCATTTATGGGAACATAGAGGGTGGCGCTGTGGGTTAAACCACAGAGCCTAGGGCTTGCCGATCAGAAGGTTGGCGGTTCGAATCCCTGTGACGGGGTGAGCTCCCGTTGCTCAGTCCCAGCTCCTGCCAACCTAGCAATTCGAAAGCACGTCAAAGTGCAAGTAGATAAATAGGTACCACTCCGGCGGGAAGGTAAATGGCGTTTCCGTGCGCTGCTCTGGTTCGCCATGCTGGCCACATGACCCGGAAGCTGTACGCCGGCTCCCTCGGCCAATAAAGCGAGATGAGCACCGCAATCCCAGAATCACCCACGACCGGACCTAATGGTCAGGGGTCCCTTTACCTTTACCTAGAGAGCTACCTTATACCAAGTCAAAATACTAGCTCAGCATTGTCAACAACAATGTCTGGCAATGGCTCTCTGGTCCACTTCATGCTTCAGATTTTGGACGCCATTATCAAGAAGCAAACAGTAATTTAATTAAGTATATATTTACGTGGTGTGGGTGTGGGAGTCCACTTACCTTGGGCCACTAATAATAATAATAATAATAGTGTTTATTATTTGTACCCCGCTCATCAAACTGGGTTGCCCCAGCCACTCTGTGTGGCTACCAACAAATATAAAACCATAATAAAACATTAAATATTTTTCATGCAGGTCTCATAGTCTCTGGGATTAAACCAGAGGTTTTCTTTTTAAAAAACAAACAAATTGCTCTACTCGCCAACACTTCAGTTTTAAGCCAGCAGAGGGAGGCCGGTGGTGCAAAATTCAAAGACTAAAGGGATGGAACTGAAGACTGGAGTTGATTTATAAAGGATCTCAGCTTAGAGCTTTTCCACACTTAACTTTTACCCTGCTCTTTCCAGGCACAGCCTGCGATTTAAAGCTGTGTGCTGGTCCCGGGGGGAAGGTTACCGTTGGTGTAGTCAAAGTCCAGTCCTGGGTCACTAGCCTGGAAACAGTTCACAAGGAGCGGGGCGAGGTCCGAAGCAGGAAGCCGGGCAGGGACAGGAACACTGGAGGGTCAGGTCTGGGTCCGGGCAGGAACAGGTACTCAACAATGATGTTGTTCCCGCAACCTGGGACCGGGCTGACTGGCCTTTATCTTCTCTGAGGCCAGGGGCGGCCCCGGCCCCCAGGAGATCCGCCTCTCTTGGCCTTAAGGCGAGCACTCCTCCTGGGAGAAACCAGTTCCCTCCGCCTCTCTGCCCTAAGCCTCTGCAGTTCAGGAGAGGCTAGGGAGTTACTGGACCCAGGGGGAGACTCTCCTTCCTCTGGCAGGACCGGGAGAGGCGCACCTGTAGGCACTGTGTCCTTAATCACCTCTGGAGCTAGAGTGGAATCACCTGGTGCCTGCTCCTGAGGATCCGACACAGATGCAGGCTCTTCAGATCCAAGGCCCTGCCCCAGTTCAGCCGGCCCTGGAGGCGGGGACTCCTGTGCAGGCTGGGATTCCTCCGGTTCAGCCTCTGAATCAGATTCCCAGGCCATCACACTGTGTGTCCAAGTGCCCTTTTTTTTGCACCAGAGCTTTCCCCACGAAACCCTCTCTTTTAAAATATATTCTTAGAAAAGCCCACCCCACCCCCGAGACCATTCCATTGTAACTATCCAACCTCCCCAAATTTCAACACCTCTTGCGATGGTTTGACCCCTTTCCGTTTGAACAGTACAAATTCTACAAATCCCTTCCATATCTCCCCCAAATCATTTCTCCTGCATATTCCCCGTCTTACCTCAATAGCACATGTTCATTTATCATTAACAGCTATCTCCCACACCTTTTTATACTGTTCTTCCATTTTATATTCACCTTGCCCCTTCCAAAACCCACTATTTGAAGCTGAACCGTAGCAGACAGCAATTTGTGGAAAACCCATAACGATGTTTGCTCCGACTGAGCACCAATTATCAGGTTTTCAAAGGGGAAGCTCTGAGGCAGAAAAACAACAATGTTTGGACATGGAGTGTTGCAGACCTCTGCCTGGAAAGATCGGGCAAAAGGTGGATAAGCCCTTAGCTAGGCCAAGGGAAGATAAACAAAGGCTGCCTAAGTCGGGACAGTGTTGTGGCATCATTCTACAATACTCACAAGGCTTTCCTACATGTATGTTGCAGGCATACGTACACAGGGCATAGCTGTCAACTTTTCCCTTTTCTTGTGAGGAATCCTATTCCGAATAAGAGAATTTCCCTTAAAGAAAGGGAAATGTTGACAGCTATGACACAGGGCTCCATGTGTGTTTCCATCCCTATGTGAAGTCAGGGCTCATGAGAGAACAAAGTGGTATCATGTGGAAGAGAGTTGTTAGTTTCTGTTTTATCAGGTTTATCAGGACAACAAAATATGTTTGGCTTTGCTGACTTCTGAAGGGTGTAAGCAAAGCACGAAGCACTTGCAACTGAAGCTGCAACATGCTAGAGAATGTGTTCAGAAAGGACTCGTAACGGTGTCCTATATGCCAGGTAATGAAATTCCTGCTGATTTATTGTCCAAGGTTGTTCCAAGGGATCAACACTGTACCTATGTACAGAAATTGGGTTTGTACTGAGATTTGTACTGACATGCTGCCCAGTGGTGTTCACAGAAAGGGGGAGGATATTAGTTTCTGTTTTGCCACTGAGCAGCTGCTTGGAGTCGCAGGACTCTGTTTACATTCCAGGGATTCCATACTATTGGAAGTCTCACGGGAAAGGAGACGGGATGTGGCGTTAGTGGTTTCCTGTTTCCTTTGTTCCTTTGTTCAGTTGCTCTCTGCTCTCACAGAGAGAGGATGTATTTTTCTTTGCTGTCTGCGTAGCTTAGAAATAAAGCATAGCATGTAGCCAAACCTCTCGTCTCTTTCCTGGGCTGGAAACTCTGCTGAAGAATGTGCCTGAGGCCTCATCAAAGGCTCAGGTCATTAAACACGTCGGGAGGCGATTCTGAAGATTCGGGGGAAGAAAATGAGCTTTATCAGCTTGGCCGAGCGGAGATCCCGACAGAATGCCCCCCTTGTTCTCTTACAATGGCAATGGCGGCCACCTGAGAAGCGCCGGAACTGAGTTCTGGGGCGTTCCTGATGGAAAAAAGCCCTGTTTATAGGCCATGAAGAAGAAGGAATTTCAACATGTGCACCTTCTACAACAATGCCTATGGCCTAGCAGTGGGGGGAGGCCCTGGCCATTGGTCATGCTGACTGGGGTTGATGGGGCCACAGGTTCCCCATATGAGCATCTCACACACCTAGCCGAAAACTTTGGTCATTATCGACACACCAGTGCAGTTAGGGGAAATGTACAAAACTAGTTCAAATATATGTTGGAAGTGTAAGGAAAAAGAGGGAACATTTTATCATATGTGGTGGGATTGTAAGGTAATTAATTTTTTTTGGGAAATGATATACAATGAATTGAAGAAAATGTTCCATTTAACATTTGTTTAAAAACCTGAGGCATTTTTGTTGGGGATCGTAGGGAAAGACCTGCCAAAAAATTTGAAAAAAACATTTTCATGTATGCGACAACGGCCGCGAGAGTTTTGGTTGCACAAGGATGGAAGACTGAAGAAACCCCAACTAAAGAATCATGGCAAGAAAAATTGACGGACTATGCAGAACTGGCAAAATTGACATATAAGCTACGGGACAAGGATAACTGTGACTTTAAGGATGATTGGGAACCTTTCACAAAGTATCTGAAGACGCAACGAAGTGAACTGGGCTCCTTGGCAGGTTTTGAATAAACATTCACAATTCTTTTACTGATAATAATCAGCTAAACAGTTTGAGGATCTATACAACTTTGTAACATGCAGAAAATAGCATTACTGGAGAAACCAAAGACTGGAACTGAGGGAAGTCAGGGGGTGGGGTGGGAGGGTGGGTTCTGGGTGTGGGGGAGGGAGGAAAAATGGGGGGGGATAAGGATATGTTTTTGGATAATATGTTTTGTTATTACTTTGAATAAAAAAAAAGAAAATGACAACTTTGGTCTAGTTATTAATACCTCTGCAATCCTGCTATATGCTGTGTGCTGGCTCCAGGTGGACGCCTTTGCCCGCTGCCGAGGAAGGTGAAAACTCAGTTTTCTTACTGAAATCCTTAAAGGAATACGAGCTCTTATTCTGGCATGTTTTCCTTCTTCATAGCTTTTCCCCGGCCTGGCTTTTTCCTCATATTGTTTCTGAGATGAGGAAGCAAGTCCTGTCAGACAGGTGAGCGTGTGAGTATCATGGCACAATACAAAGCAGTTGTATTGTTGTTGTTTTGTTTTCATCTTAATTTATAATGCCCAGAAGGCTTCTAACCAGTTTTCGAAAAATAAAAGAACCTGCACAATGTTGTTAAAATACAGAAAAAGACACCATAATTAAAACGCACAATGAAACAAATCCCTCAAACATTAGAATGTCAATTATCGCTTCCGGGTTGGCGCCATCGCCGAATGGCGGGCTCCCTCCGTGCTCCGGAGGGAGCCGGCTCGGCAGGGGTTGGGTTCTACCGCGCCGGCGACGCGGGGACCCTCAAAAGCCATGGGCACGGAGCCCCATGGACATGGTGACTCGGCTGGCACCTTTGCGCCCCTCCCCGGCCCGCGAAAGAGCCTTTTTAAAGGCTAAGGAACGGGCGCCTGGGGGGGGGGTGCTTTGAGTCCGCCGCTTCCCCTGCCGAGCGAAGCCGCATGCCATTCAGTGGAGAGCGCTAGCTTCTTCTATTGAAAATTTGGATCCAAAAGAAAAACCCGTGAGTAATTGGACTATGGATTAAAAAGAGGGATAAATTTTTAAAATTTGACGCGAACGGGGGAGGTGGAAAAAGGAAGTCAGCCCCCCCTTTATTGTAGAAAAGACAAAACAAAGGACTTGACAACTAAGATCGAGTGTAACCCTATCTTGATGAACTAACAACTTCGCGAGGGAAAATTATAAGTTCGAGCTGGAGGAGAAAAGGAGAATTTGCATTAAAAAGCAACCCCCCCCCCCCGGAATCCCTGGAGCGATCTGCGAGAATACCTGGAGAAGAGTAATGGAGGTTTTGACAGCTGTCAAAGAGCTGTCAAAACGGAAGAACAAAATAGAGACGGTGTTTTGAGGACTTTGCCAGTTACATTTGGATATAAATTGGATACAAATTGTTTCAAATAAGGATTAATAAGCTATTTGGACTGGTGGATGTGATCTGGAAGGGAACTCAGTTACCGTAATCCATCTAGAGGAGCTGAGGGATATTGCATGTGTTTTTGCTAGGAAACTTGAGCAGTTGAATAGAACTTTCAACCTCCTGGGAAACTGCAGAAATGGAACATTATTTTGTCTACAGAGGTCCACATACTACAAGAAACAATGGATTTATCTGTTGGAAAATGAAAGGGACATGACGTAATGTTTTGCTCCTGAATAACAAGCCTCTGCAGAGGAATTAGAAGCTTTTGGAAAAAGAACCTTTCTGCGGGAGAACAGGGAAACAAGAAGGAGGAGAGTGACCGACAAGAATAAGGAAACAACAAGAACTGGACAGAACTGGAAGTGGGGACATTTGGGATATCCAGATTTGACAAGCTTATGGAAATAAAATTGGAGTTTTTACTCCTGGAAACAAAAATCTGGATAGAAGAAATGAGCCCCTTTTTGAGATAGACTCCTTCTAAGATTGGACACTTGTGATTAAAAATGACTGGTAAAGAATCAGAGAGATATGGGTTTAGTGAAATGTGGGAACACCAGGAAGATATTAGAACTGGAGGGATATAAGGAACGCAACAGGGAAAGAGGGGAGGGAAATTTGGAATCCAAAGGCTGTAAAATTATTTTTTCTTTCTTTTTGTATTTTCTTTTCATCTGCACTATATCTGAAAGGGGGGAACTCGTGGAAGGGAAGACAGATCTTAGGGGATGGGAATTTGAAAAAAATGGGTTATTGACGATGAGTGTAATTTGGGGATAAGAACTTGTTGAATTTAATTGTTTATTTGGAAGATTTGGAACACAAGAGGGGGGGGAGGGGGAAGTCCTGGTTATTGGAAGAAGTGTATAAATTGGATTTAATTTGTTTTAATTTGGAAAATCTTAATAAAAATTATTTAAAAAAAAATAGAATGTCAATTATCATGATTAAAAGGTGCAATAAGACAGTACTATTAAAACAGGGGGGGCGGGGGGCGCTGTGGGTTAAACCACAGAGCCTAGGACTTGCTGATTGGAAGGTCGGCGGTTCGAATCCCCGCGACGGGGTGAGCTCCCGTTCCTCGGTCCCTGCTCCTGCCAACCTAGCAGTTCGAAAGCATACCAGTGCAAGTAGATAAATAGGTATTGCTCTGGCGGGAAGGTAAATGGCGTTTCCGTGCGCTGCTCTGGTTCACCAGAAGCGGCTTAGTCCTGCTGGCCACATGACCCGGGAGCTGTACGCTGGCTCCCTCGGCCAATAAAGGGAGATGAGCACCGCAACCCCAGAGTTGGTCACGACTGGACCTAATGGTCAGGGGTCCCTTTACCTTTACCTTTAGTTGTGAGATGATGATAGATATAGATAGATAGATAGATAGATAGATAGATAGATAGATAGATAGATGATAGATATAGATAGATATAGATAGATATAGATAGATGATAGATGATAGATGATAGATGATAGATAGATGATAGATAGATAGATGATAGATAGATAGATAGATAGATGATAGATTAGATAGATAGATAGATAGATGATAGATATAGATAGATAGATGATAGATGATAGATAGATAGATGATAGACAGATGATAGATGATAGATGATAGATGATAGATAGATAGATAGATAGATATTCATTCATTCGCTACTGCACCTGGCTTAGCCTGTTCTTCTTCGAATTCAGCCTGTAAGTATTGGTACGGCGAACAGAAAATATGCAGAAGATTATATTTTGGCGGAACGGCTGACAGATCCTGATTCTTTCTGTGATCTGGTGTGTCTTCCTCTAGCAGCAGGGGGTCCCTGATATAGCCTGCAAAATGTATACATAGCATTCATATATCACTTGGGAAAAGACGGGAACAAAGTTAGATTCCTTATTCTAAGGCAACTCATTGGTCCATTTGCCACGGTCTCAGACAGGAATCTTCCCCAGCCCTTCCTGAAGACTCATCCATGGGCCCCTTTTTAATGTAAAACACGTGTATCTACAGCCTTATCAGCCTCAGGCGCCACTTTTGAGCCAAACATGCATGTTTCTTATAATTGCACGGCGGTGGCGCTCCTGCTGCAGCCCATCTTGGAGCAGGCCGTGACCTACCAGCTGAAGACCAGAGCTCTATTAGCTCTATTAGAACTAGAGCTCTAGTTATCTCCTGCTTGGACTACTGCAATGCGCTCTACGTGGGGCTACCTTTGAAGGTGACCCGGAAACTGCAGTTAATCCAGAATGCGGCAGCTAGACTGGTGACTGTGAATGTCCGCCAGGACCACATAACACCGGTCCTGAGAGATCTGCATTGGCTCCCAGTATGTTTCCAAGCACAATTCAAAGTCTTGGTGCTGACCTTTAAAGCCCTAAACGGCCTCGGTCCTATATACCTAAAGAAGCATCTCCACCCCCATTGTTCAGCCCAGACGCTGAGGGCCTTCTGGCGGTTCCCTCATTGGGAGAAGTGAGGTTACAGGGAACCAGACAGAGGGCCTTCTCAGTAGTGGCACCCACTCTGTGGAACACCCTCCCTTCAGATGTGAAGGAAATAAGCAGCTACCCTATCTTCAAAAGACATCTGAAGGCAGCCCTGTTCAGAGAGGTTTTTAATATTTAATGCTATATTGTTTTTAACACTTGATTGGAAGCCGCCCAGAGTGGCTGGGGAAACTCAGCCAGATGGACGGGGTATAAATAATAAATAAATTATTATTATTATTATTATTATTATTATTATTATTATTATTATTACCTGGGGGTGCTGGGGACTGATCCTGGAACCTTTTGCATGCAAAGTCTGTGCTCTACCACATTAAATAGATTGAGCTACACTAGGGAGTGCCAACCTTTAGCTGCCACGAGCTCAATTGCAAACATACTAAACTGTTGCGGACACCACACACACACACCACAACCAAATATACACCACAACCTATGACACTGTCTACCGTTGAATGCTATTTTAAGTCTCATTTCATTTGTAAATCATTTTTTATTAAATTTTTCAAAAATAATAATCAAATAAGGATACAAAAATCAAAACACCATCTAACATTTATACTTCTAATAAAAACCACACACTACTATTTTACAAACCTTCTTTAAAACTCAAAACTACCTTCCAGCTCCTTCTACTGGTTCTTTACATCTTACATCATTCTCTGCATTTTGTTATCATTTTAAGTCACTTGTTACACCTTTACATTCTCTAATTCTTTACTACTTACAAGTGCTTAATTTAAACCTGCCAATGTACCAATTTGCTTACAGTATTTCTGCACATACACAATAAATTTCCCCCGTTCCCCATTACTCTGGTTTGTCGTCAGATCATATAAATCTTTCGCCTTTTACTTTAAGTCTAATTTCAGCAAGGGAAGGGACCCTGTAGACACCATGAGAGCCCTCTGTGGGCACATGTATACCCAGGGCCGGATTTAGGTTTGGTGGTGCTCCCGTTGCTCGGTCCCTGCTCCTGCCAACCTAGCAGTTCGAAAGCACGTCAAAGTGCTAGTAGATAAATAGGTACCGCTCCAGCGGGAAGGTGAATGGCGTTTCCGTGCGCTGCTCTGGTTCGCCAGAAGCGGCTTAGTCATGCTGGCCACATGACCCGGAAGCTGTACGCCGGCTCCCTCGGCCAATAAAGCGAGATGAGTGCCGCAACCCCAGAGTCGGTCACAACTGGACCCAACGGTCAGGGGTCCCTTTACCTTTACCTAGAGAGCTGCCTTATACCAAGTCAAGGACTTGCCGTAGGTCGGCGGTTCGAATCCCCATGATGGGGTGAGTTCCTGTTGCTCGGTCCCTGCTCCTGCCAACCTAGCAGTTTGAAAGCACGTCAAAGTGCAAGTAGATAAATAGGTACCGCTCCAGCGGGAAGGTGAACAGCGTTTCCGTGCACTGCTCTGGTTCGCCAGAAGCGGCTTAGTCATGCTGGCCACATGACCTGGAAGCTGTACGCCGGCTCCCTCGGCCAATAAAGCGAGATGAGCGCCGCAACCCCAGAGTCGGCCACGACTGGTCCTAATGATCAGGGGTCCCTTTACCTTTAAGCTACTGAAGGTAATGGGGCCCTTTACATGTCCCGCTGTCCTTTGCCAACAACAAATTGTCGCTGTTTTTGGTGTTGAATGTATGCTATATGGTAATTTATGGACCTGATAGGTATCTAAAGCCATAATGGAATCAAAATAAATAAATAATTTATGTATTACATGAAATCAATCAGCAGGCATAAGACACATACCCTTAGTCTATGCTGCCTGATCATCAGTCGAATAATACTCTTTAATTTTAGATAACTCTTTAATATTAGATAACAGCACGGAGTCAAAACTATTATTGTATTTTTGAACATATCCTCTATAACCACCCCATTTTCCTGCAAATTTTTGCTTTGAGTTTCCTCTGAGTTTGCTAGTCAATTGAGCCGTCTCCACCAATTCCTGCAATTTGATTTGCCAATCTGTTATTTTGGGAGCCTCGTGATCTTTCCATCCCTTGGCCACAAGTATATAAGCCACTGTGGTTGCATACAAAAATACCTCTCTTAGATTCTTGGCTTGTTTTCAAGTCATACTGACCTGCACACTGAAGCTTTCGCAAAATGCTCGGGTCCCAGGTCTGAGAGAGTTTGAGGAGGTACCTCTTGGGTGAATAACCTGGTCTCATCTGTCTGTCAGTCCGGATGTCTGGTTCAGTTAGGAAGTGAAGGTATGGCTGCCAAGCGACTCTGTTCTTATCCTTGCATAACCATAATATAGATAACAAGATGTTAAAACACTAGCAATAGGGACGCGGGTGGCGCTGTGGGTAAAAGCCTCAGCGCCTAGGGCTTGCCGATCGAAAGGTCGGCGGTTCGAATCCCTGCAGCGGGGTGCGCTCCCGTTGCTCGGTCCCAGTGCCTGCCAACCTAGCAGTTCGAAAGCACCCTCGGGTGCAAGTAGATAAATAGGGACCGCTTTCTAGCGGGAAGGTAAACGGCGTTTCCGTGTGCAGCTCTGGCTCGCCAGAGCAGCGATGTCACACTGGCCACGTGACCCGGAAGTGTCTCTGGACAGCGCTGGCCCCTGGCCTCTTGAGTGAGATGGACGCACAACCCCAGAGTCTGGCAAGACTGGCCCGTACGGGCAGGGGTACCTTTACCTTTACCTTTAACACTGGCAATTGACGGCTGTTAATAAATTACTTTCCCCCCAAATATCTTTGAAGGCATCTCTAGCTAGGAGAGCTGAAGAGGGAAGCAATGCAGTCAGATAAGCGAGACCCCCAAATTATTGAGAAAAATCCCCATATTCTTTTGCGCGATGACGGTAAAGAATCATGGCGTATTTAGAAAGCAATCTTACATTATTCAGCGCAAGCGTAGTATATATATTTTCTGTCCACCCCCCACCCCTGAATGTTTTCAGTGTACTGAGACCTCTGGGTATAGGGCGGTGTGTGTGTGTTTATATATATATGAAATAAATAAAATAAATAAATACTTAAGTCTGAATGGGAAAAAGGCACCTCTGCAGGATGCCTATTGGCTGGCACACTAAAATCACCAACACACTTGTCTCCCAAAGCCCATGAGGAGTTTTCCAACTGTTATTAAAGTGCTTGCATTTTTTAAAAAAATAGGACAATGAATGAATTGAGCATACATACATATGAACATTTATATGCCACTTTACGTTTTTTTAAAAAGTAGGTGTGGCGTTTGCCCTCCTAGGTGGGTCATGAGGAAATGAGTGTGAAGTGATTGGCCAGTGGGAACCCAAGGGGAGGAGTTAGAGTTAGAGTTGGAGTTGTTGGAAAGTCAGCCGGGAGTTGGGGAAGGATGAGAGAGGATAAGTCTGTGGGTTGGTCGAGTTTTGATGTGAGAGAGTGAGGGAAACTGTTAGGAGGAGTCAGATATAGACAGTTGGGATAATCAGTTAGGAGTTATTAGGAAGGTATAGGCTAGTAAAGAAACTAAGACAAAGTAAAGAAACCGACAAGAAAAAATATCTGAAACTATAAACTTGTTAATGCTTATAAAATAAACTTGTTTATTTGTTTTAATGTTAACAACTGCCTGGACTCAGTGTGTACCCGAGAGAAACGGGTTGGTGGCAGCGGAAAAGTGATCATAGTGGTGGTACAGGGATCAATAGACCGTCAAATGTCCGGGGACCCTGTGTGATCACCACAGTAGGTAAAGGTAAAAAAGGACCCCTGGACGGTTAAGACCAGTCAAAGGTGACTATGGGGTGCGGCGCTCATCTCGCTTTCAGGCTGAGGGGAGCCGGCGTTTGTCCACAGACAGCTTTCTGGGTCATGTGGCCAGCAAGGCTAAACCGCTTCTGGCGCAACGGAACACCGTGACAGAAGCCAAAGTGCACGGAAACACCGTTTACCTTCCTGCCACAGCGGTACCTATTTATCTACTCGTGCTGGTATGCTTTCAAATTGCTAAGTTGGCAGAAGCTGGGAAGGTAAGGTTTGAGAACCATTCCACTGTGGTGAAGTTACAGATAGGTAGCCGTGTTGGTCTGCCATAGTCAAAACAAAAAAAATTCCTTCCAGTAGCACCTTAAAGACCAACTAAGTTAGTTCTTGGTATGAGCTTTCGTGTGCATGCACACTTCTTCAGATACACATCTTCAGATACCGTGTATCTGAAGAAGTGTGCATGCACACGAAAGCTCATACCAAGAACTAACTTAGTTGGTCTTTAAGGTGCTACTGGAAGGAATTTTTTTTGTTTTGACTGTGGTGAAGGACTTCTATGAATACTTTAAAAATGTTACACTATGGGATGTTAGATTGTTTTTGTATGCCACTACAGTGGCAAGACTGCTAATTGCGGAAAACTGGAAATCCCAAGAAATACCAACAATAGAAGAATGGCAAATGAAGATTTTGGACTTTTTGGAGCTGGCCGACCTGACTGGAAGAATCTGGGATCAGAAGGAGGAGGAGACTCAAGAAGATTGGAATAAATATTTGGCTAAATATTGTAATATAAGATAATGGAAGTTACTTGGAAGTAACAAATAGGCGGAGTATTATAATAACAATGGGTTGTAAAACAATAGGGATTAGAATTAATAAAAGAGAAGAAGATAGTAATTAAATGGTTTTAATTTTATTAGAATTAAGATTTTAGAGAACTGCTACAAGGAGATACAATGTAATTCAGATGGGGGCATTCAAGGAAGTCAGTTAGCAATGAAAGTTAAATTAGGCACTGAAAGTAATAACTGTTTTTATGTTTTTTCTTTTTAGTATTGTGTTTTTCTTTTCTGTTTTTCTTATTATGTATGTTTTATATTATGTATGTTTTATATTTGTATTGTTATTTGTTTTGTTATAAATTTGGAAAAGCAATAATTTTGGGGGGAATAAAATAAAATGTTACATCTATCTTCGCTCCGACTCACTCATGAGTAAAGTTGAGACAACAAATTTTTACAATGGACTTCTAAGACTTCTTATTTTCTGTTTGGAAGTTGATGAGTAACATTTACAATTTTGGGCAGTAAACAAGTTTATATTAAATAAAACTGAATTTTAACTTAAACCAGATGCTGGATCAAAGAATTGCGTGAATCATTTTGCTTCATTTTCAAAAAAGAAAAATATTGTCATTCCAGGCTGAGTTTCAAACTAAGATTGAAAACAGTAAGGCTGTAAATGTGCAGACCCTATTTTCCCTTGTGCACAGGATCACTTTCGACTGAACTGCACATCAGTGTTTCCCACCCACACTAGTGTGTTGTTTTCTCCCATCGATTACTTGGTATTTTTCGCTCTATAAGACGCACCAGACCATAAGGCGCACCAAGTTTTTGGAGGAAGAAAACAAGAAAAAAATATATTCTGAATCCCAGAAGGCAGGACAGCAAGAGGGATCTGGCTTCCAGGGTAGCCTCTGGCTGTTCTGGCTTCTGGGATAGCCGCGCAAAGCCACTTCAGGGCAGCGGGATGAAGGCTCCCCCTGCCCGGAAGAGGCCGTGTGCGGCTAAAGCAGAAGCCAGGGCAGCAAGCACGATCGCTGCTGCATTTCTGTCTGACCTCAGAAGATGAGGTACGTTGTGGCCCGTTGAAGTGGCAAACCCGTGTCTTGGCTGTGGAACCCTGTCCTCCAACATTACATCTAGGATTCATTGATTTTCAGCAGTGGCGTAGCGTGGGTTGTCAGCACCCGGGGCAAGGCAAGTAATTTGCGCCCCCTAACCCCTAACCAGCCGCTGCTGCCAGCTTCTTCTTGCTGCTGCCTGGGCTGGGGTATTTATGGTAAGGTAGCCACGGTGGCGGCGGCGGGTCTGTGTCAGGTGATCTGAGGCAAGTTGCCGCTGGCGCTGCCGCCCAAACGATGCCGCTTGCCTGGAGGAGGAGGAGGGCAGAGAGGCGAGGAAAATGCAACATGGCCCAGCAGCTGCAGTAGCGGTGGCGGGGCTGTGAGGAGGGGCTGCCTGGCGCGCCCTCCGCGGCCCTGATGCGCGGGGACCACGGCGAGCGCTGAGAGCCGCTGCCTGCCGGACACCTTCAGCCCGGACGCGCGCACAGCTCGTCGGTTCCGCGAGACATGGGGCTCTGCTACAGCCTGCGCCCGAGGCTCTTCGGCGACTCTGGAGGCGGCGAGTGCGCGCCCCCCAGATGTTGCGCCCGGTGCGGCCGGCCCCCCCTGCACCCCCACGCTACGTCACTGATTTTCAGTCTGTAGCTGTGTTCAGCTAACACCCCGTAGTGTGAAATGGCATATCCCAGATGAAAGCTTGCCATCCCATCAGCTGTTTGTGAGAGCTTCATGTCAACATCCCTCATGTTGCGTTATGTTCATGTTGTGTCTTTTCGGCTTGCGAACACGGCAAACCCGGAAGTCCTGCACACTTCGCACATGCACAGAAGCGCCCTACCATGCTCCGAGCTTGCGCAGAAGCGCCGCTCTGGTTGCAGACTTTTTGGGGTGCGAATGGCACCCTGGAACAGATCGTGTACGCAACTAGAGGTACCACTGTACACCTCAGCAAGTTCATTACTAGGATATAGATTTATACCGCTCTATCAGTGAGTGGTTTCATGGTCTCCTGCTGGTTTTTTTGTGGTGGTTTTTTTTTGCAGCACCTCTTTAGTAGAACAGATGAAGTAATTGGTGATAGCCGTGTGGTGATTGAGGTGGAGATATTGGAGTGAATGGGTGGATGGAGCATTTGTGTGTATTGGCAGATGTGTGAGAGGTTTAAGAAAAGAATGGGATGAGGGACAGTTGATTAAAATAGGGACATACTATTCAACAATACTAATACTAATAATAATTTCTATTTATACTGGGTCGTCCCAGCCACTCTGGGCAGCTTCAAACAGATATAAAACATAACAAAACTATACAGGGCTGCCCTCAGATGTCTTCTAAAGGTTGTACAGTTACTTATATCCTTGGCTTGGGGATCACATGGCATGGTTTATGTTCTATAATAGGGGAACCAGGAGTAGATAGGAGGCAGAAACTGGATGTGAAGTATTCACGTTAATGGGGGTGAGCGCTGGATATTATGTGTTAGTCATTAAGTGGTATATGTATGTATGAAATAAATTTTAAAATGAGAATGAACAAGGAAAATTCCTAAAGAATAAGAAATGGCTGCCTTCTCTTGGTGCATAAACATCTACTGATACAGTTAAATATCTTAAAAGTTTGAAAATAATTGCATTAAAAAGCAACTGCTGGAGCAAACATTTATTTTATTGATTTATTTGCCACATTTTGTGTCTCAAGGAGCTAAAAGCAGCACATGTTGTTTGAGAGAACAGCCGCTGGTTTTAAACTTGCTCTATTTTTGTATTTCTGCTCCGTTTGATTAAAAACACTTCAGTCTTTTGAAATATGTCAGCCTTCTGAAGGTAAGGATATGGTGGAATACAAACGGGAGAGGAGGAGAAATAAATAGCTTTAAAACGCAGCTGGAAAGGTGAACGGTGTTATCTGAAAACAGCAATTCATATGCCTCATTAATGGCAAAGAACTTTTGTTTGTCCTCTTTACCGTTTTGTAGCCGTCCTCCCCCTTTTCAGGCAAAGCAAAACTTGAAATTTAGGGGAACTGATAAAGTCTTGGTATCTAACTGAGTCGAATGCCATTGTGTTGCATTATATTAGCATGTGCTGGTGCCTTGTTATAAAAACTATTGAAGTGCTTTGAGTAATTGCAGGCATGCTGAGACTTGTCCGTTTTCTTTGGTACTGCAGCTAGTTACTCTATATATTCACCCTGTTCCTAGGATCCAATTTACACACTTCTGCTCAAGGGGATTCGGGTAGACATTTCTAGTTTCACTGTACAGTCATACTTTGGATCCGGAACACCTTGGGAGTGGAACTTTTCGGCTCCCAAACGATCGAAAACCAGAAGTGAGTGTTCCGGTTTTCGAACGTTCTTTCGGAAGCTGAACGTCTGACGGGGAAAGCCAATCAGAAGCCGCGCTTTGGAAGTCAAACGGACATCAGTATGCGGATGATACCCAGCTCTACCTCTCTTTCAAATCAGAACCAGTGAAAGCGGTGACGGTCCTGTGTGAGTGTCTGGAGGCATTTGGAGGATGAGACCCTATCTGCCCACAGACTGCCTCACCAGAGTGGTGCATGCTCTAGTTATCTCTCGCTTAGACTACTGCAATGCGCTCTACGTGGGGCTACCTTTGAAGGTGACCCGGAAACTACAACTAATCCAGAATGTGGCAGCTAGACTGGTGACTGGGAGCGGCCGCCGAGACCATATAACACCGGTCTTGAAAGACCTACACTGGCTCCCAGTATGTTTCCGAGCACAATTCAAAGTGCTGGTGCTGACCTTTAAAGCCCTAAACAGCCTCGGTCCAGTATATCTGTAGGAGCGTCTCCACCCCCATCGTTCTACCCGGACACTGAGGTCCAGCACCGAAGGCCTCCTGGCGGTTCCCTCACTGCGAGAAGCCAAGTTACAGGGAACCAGGCAGAGGGCCTTCTCGGTAGTGGCGCCCTCCCTGTGGAACGCCCTCCCACCAGATGTCAAAGAGAGCAACAACTACCAGACTTTTATAAGACATCTGAAGGCAGCCCTGTTTAAGGAAGCTTTTAATGTTTGATGTATCACAGTATTTTAATATTTTTTTGGAAGCTGCCCAGAGTGGCTGGGGAAGCCCAGCCAGATGGGCGGGGTATAAATAATAAATTCTTCTTCTTCTTCTTCTTCTTCTTCTTCTTCTTCTTCTTCTTCTTCTTCTTCTTCTGTTCAGCTTCCGAGATACGACTGTATATTGATTTTCCCCAGCAATGGTGATTAAGAGCAGAACAAAAGAACATGAGGAAACAGACCAAAGACTCACCCAATGGCCAACCAGATGCCTATTGGGAACTCCACAAAGAGGAGGACTTGAGCACAATAATGTTCTCCTCACTTGTGCTCCCTGGGGCACAAGTCTGGGCAGCGTTTATGGAGGTCCTGGGCGGTCCAGATGACAAAACCCTGTTCCTGGCCTTGCCAATGTGGTCCAAAGGAAAGCAGAGCCATACGTTTGGCACCAGCTTGGCTGCAGGAGTTGCCAGTAGGAGGCGTACAAGGCGCACCCAAGAAATTCACCCCAAGGTCTACTCTTCAGCTTCAAAGGAAGGAAAATAAAAATAAGACCAGTAGAAGACAAAGTAAAGTTTTCGTATAAATACGAAGAAGATTTGCAGAAGGGACTTGGAAAAGAGCCAAGAGCATTGGACAGAAGATCACCAGGTTGATGGACTATATGGAACTGGAGGAAATGACTGGCAGAATCCGAGACCAGGGAGAAGAGACGGTGGAAGAAGACTGGAAAAAGGTTAAAGACTATTTATAGAAATATTGTAAAATTAATGAGTGTTAGAAAAATGTTGGAATGAAGTTATATAGCTTTAGTAGAAATGTTAGAAGGAATTAAGTACAAATACATTATTAGAACATTAAAGGGAAAATAAGGTTAAAATATGTTAAGATAATTATATGACAGAAAATAGAGGAAGATGGAAAGGAATTGCTGAAACAATTAATAGAAGTGGAATACAAAAAGGGAGGTGTGAGGAGGTCGTTGAAACAAGTGAATGAAAGATAAGATATTGAAATGGTATGATGTGTGTATGATGTGTCTTATACTGTTTTTGTTTTGTTTAGTTTAGTTTATTGTGTTAGTGTTGTGTAATGTTTTTATATTGTATTGTTTTGTTTTTTTCTTCTTTTTTCTTTCCTTTTTTATAGTGTTTAAAAGTTATATCTATCTATCTATCTATCTATCTATCTATCTATCTATCTATCTATCTATCTATCTATATTAGAAATTCCACACTGGATTTGTGTAGGGTTTACTCCTTAGCTTTTCCTTCTCCAAAAGGTATCCCACAAAGCAGTGGAGGTTATACCAGAAACAGTTAAATGGGGGCAGGATGAATTGTGGTTTGAAGGAAGGGTGGACTTTCCAAAAAGACTTTTTAGGACCCTGCTGCTCTCCCAATAAAAAAAAAAGTCCATATGCCTGATCAGATGGAGCAATGGGTTAACTCAAGGTTGGATTTAGGTTTGATGATGCCCTAAGCTACTGAAGGGACGTGGGTGGCGCTGTGGCTTAAACCACAGAGCCTAGGACTTGCTGATCAGAAGGTCGGCGGTTTGAATCCCTGCGATGGGGTGAGCTCCCGTTGCTCGGTCCCTACTCCTGCCAACCTAGCAGTTTGAAAGCACACCAGTGCAAGTAGATAAATAGGTACCACTCTGGAGGGAAGGTAAACGGCGTTTCCGTGCACTGCTCTGGGTCGCCAGAAGCGGCTTAGTCATGCTGGCCACATGACCCGGAAGCTGTACGCCGGCTCCCTTGGCCAATAAAGCGAGATGAGCGCCGCAACCCCAGAGTCGGTCACAACTGGACCTAATGGTCAGGGGTCCCTTTACCTTTACTTTAAGCTACTGAAGGTAATGGGGCCCTTTATATGTCCAGTTGTCCTTTGTCAACAACAAATTGTCACAAATTGTGTTGAATATGCTATATGGTAATTTATATATTTACCATATATGCTATATGGTAATTTATGGACCTAATAGGGATCTAAAGCCATTTGCAAGTAACAAATAGGAGCCTACACAACACAAAACACTGTTGCTGTGTGTAGGTTTTATTTTATTTGTTTTTTATCTTATATTTTGGAAATGTACATCCAGTTGTTTTTTCCTTTAAATTTTTCTGGGGCCCCCAAGAGAGTGGGGCCCTAAGCTATAGCTGGTTTAGCTTATACGTAAATCCTGCACTGGGTTAACTCCACCTTCCTTTCCTGCCATCTCCGATAACAGCGTGATTTGCAAAAGCCTGCGAACATCCCCGCTGGATTCTAATTGTTCGTGGCAGTCGGCACACGATTCCATGAGTTTGGTCACAGCAGTACCCTTTCTCTCCTTTAATCTTTGATGGATGTCGTGCTTGGATACACTCATATGGCTCATAGCACAGGCAGTGATTCCTGGGGCGTCTTTTGTCTTCGTTCTTCAGGCATGGAGTCCTTATTGGGTCAGAGGATTCCCTTCCCAGCTATGTGAAACAGGGAATTCTGTTGGATGTAGAACATAATGGCCAGTGCTTTTTTATGGGGGTACTCAGGGGTACTCATACCCTAAACATTTTCTGAATCTATGTTTGGCCTCATTGAGGGGCAGTATTTCAATATGAGTAGGAAAATGAGAGTTACCCCTAAACATTTTTTTAAAGAAAAAAAAAAGCACTTATTATGGCTAGTTTAGGGACGCGGGTGGCACTGTGGGTAAAACCTCAGTGCCTAGGACTTGCTGATCGCATGGTCGGTGGTTCGAATCCCCACGGCGGGGTGAGCTCCCATCTTTCAGTCCCAGCTCCTGCCCACCTAGCAGTTCGAAAGCACCCCTAAGTGCAAGTAGATAAATAGGTACCGCTTTATAGCAGGAAGGTAAACGGCGTTTCCGTGTGCGGCGCTGGCTCGCCAGAGCAGCTTCGTCACACTGGCCACATGACTCGGAAGTGTCTCCGGACAGCGCTGGCCCCCGGCCTCTTAAGTGAGATGGGCGCACAACCCTAGAGTCGGACACGACTGGCCCGTATGGGCAGGGGTACCTTTACCTTTATGGCTAGTTTAATCTATCCATAGGCCAGATACTTCTAATATCAGCTTCCTTAAGTGCACAGAGTAATATTCCTCAATGGTTTGTGTTAAGTTGTGGGCAAACATATCATACGACACAGTGATTCTTCCAAAGCAGCTCTTTATTTGTAAGCTGGAACAGCACTAACTGAGGAGCTCAGTCTGCCTGCTTATATAGAGCTCCAGAACAATGTAACTGTTGCTATTTTCTAAAACTATCCAATCATTGAATGTCACTTTCGATCCTTCATTTGCATACAAACTATCCAATCACTGAACGTCACTTTTGATCCTTCATTTGCATAACTATCTACAGTATCCCCCTGCTGGCCCAGGGTGAGAACTTCAGTACATAACAGTTTGAATTCTCATTTAGAAGTCTTGTTGAAGGAACTCTATTTGTGTGAGTAAATCCACATTACAGGCTTGAGTTGGTTTAACGCTCTCTTCTCAGAATTGTTGCACTTTGCATGGGAATTGAGGACATCTCAAAGCACCTTACCAAATTACAATTCCCAGGATGGTTTTGGCAAAAGAATGGCAGTTAAATGGCTATGATATCACCACCTGGCAAATAGAAGGGGAAGAAATGGAGGCAGTGAGAGATTTTACTTTCTTGGGCTCCATGATCACTGCAGATGGTGACAGCAGCCACAAAATTAAAAGACACCTGCTTCTTGGGAGAAAAGCAATGACAAACCTAGACAGCATCTTAAAAAGCAGAGACATCACCTTGCCAACAAAGGTCCATATAGTTCAAGCTATGGTTTTCTCAGTAGTGATGTATGGAAGTGAGAGCTGGACCATAAAGAAAGCTGATCGCCGAAGAATTGATGCTTTTGAGTTATGGTGCTGGAGGAGACTCTTGAGAGTCCCATGGACTGCAAGAAGATCAAACTGATCCATTCTGAAGGAAATCAGCCCTGAGTGCTCACTGGAAGGACAGATCCTGAAGTTGAGGCTCCAAGACTTTGGCCACCTCATGAGAAGAGAAGACTCCCTGGAAAAGACCCTGATGTTGGGAAAGATGGAGGGCACAAGGAGAAGGGGATGACAGGACGAGATGGTTGGATAGTGTTCTCGAAGCTACCAGCATGAGTTTGACCAAACTGCGGGAGGCAGTGGAAGACAGGAGTGCCTGGAGTGCTCCGGTCCATGTGGTCACGAAGAGTCGGATACGACTAAACGACTAAACGACTAAACAACAACAACAACTATATATATATATATAGCATAGACGATATAGAAATGTCCACATATGTGATCTATTAGATGTGCATTTTCCCCCTGATTTATTTTTTTAATGTATAATTAGAAATAACCTACTAATTCCTGAATACAATTGGGCTGTGCTCTCTTACCTTTTTGCGTCCATATTCCAAGATGGCTCGCACCAGATCTTGGAGGGTGTGAAGCTCTATGTGTATTTTCTGGCTTCTGCTTCTAAGTCTTCGGCGTGTCTTCCTTATCCCTTTCAGCTTCCTTGATGGTTTGGCTAAATCTTCTGAATAGAGAAGTAACGCGCCTGTTCTCGTGCTGTAGGTTTTAGGAAGACACAGTCCACAGTCTCCCTCCAGGTCATGATGGTCATGGAAACTGGTTTCAAGGCACTGCCAGTTCAAATAATCCTAACATGTAAAAAATAAATAAATGCATTATTAATTTATATATCGCTTAACGGCAAAACAGGCCTCTAAGCGCTTTTACAAAGCGTAAAGTGTGTTCTCCCTAACAGAGAGCACGTGTTGCGGTGGGGGCCTACAGCCCACCCTACTGTTGCTGGGTGGACGTTTGAGACCCAGGAAGGGATTGGGAAAATTGGGTCTCTGGGGAGATTTCCTTGTTGCTAATTTGGAGGAGGGGTCAGAGGGTTAAATACTGGACGCCCAGCCTTGGGCATCCTCTTGGCTGTTTGCATCAGATCACCCTCCCTGAATTGGGGGGTTTGTTTGCTTTGACCTTGCTATGCCTGTCATGGGGTCGTCTGCTTTGAGACAGGGGCCTGGTAGGAATTTGTCCATTTGGCTGATTGGCTGGTGCCATTTGGTTTTTGCCTACTGCGTAGCAAATCGTCACAACTTGTAAGGTTGGCGGTTAGGCATTGGTTCAAATTGGTTGGTGGAGGGGTAAGTGCCTACCCCTCCAATGGTGGTGCGGAAAGGGAATTCCGTTAAAGGAATCCAGGGGCTTGCCATTCTTTTTGCCCTTGTCCCTGGCATCGGACTTGGGCCCCAGGAGCATGAGGCTGAGAAGTGAGGGACTGAGGCCCAGCTTCATTTTCTCCCTAAAATTGTTTCCCCGACTGGCTTCCGCTGGAATCCGGAAGTCAGTTCTGTCCCTGGGGCAAGGACAGATAGTCGGAACCAATGCCTAAGCAATCACTCAAATGTGTGTATTCAAATAAAGTTGTGGCCAAAATCATGCCAGAAACCTTAAAACAAAATTGATGTGTGATGTGTGAGTTATTGGGGTGGCCGGGGACCTTGACACACAAAAACCAGTTACACAAACATTTAAACGTAAGCACCCATAATTAAAATAAAGGCAACCCCTGATCTGTGCGGAGGTTGCGTTCCGGGTCATTGTGCACTATCACAAGCAATTGAAACACCCCCTTCTGTCCCACCCCTGCCCTTTTAGCAACGTCTTTTATGACAATTCTGGTTTCAGCGCTGCATACATGTGCACAATTGTGCACATATTGATTGCGCCTATAATGGCGGTTGCCTGTACACAATAGAATAATCTCATCAAAACGTTAAAATATAAATATGGGCATTAAGAAGGGAAACTCCACAAGGTTTCCTACTTCTGCACGTGCAGCTGGCATGCTCACTGCTCACTGCTCACTTTTCATCCACTACAGCAGTGTTTTTCAACCTTTTTTGGGCAAAGGCACACTTGTTTCATGAAAAAAATCACGAGGCACACCACCATTAGAAAATGTTAAAAAAATTAATTCTGTGCCTATATTGACTATATATAAAGTAATTCTCTTGAATAGGAATCAAATAAACACAAAGAAAGTATTTTATAATTACTTTATTATGAAATTGTAAGTAAACAGAAATATGGAAAATTATAAATACTTTATTTTTAAATCTTTCGAATTTTCCAATTTTCTCCACGGCACACCAGGCAACATCTCGCAGCACACTAGTGTGCCGTGGAACAGTGGTTGAAAAACACTGCACTACAGTACCCCTGCTTCTTTTTGAAGCCTAGTAAACAGGGCATTAAGGACGCTGGTGGCGCTGTGGTCTAAACCACAGAGCCTAGGGCTTGCCGATCAGAAGGTCGGCGGTTCGAATCCCCATGATGGGGTGAGCTCCCATTGCTCGGTCCCTGCTCCTGCCCACCTAGCAGTTCAAAAGCATGTCAAAGTGCAAGTAGATAAATAGGTACCGCTCCAGCGGGAAGGTAAACGGCATTTCCGTGCGCTGCTCTGGTTCGCCAGAAGCGGCTTAGTCATGCTGGCCACATGACCCAAAAGCTGTATGCCGGCTCCCTCGGCCAATAAAGCAAGGTGAGCGCCGCAACCCCAGAGTCGGCCAGGACTGGACCTAACGGTCAGGGGTCCCTTTACCTTTACTTTTACACATCACAGTCCACTGGTATCCTGTAGCTTGAGAAATAATGTCCTCCTATTTGATGTGCTTACCCTCTTACAATAGCCATGGTGTCACTGAGGCCCCTTTGCGTTATGTTTTTTCTGGTTCTTCTCAAACTAAACCAATTCTGTTTCATTAATACAGTAGCTGTTGTGGAATTATGTGGGTGACGTTGTGGAGAAAGTGTATAATGTGCTCCTTGAGCTGGACTTCTTTTAAACTTTCTACAGCTCAGTGCATGTCATCTTGCTTCTAAATACAGTCGTACCTTGGAAGTCAAACGGAATCCGTTCCAGAAGTCCGTGGACTTCCAAAATGTTCGAAAATCTAATCGTGGCTTCTGATTGCGGCCAGTCAGAAGCAGCAGAAGCCCTGTCGGATGTTCGGATTCTGAAAGAACGTTCACTTTTAAGTTGTGGGTGAACATATCAGACGACACAGCAATTCTTCAAACAGCTCTTGTTTATTCACAGGTCAGAACAGAACTGAACTGAAGGGTTCAGCCAGCCTGCTTATATAGAGCTCCAGTACAACGTAACTGTAACAACTTTCTGTAACTATCCAATCACTGAACGTCACTTTCGATCCCTTATTTGCATATGTGGACCTGAGCTATCTACAGTATCCCCCTGCTGGCCCAGGGTGAGAACTTCAGTACATAACATTCACAAACTGGAACAATCACTTCTGGGTTTGCGGCATTCGGGAGCCAAAACGTCCGAGTTCCAGGATGTTCAGGATCCAAGGTACGACTGTATTTGAGATGAGGAGGGAACAGCAGCAACCTTGTTCCCCGTTACGAAACACCATAAAATACTGGTACCTTTCCCAACCCTCCTTATTACATTATGAGGGCTTTACAGGGCAGCATGATTGATCTCGTGTGAAGCATAAACACGGTACGCAAATCAGAGAAGCCTCCAGAACATACTTCAGAAAAAAGGACTTGCAACATTTGTCACAAGTGAATCCATCAATTTTTGCACACAGAGACTTGAGTGCAAAAAGAAAAGGTATTCCACACCAGCTCTGCGAAACGATTCCACAACACAAAATGGTTTCCCCGGTCTTTGTATTCTTACAGCTTCCCCCCTAGAAAAAAGGTTTCTCCAATAATCTTATTACGGGACCCTGTGTCACAATGTCGGCAGCTGCTGCCCGATAATAATAATAAAAAAAGACCTGCATGGTTAAAGAGAATTGATCTCTGTTATGTTCCTGAATATTTTTAGACGGAGATGGTTCACCATGCAAACTATCTGAATAAGGTGCAATGTATTTGAGGAGTCTGAAATGAAAACATTCATACCATAAATCTATTCAGGTACTCGCATGAATGCTACATGTGACTGGCAGCTAGCCTTACAACCACTTAACTACATGAAGGGATTGGGAAGGTTCTGACTTCTAGCAATTAAGCTGCTCTGTCACACACACACACACACACACACTGAATTTATCATTGGAAGTGGATTCATGTGATGGGCTCAGCATCCTCTGGGAGCAGCTGGAAGTCAGTGAAGGCGAGGCCTTTCCTGTGGCTTCCTCATGATGAAGCCGTCATGAGATCAAGGCCTCAGAAACATTGGTTATACTGTATTTCAGCCTCGACAGGGGACTACTGTAATCCTCCAGCGTCAACAGACATGGACTGTAGAGAAAGTCTTGGGGCGGAACCATGTGATGAGTTGCCACTAAAGTAGGCTTGCGAAAATAACAAAGAAGGCAGTCTCTCTCTGAAGAGCTGCCTGGTCCAAGTCCAATTTAAAGATAAAAAGGGGCCTTGAAGTTGCCCACCAACAGTTAGCACCCAGACAGCAAGCTAAGCGGCCACAGCGACGAGATGTATTGTATTTCTATTTGAAGCAGAGTAATTATCTTTATGCTCACTGGAAGGACAGATCCTGAAGCTGAGGCTCCAATACTTTGGGCACCTCATGAGAAGAGAAGACTCCCTGGAAAAGACCCTGGTGTTGGGAAAGATGGAGGGCACAAGGAGAAGGGGACGGCAGAGGATGAGGTGGTTGGACAGTGTTCTCGAAGCTACCAGCATGAGTTTGACCAAACTGTGGGAGGCAGTGGAAGACAGGAGTGCCTGGCGTGCTCTGGTCCATGGGGTCATGAAGAGTCGGACACGACTAAACGACTAAACAACAACAACAATTATCTTTACATTTGCATCTGCATATATATATATATATATATATATACACACACATATATATGGACGCGGGTGGTGCTGGGGGGTTAAACCACAGAGCCTAGGACTTGCCAATCAGAAGGTCGGTGGTCCGAATCCCCGCAATGGGGTGAGCTCCCGTTGCTTGGTCCCTGCTCCTGCCCACCTAGAAGTTCGAAAGCACGTCAAAGTGCAAGTAGATAAATAGGTACCACTCCAGTGGGAAGGTAAATGGTGTTTCGGTGCGCTGCTCTGCTTCGCCAGACCCGGCTCCCTTGGCCAATAAAGCGAGATGAGCGCCGCAACCCCAGAGTCAGCCACGACTGGACCTAATGGTCACGGGCCCCTTTACCTTTTTATTTACCTTTACCTTTACCTTTTTACCCTTTACCTGCAACAAATTGTGTACATGTGGGGGAGGATTCATAGGCAAAACATCTATTTTAACACTGGTTAAGGAGGGCAGATAGAAAATAACTGCGCCGTGATTTCAGCATTAACAGCTAAGTGTCTACATCGCAACCTGGGGACAAGGACTCACCTCTGGATTGAAATACACCTCCAGCTTCTCCTCTTTCTTTCGGACCACTTGCCCAGTGCCACGACTTAATATGGACAGGTGCGACATTTTAGAACGAGTGCGCATGTGTACGACTTCAGCAGCTTTTCCCTTTGCTCCTATCCATTTTAGGAGATCCTCCTCTAACCAGAACGCTAGGCAACACTGTTTAGGCTTGGTTCATTTTAATGGCATGCATTATTCCGTAAACTTGATCTGCATCCAGGTACGGAAAACATCCACAGAAAATCCCACTTGAATCTGAGCCTTCTTGTCGTTTTCACTTTTCTGGGTGTGACTTTTTCGACTGCCTGTCCTGTGGCCGTTTCTTCCGTTCTGGTTGGTCCGAGGATTTGTGAAATGCCACCATGATCCCGATTGCGCTCTGAGGTTGTTTCTGTGTTGCTATGGCAGCAAAAGGAAATTAAGTTGTTGAAAGCAGCAAGAGGGAAGGTCGGGGAAGGGAGAGAAAGAAAGCCAGAGAGCAGATTTCGAAAGGATCAGACTCAGATTTCGAGGGTGGGTTTCCCTGCAAATGTCCCCTCAACTGTGAGAGTAACATTATCCTTCACAGAACTTCTTTCATTGTCTCCCTGCCTCCCCCCTAAGTTTTAAAATTGCAGTGTTTTTCCCTATTAAGAAGAAAATGGAGCAGTCTACTGCATGATCTGTAGCTGATAATCATTTGGAGAAGGGGTTCATTCTGCATCTGAAGATCTGTCACTCAGGTTAAGTACTTAATTCGTTCCGGAGTTCCGTTCTTAACCTGAAACTGTTCTTGACCCAGAAGCACCACTTTAGCTAATGGGGCCTCCTGCTGCTGCCGTGCCACTGGAGCCCGATTTCTGTTCTCATCCTGAAGCAAAGTTCTTAACCTGAAGCACTATTTCTGGGTTAGCGGAGTCTGTAACCTGAAGCGTCTGTAATCTGAAGCGTATGTAACCCGAGGTACCACTGTACTTCTAGTCCACTTCCTAGTGCATTTTTTTAAAGTTGTGCAAAATGTGTTGCCTCGGGTTTGTTTGTGATTCATCTGAACTGAAATCTCTTGATATTCCTGTTTGTTGTCCTGATATTAAAAGTTCCTCCATTCCACCTTGATCGTTGGAGCCTTTGCAATACTCCTCGACCAGCATTTGTCACTGGTAGTACCTCTAGTGGGGGAGACACACCTCACGCTTCTTCTGGGATAGTTTGCCCATCCTGCACTCAGCTCTCACCTGCGGCTCCTAGAAGCTGTGCGCATGCGAGAGCGGCCATAGCCCAGGTGCAGCTTCAACTGGCTGGCTAAACCAGGTGAGGGTAGCTGATGGAACGTCTCCACCCCCATCGTTCTACCCAGACACTGAGGTCCAGCTCCAAGGGCCTTCTGGCGGTTCCCTCACTGCGAGAAGCCAAGTTACAGGGAATCAGGCAGAGGGCCTTCTTGGTAGTGGCGCCCTCCCTGTGGAACGCCCTCCCACCAGATGTCAAAGAGAACAACAACTACCAGACTTTTAGAAGATATCTGAAGGCAGTCCTGTTTAGGGAAGCTTTTAATGTTTGATGTATTACAGTATTTTAATTATTATTTTTTTGGAAGCCACCCAGAGTGGCTGGGGAAGCCCAGCCAGATGGGCGGGGTATAAATAATAAATTGAAATTGAAATCGATGGGTCTCAACCCATTGGTGCGTTAGGGCCTTCCCCTGCATGTGAAGACAAGGCTCTGGCAGATGTGACCAAGAGTGGTTCCTATGGTCCAGAAGGAGGTTTCTGCATGAGCTATAGAGGGAAATGAGGGCCAGATGGGCTTGTCAACCTGGGAAGGGAACTCATCTAGATGGAAAGCTCTGATCCTAAACCTCGGCTTCCTTGAGGGGCATCTTCAGGAGAAGAAAATCCTAAGGAGTAAACTCTACACCAACCCAGAGTGAAAAGCAGCCTGTACGCCTCCTTCCGGCAACTCCCGCAGGCAAGCTGGTGCCAAACATATTGCTCTGTTTTCCTTTGAACCACATCAGTGAAGCCAAGAATCTGGTTGTCTGGGATGGTACTTAACCCCTGTAAAATCAGCAAAGATTTATCACAATAGTGATAATCTATGCTGGAAATGTAAAGAAAAAGAAGGTACCTTTTTTCATATGTGGTGGACCTGCCCCAAGGTGAAAGACTTCTGGGAGAAGATTTATAATGAACTGAAAAAAATGTTGAAATATACATTTACTAAGAAACCAGAGGCCTTTCTTCTTGGAATAACAGGTTTGGAATTGCCCAAGAAAGATGTTAAATTATTTTTGTATGCCACAACTGCAGCAAGAATTTTGTTAGCTAAGAACTGGAAAACACAAGAAGTCCCAACAGTGGGGGAATAGCAGATGAAGATGATGGATTTTTCAGAGCTGGCCGACCTGGCTGGAAGAGTCCGCGACCAGAAGGAGGAGGAGTACCAGGAAGAATGGATGAAATTTAAAGATTATTTAGCTAAATATGTTAAGATAACTTAATTGGAAAGCTTGCAAATAATAGGCTTAGGATTTAGATATGTAAGGATAGGATTTAAGATGTTTAAAGCTAAATTAGAATCAATGAAATATGTTAAGTGATCAAGTTAATTTTTTGAGAAAATCGATTTTGGAAAACTGTTAAAATGATATGTAATGAAATTCAACCAAGGGGATTTGAGGAAGTCACTTAATAATGTTACTAAGATTCAGACAGGATGTATGTATGTTTGTTTGTTTGTCTGTTTGTTTTAAATTTTTGGAAAATCAATAAAAAAAATTGAAAAAGAAAGAAAGAATCTGGTTGTCTGGGCAGCTCAGGACCTCCATACACACTGCCCAGACTTGTGCCCCAGGGAGGTCCCTCTGGTGCAGCTACTGCAGCAATTTGACTTCACCTCTGGAGGCACATTGTTTCTCGAGACATATGTATACCAACAGGGAGCATGTGGCGCTGTGGTCTAAACCACCGAGCCTCTTGGGCTTGCCGATCGGAAGGTCGGCGGTTCGAATCCCTGCGACAGGGTGAGCTCCCGTTGCTCTGTCCCAGCTCCTGCCAACCTAGCAGTTCGAAAGCATGTCAAAGTGCAAGTAGATAAATAGGTACCACTCCAGCGGGAAGGTAAACAGCATTTCTGTGCACTCTGGTTTCCATCATGGTGTCCCATTGCACCAGAAGTGGTTTAGTTATGCTGGCCACATGACCCGGAAAGCTGTCTGCGGACAAAGGCCTGTTCCCTCAGCCTGAAACAAGATGAGTGCCGCAAGCCCATAGTCTCCTTTGACTGGACTTAACCACCCAGAGGTCTTTTACCTTTTTACCTTATACCAACAGACTAACTTCCAACAAACTAACTTTCATTTGTGGACCAAAAACAGGTTGGGAGCAACTGCAGGGGAAAATCAGTAGCTGGGGGCGGGGGGAGTGTTAAGTTGAAGCTGTGCAAATGAGCAATATACAAATTTATATGTTGGCTTATTAAGCTAAAATCACCCCAATGAGGTATTTATTTTAATTTGCAGAGTCAGCCAGGGCACATGTAGAGATTGTGATGTAATCACCTGAGCTGGATCACAGGACCAAGCTGCTGGGTTTCCCATCATGCAAAGGATACTACAGTGGTACCTCAGGTTACATACGCTTCAGGTTACATACGCTTCATGTTACAGACTCCGTTAACCCAGAAATATTGCTTCAGGTTAAGAACTTTGCTTCAGGATGAGAACAGAAATTGTGCTCCGGCGGCGTGGCAGCAGCAGGAGGCCCTATTAAGCTAAAGTGGTGCTTCAGGTTAAGAACAGTTTCAGGTTAAGTACGGACCTCCGGAACGAATTAAGTACTTAACCCGAGGTACCACTGTAACAGCTGAGAGTGTGACTAAGGATTTGGAACTCAGTGGGACCTCAGAATATAACTAAAATAAACTGCACACATTAGCAAAAAGTAAAATAAAAAAATGTTGTTTTCAGTTTATACCGTTTGTATGTCTCTATTATTCTTTTTCTTCCCCCCCCCAGAAGAAACTGTGTTGAAAATCCTCATTTTAGGACAGGATTAGATCCTTTCCTCCTGGGTTTTCTGGGTTGTCCTGAGAATTCAATTCGAACAGGCAGGGGGAGCGAGCATCACCTCGCTTGGGGGGGGGCGAGGCGTGTTCTGCTTATACTATACGGGTGTATTCGCTGCAGAAACCGGTAGAGTCTGTCAAGTGCTCTTGAGCATCAATCTTCTGAAAGTGCCCCCCTGCTGACATGTACAAAGTTATACAGCAGGCTACTTTCAGCTAGATTTTGGTAGAGTGCCTTTCACGCAACATGTCCTCGGAGTGCTTTTCAAAACACAAACAGCAATAGAAAATGTACAAAACAAATAAGCGTTCAAACAGGCGATCCGATTTCCCAAGCAGACCGAAAGAAGCTTTTCAAAGCCAGGCATTAGGAAAGGATTAGAACTCCCAAGTTTGATGCACTCAAAATGGGGCGGGGGAAGGATATGGAGCTTATGTTTACTTGTAGGCAAAGGCTGGAGAGTCACAAAGTGGTCCTAGATCAGCATAATATGGCCTTATTGTTGTTTAGTCGTTTAGTTGTGTCCGACTCTTCGGGACCCCATGGACCAGAGCACGCCAGGCACTCCTGTCTTCCACGGCCTCCCACAGTTTGGTCAAACTCATGCTGGTAGCTTCGAGAACACTGTCCAACCATCTCGTCCTCTGTCGTCCCTTCTCCTTGTGCCCTCAATCTTTCCTCACTTTTCCAGGGAGTCTTCTCTTCTCATGAGGGGGCCAAAGTATTGGAGCCTCAGCTTCAGGATGTGTCCTTCCAGTGAGCACTCAGGGCTGATTTCCTTCAGAATGGAGAGGTTTGATCTTCTTGCAGTCCATGGGACTCTCAAGAGTCTCCTCCAGCACCATAATTCAAAAGCATCAATTCTTCGGTGATCAGCCTTCTTTATGGTCTAGCTCGCATTTCCATACATCACTACTGGGAAAACCATAGCTTTTACTCTACAGACCTTTGTTGGCAAGGTGATGTCTCTACTTTTTAAGATGCTGTCTAGGTTTGTCATTGCTTTTCTCCCAAGAAGCAGGCGTCTTTTAATTTCGTGGCTGCTGTCACCATCTGCGGTGATCATGGAGCCCAAGAAAGTAAAATCTCCCACTGCCTCCATTTCTTCCCCTTCTCTTTGCCAGGAGGTGATGGGACCACTGGCCATGATCATTATTAATCCTTTCCTGGCTTTTTGCTAAAAGAGGCTCACCTAATACATTTTTTTAAAAAATTGCATTTCAACTGACAGCGTATTCGGCAGTTAGGGTGTTCGCTTTGGCAGAGGCTGCAAAATTACCTTGGGCATGTCTGTCACCGTGCGCTACTTATATAAATAGCAAAGGTCATAAAGTCCACGCAGCCTCAAAATAAATATTGCAGATGCACCGCCACATTCCACCTCTGAACTCTCACACTTGGCACCTGAAGACACCGCTGTGTAAATTGCTTCTCTTTCAACAGTTCTATTCTTTCAAGTGAATATTAGCTCCGGTGAAAGTTGCTGAGTTGATATCCTTGGAGATGATGGCTCCGGCTCTGTACACAAATTAGTTTTAGCAAAATGCATGCGCAGCGCAGCACTACCAGCCGAAATGTCTGAACCGCATTTATCAAGTTGCGAGGGGCAGGGAGGGAGGGAGGAAAGAGAGTCGCTTTGCTCGCGTCAAAGGACTTCTTCTGAGGCTGTCAGTGTGGAAGCCAATTAGCGCCAGTTATGGCAGTGTGTTGTTTTCGTGCAAAATAAATAAATAAGTTGTGGGCATAGGACGTATTCTATTTCATTCCCACTTGCCGGGTTAAGCAGGTATCAGGCAGGGCTGCTGAGATTTTAAACAACTGTAAGTTGCGCCATTCCCAGTAGTGATGTATGGAAGTGAGAGCTGGACCATAAAGAAGGCTGATCGCCGAAGAATCGATGCTTTTGAATTCTGGTGCTGGAGGAGACTCTTGAGAATCCCATGGACTGCAAGGAGATCAAACTTATCCATTCTGAAGGAAATTAGCCCTGAGTGCTCATTGGAAGGACAGATCCTGAAGCTGAGGCTCCAATACTTTGGCCACCTCATGAGAAGAGAAGACTCCTTGGAAAAGACCCTGATGTTGGGAAAGATGGAGGGCACAAGGAGAAGGGGACAACAGAGGACGAGATGGTTGGACAGTGCTCTCAAAGCTACCAACATGAGTTTGACCAAACTGCGGGAGGCCGTGGAAGACAGGAGTGCCTGGCGTGCTCTGGTCCAGGGGGTCACAAAGAGTCGGACACGACTAAACGACTAAACAACAGCAACAACAAAAAGTTGTGCCAACTAGTGAGATACAGTAACTGACAAAGGCTCTTCCTCAATCCCAACCACGTCATCCGACGCTAGAACTGGTAAAAGGAAGGAAGGGCCTTCATGGTGGTAGAAGCCAGACTCTGGAATTCTCTCCCCTGGGCAATGCAAGACAAAAGATGTGGCCTAGATTAGAACCAAATTTTCATAAATATCTTATGAACTGAAAGCTGACTGAAGACATTTGGGTTCCAAAGAACGTTTGCAAACTTGAACACTGACTTCTGGGTTTGCGGCATTCGAGAGCCAAAACGTTTGAGTTGCAAGGCTTTCGACTTCCAAGGTATGACTGTATTTAGCTGTTATCTTCCTTCCTTTTGTGAACTGTACTGGGTGACCTCCAAGCTCTCATCTGACGAAAAAATCAGAATTACATTAGGTGAGAATGGAATAAGGATGGAAAAACATTCTGAACAGCTATATAAATGATGAACAATAATACTTTTTGTGCATAATTTCATAGATGGTAGATAAAATATTGCTGCTGTGTGGCTAAATATGATCATGTTTTAAGTGTGCATCCTCAGAGGCAAATTACTCCTTATTGAGCAGGCCTATTTATAATTTGTGGCTTCATCCATGTTATACAGAGACTACAGAAACTTATGAAGAATATATTGGGGAAAAGGATTCCACAAGAGGCAATAAAGCTCTGTTCCCGCCCTTAAAAAAAGTTAATTACATCAATTATGAATACGATAATGCTCCTTTTAAGCATTTTGAATACTAAATCAGTACCATGTGTACATACGTTTAGAAAAGTGCTGTCAGGGGCGGGGTGGGAAAGTCAATTTACAAGTTGTTAATGGTAAAGATATATTTCCAGGTTACATGAAAGACTGCTCCCCCCTGCACAGACCTGCAAGATCACTTAGATCATCTGGGGAAATTTTGTTCAGGGCACCGCACCCTACAGAATAAAAGGTAAAGGGACCCCTGACCATTAGGTCCAGTCGCGGACAACTCTGGGGTTGCGGCGCTCATTTTGCTTTATTGGCCGAGGGAGCCGGCATACAGCTTCTGGGTCATGTGGCCATGGTGAACCAGAGCAGCGCACGGAAATGCAGTTTACCTTCCCATTGGAGTGGTACCTATTTATCTACTTGCACTTCATGCTTTCGAACTGCTAGGTTGGCAGGAGCAGGGACCGAGCAACGGGAGCTCACTCCGTCACTGGGATTCGAACCGCCGACCTTCTGATCAGCAAGTCCTAGGCTCTGTGGTTTAACCCACAGCACCAACCACGTCCCTCAACCCTACAGAATACCATACAGCAATGACCTGAAAACTAGGCATTTTTTCCTGTTACCCCTGGACTTGTGGAATGTCTGTCCTTCTGCATCAACCATCAGTTGCCAAGATGTCTTTTTGCCCAGGCTTTCCCTAACCCTTAAGATTGGACCCTGTTTCATGTGACTGAGTCCCTTGGATGTTGTTGTTGTTTGGGGGTTAGTTTTCTTTGCCTTTGCATGGTTTTTATACCGCTGTGTTGTTGGTTTTAGGTTGCATGTTTGTTTTAATGGCATAATGGTTTGTTTTTTTTACACACACACTGCTGAGAAATTTCAAAAAAATATTAAGTTGTTTATAAATGCTTTCTTTTCCCCCCCAAATAATTTTTATTCACTTTTCCATCCATAACAAAACAAAATAAAGCAATAAAAGAACATACAACACGTATAATTTCAGACTCTTAGTTTCATGTTCCTTACTCTCCCGACTTCCTCATACCTCCCCTTTCTGCATTCTCATGTCAAGTTAATTAATTAACAAATCCCTCCCTTATTTTCAAATTAATTGTAAAAACATTCAATTTCTTTTACTTAACCATTATCGCTATTAACCCCTATCTTTTCTCATTCCGCATCAATCTAACATTCACTAATTTTTGAATACTTCTTTAAATAGTCTTTAAATTTTTTCCAATCTTCTTCCGCCGTTGCTCTTCCCTGGTCTCGGATTCTGCTCGTCATCTCTGCCAAGCCCATGTAGTCCATCACTTTCACCTGCCACTCTTCCACGGTGGGTAAATCTTGTGTCTTCCAGTACTTTGCTATAAGAATTCTTGCTGCTGTTGTAGCATACATAAAGAATGTTCTATCCTTCTTTGACACCAATTGGCCGACCATGCCCAGGAGAAAGGCCTCTGGTTTCTTAGTGAATGTGTACCTAAGTACCTTTTTCAGTTCATTATAGATCAGTTCCCAGAAAGCCTTAATCTTTGGGCACGCCCACCAAAGGTGAAAGAATGTTCCTTCCTTTTCTTTACACTTCCAACATTTATTCTCGGGCGAGTGATAGATTTTCGCAAGCTTGACTGGGGTCATGTACCACCTGTAAATCATTTTCATAATATTTTCTCTCAAGGCACTACATGCCGTAAATTTAATCCCGGTGGTCCATAACTTTTCCCAGTCAGCAAACATTATGTCATGACCAATATCCTGCGCCCATTTAATCATTGCAGATTTAACCGTTTCATCTTGTGTATTCCATTTCAACAGCAAGTTGTACATTTTTGATAAGTTCTTAGTACTAGAACATAGAGCAACACAATCCTGTCTACTCAGAAGTTTAGAATACCGTTGAATTCCCACTGCTTTCAGGTAAGAAGGTGTTATGTACTGAGTTGAATAGGATCCAATGCAGCAGTCTGATTGGTCCTAGAACAATGCAGCAGTATGATTGGTCTGCAGGAGCCACCCAATCCAGCTCCAGGTGGAAGTGAATCCACAACCTAATTGGCCTACAGGAGAATTCCAGAATTAGCCAATCACATGCAGCCCATTGTGTAAATAATGTATATGAAGCAGATACTTTGGGGAAACTTCCATTCCTCCTCACCACTATGAGCTGAATAAAGAGCATGAAATCCACTCTCGACTCTTGAGTATATTTCAGAGGGCATCCATTAATTTGCTTGTGGCTGCACGAAAGGCTTTCACTCTGTTAACCCAGCTAAGGTTCAGGTGTCTCTTCATAAGTGAAGTGTGCTGATCCCAGGGGCTAACCGAGAGGTGAGGTCCGAGTCCAGTCCGAGGTCGAGGGTGCGGTATGGAGGCCGTCTGTCAAAGCTGTAGCTGGGTCCAAGGCGGGGAGTCGGGTGGGGTCAGGAACTCTGGCAGAAGAGCAGGACAGGGTGCAGGCAGGAACAGGCTAGCAACAACATTGCTCCCGCAACCTGGGACTGGCTGGCTTTTATCTGCCCAGAGGCATAGGGTGGCCCCGATCCTCTGGTGACTCGCCTCTCCTGGCCTGGAAGTGAGCACTCCTCCTGTGGGAACTTAGTTCCCTCCGCCTCTCTGCCCTGAGCCTCTGCAGCTCAGGAGAGGCTGGAGAGTTACCGGACCCAGAGGCAACCTCAGCTTCCCCTGACGGGGCTGAGAGTGGAGCACCTGCAGGCAATGGGTCCTCCATCACCTCAGGACCCAGAGCAGACTCAGCTGGTGCCTGCACCTGAGGATCCAGCACAGGTGAGGACCCTTCAGGCTCAAGCCCCAGCCCCGGCTCAGCTGGTTGTGGAGGTGGGGAATCCTGTGCAGGCTGGGATTCCTCAGGTTCAGCCTCTGAGTCTGAATCCCAGGCCATCACACCAAGCTAGTTTGTGACATCCATCCATCATTAGATTAGTGTGTGTGGACGTTATTGGTATAGATATTCATAATATTCATATAGATATTAAAAAGCATGGGGGAGAGGATGGATCCCCGAGGCACCACACAAATGAGCTGTCAAGTTGAAAGGCTATATTCAGGCATAATATTTGTAACATTTAACTTTAAAGATGTACCCCCCCCCAGCCATAATTTCTGTAACAAAGCTGTTTATTGCGACCTGGTGGCCGTGGGTTCACTTAAGATTTGCCTTTCACTGCTCGTGTGTGTGTGTGTGTGTGTTCATCTGAACGCCCCCCATGGTTGGAAGAGCCATCCGCTTTCCAAACCGGCCCTTCCCTCCCTTCTCAGCCCAAAAGCCGGCCCCTGGGCTCCCTTCCTCCCATGGCGTGGCCTATTCTGGGGCCGCGTGTCCATAGCATCTGGTTCCCTGGCAACAGCTTCCAGGGGCTCATTCAGGGCCTTTTCTCTTCTTCACAAGGCCCCCGCGGCGACACCCCACCGCCGCCCCTAATCGCCATCTTTACGGCGTGTTTCAGATGCAGCTGGCAGGGAAAATAAACACCGGCGAGCTGAGAGGCTCCTGTTGTTTAAGGGAAATTCCCTTATTCCGAATAGGATTCCTCACAAGGAAAAGGAAAAGTTGACAGCTATAATTGGGGTGTGTGTGTGGTGAAACGCTGCTGTTTCGCTTACTGGGGGGGGGGGAGAGGCTCCCCCTCAAAAATGATCTTTTGAGAGGGGTTTACACACACCCCAAAATCCATAAGCCTTTTGTGTTTCCCTGAATAGCAATTTCCTGTTTCTGGCGGGGTGGTGAAGTAGGCCTTGCTCGCCTGGACCACGCAGGGGGCGTGTGAGGTGTGTGTGGGGGGGTCCTGCAATGAAACCCATATTGCCCAAGGCTTGTTTTTCCACCCCCACCCCCACAAGGGAAAAGGAGCCGGGAAGACAGAGGAGGAGGAGGAAGGGGGGGAAATCTCCCCAACCTACAAGAACAAAAGGAGCAAAAGGTTGCTGCTAAAACCTCTTCAAGGGCTTTCTTAACAAAAGGGGGCACATTGCTGGGCTGCAAAGGTTGCAAAGCGGTTGAGGAGAAAGAAGGGGGGGACCAGGGGTGCATATCATCCGACATTTCTCCAGTGAAAATAGGGACGGATGTCCTATTCCATACCCGCCAACATCTCTCCAGTGAAAATAGGGACATCCTATTCCATACCCTCCAACATTTCTCCAGTGAAAATAGGGATGTCCTATTCCATACCCCCAACATTTCTCCAGTGAAAATAGGGACGTCCTATTCCATACCCTCCAACATTTCTCCAGTGAAAATAGGGATGTCCTATTCCATACCCCCAACATTTCTCCAGTGAAAATAGGGACGTCCTATTCCATACCCTCCAACATTTCTCCAGTGAAAATAGGGATGTCCTATTCCATACCCCCAATATTTCTCCAGTGAAAATAGGGACGTCCTATTCCATACCTTCCAACATTTCTCCAGTGAAAATAGGGATGTCCTATTCCATACCCTCCAACATTTCTCCAGTGAAAATAGGGACGTCCTATTCCATACCCTCCAACATTTCTCCAGTGAAAATAGGGACGTCCTATTCCATACCCTCCAACATTTCTCCAGTAAAAATAGGGACGTCCTTTTCCATATCTTCCAACATCTCTCCAGTAAAAATAGGGACGTCCTATTCCATACCTTCCAACATTTCTCCAGTGAAAATAGGGGTGTCTCCTATTCCATATCTTCCAACGTTTCGCCAGTGAAAATAGGGATGTCCTATTCCATATTTACCAACTTTTCTCCAGTGAAAATAGGGGCATCCTATTCCATACCCCCCAACATTTCTCCAGTGAAAATAGGGATGTCCTATTCCATACCTGCTAACATCTCTCCATTGAAAATAGGGACGTCCTTTTCCATATCTTCCAACATTTCTCCAGTGAAAATAGGGCCGTCCTATTCCATACCCTCCAACATTTCTCCAGTGAAAATAGGGACGTCCTATTCCATACCCTCCAACATTTCTCCAGTGAAAATAGGGACGTCCTATTCCATACCTTCCAACATTTCTCCAGTGAAAATAGGGGTGTCTCCTATTCCATATCTTCCAATGTTTCTCCAGTGAAAATAGGGACGTCCGTTTCCATATCTTCCAACATTTCTCCAGTGAAAATAGGGACGTCCTATTCCATACCCTCCAACATTTCTCCATTGAAAATAGGGATGTCCTATTCCATACCTGCCAACATCTCTCCATTGAAAATAGGGACGTCCTTTTCCATATCTTCCAACATTTCTCCAGTGAAAATAGGGACGTCCTATTCCATACCCTCCAACATTTCTCCAGTAAAAATAGGGACGTCCTTTTCCATATCTTCCAACATCTCTCCAGTAAAAATAGGGACGTCCTATTCCATACCTTCCAACATTTCTCCAGTGAAAATAGGGGTGTCTCCTATTCCATATCTTCCAACGTTTCGCCAGTGAAAATAGGGATGTCCTATTCCATATTTTCCAACTTTTCTCCATTGAAAATAGGGACGTCCTTTTCCATATCTTCCAACATTTCTCCAGTGAAAATAGGGCCGTCCTATTCCATACCCTCCAACATTTCTCCAGTGAAAATAGGGACGTCCTATTCCATATCTTCCAACGTTCCTCCAGTGAAAATAGGGACGTTCTATTCTTTACCCTCCAACGTTTCTCCAGTGAAAATAGGGACGTCCTTTTCCATATCTTCCAACATTTCTCCAGTGAAAATAGGGACGTCCTATTCCATACCCTCCAACATTTCTCCAATGAAAATAGGGACGTCCTATTCCATATCTTCCAATGTTTCTCCAGTGAAAATAGGGACGTTCTATTCTTTACCCTCCAACATTTCTCCAATGATAATAGGGATGTCCTATTCCATACCTTCCAACATTCTCTAATGACAATACTGTAGAGACATCCTAAGGAAAAGCAGGACATTCTGGGATCAAATCAGAAACTGGAATGGCTTCTGTAAATCTAGGAATTTCCCTAGAAAATGGGGACACTTAGAGAATCTGGGGCATAGTCAGGATTTATGTTGGGGGGCAGGACCCCCACGTGTCATCACCTTCTGTTTGGCTCCGCCTAGCAGATTTGGAATGAAATGTCTTAGCAACAGTTGATTTAAATTACTTTCTTTTGACCCCAAGAGCTCAGGAAAATCTGTCAAAATCTTTGCACAATTCCTACTTTGAGTTGAATATTTTTTTATTTATTTACTTGATTTAACTGGGGAAGCTCCCCCACCCCCCGCTCCCCCTTGGCTACGCCCGTGGGGAGACGACCCTGTTGCAGGTCTAGGAACAGCCCCCCCAATTGTGTGCAGCAGAGCAACACCCACCCCTCGCCATTCATAAATATACAGTGGTACCTCTAGATGCCAACGGGATCCGTTCCGCAGCCCCGTTCGCATCTAGAAGCAAACGTAACAAGCGATGGCACATCTGCGCACGCGCGCATCGCTTTTCGCCGCTTCTGCGCATGCGCGTGACGTCATTTTGAATGTCTGCACATGCACAAGTGGCGAAACCCGGAAGTAACGTGCTCCATTACTTCTGGGTTGCCGCAGAGCGCAACTCAAACACGCTCATCCCGAAGCACATTCAACCCAAAATATGACTGTAGTAACTTAATTCTCCCTTTGCTCAGCTTTCTTTGTTTCAGCAGTGTGTCATGGCTATCTAAAGTGACTTATTTCACACACACAATACAATATGATAAGATACAATATCTTTATCGTTATTGTCCCATACAAAACAATGAAATTGAAAAATCTATGTAAGACATTCAAAAACCCCTAAAAACTCTGAAACCTTATTTTTAAAATACAATATACTCCTATACAGACTCCTTATACAGCGGTACCTCGGGTTACATACACTTCAGGTTAGAGACTCCGCTAACCCAGAAATAATACCTCGGGTTAAGAACTTTGCTTCAGGATGAGAACAGAAATCGGGCTCTGGTGGCAACAGCAGGAGGCCCCATTAGCTAAAGTGGTACCTCAGGTTAAGACCAGTTTTAGGTTAAGAACGGACCTCTGGAATGAATTAAGTGCTTAACCCGAGGTACCACTATACTGCGTTTAAAACCAGAAATGCATTTGGGTAGAAACTGTTTCTCTCACACCCCTTACAGGCTGGGAGCTGACGAAGGAGAGATGGACCATATACTACGTGACACTGAAAAGCATGCACATTCCAGAAGTGTGAGGTAAGCGAAGAAAATCAGCTTGGTAGGGGCTGGGCAAGGGGCTAGCAGCCTGTGGAGAGAGGGGGCTTCTTGGGGCCAATAAATAATAATAATAATAATAATTTATTTATATCCTGCCCTCCCCAGCCGAAGCCGGGCTCAGAGCAGCTAACAACAATAAAAGGATATACATTCTAAAATTAATTCAAATCAGATTAATGGCAACCAATTGGGCTAGAGTTCTATGAAGATTGCCAAAGGAGGGAGTCAGGCTGTGCCTTGGCCAAAGGCCTGGTGGAACAGCTCTGTCTTGCAGGCCCTGCGGAAAGATGTCAAGTCCTGCAGGGCCCTAGTCTCTTGTGACAGAGTGTTCCACCAGATCGGGGCCACAGCCGAAAAAGCCCTGGCTCTAGTTGAGGCCAGCCTAACCTCTCTGTGGCCAAGGTGTTTTTGTTTGAAGACCGTAAGTTCCTCTGTGGGACATACCCGGAGAGGCAGTCCTGTAGGTATGAGGGTCCTAGGCCGTACAGGACTTTAAGGTTAAAACCAGCACCTTAAACCTGATCCTGTACTCCACCGGGAGCCAGTGCAGCTGGTATAGTACCGGATGAATGTGATCTCGCAGCGAAGACCCCATAAGGAGTCTCGCCGCGGCATTCTGCACCCGCTGGAGTTTCTGGGTCAGTCTCAAGGGCAGCCCCACGTAGAACGAGTTACAATAATCCAGTCTGGAGGCGTTTCAGTGGAGAAACTTCCTGCAAGAGGATTTGCCTGCCCCAAGCTTGCGCCATCTTCCATCGCAATTAGCAAAGAGGCACCTCATGGACTTTCACAATGAGCCTATTTGGAGAGGGTATGAGAAACCCAAAACTTTCCGCTAAAGCTGTGAAAAGTATTATTTGCCTTCCAGGGCTTAGGGGGTTGGTGGGTGATGTTTGCGGTGGAGAGAATCATTATTAATCCCATAGAAAGCGCATGTATTGTTCCCTGGGTACTTGGCATCATTCTAGCTGTCAGCTGATAAAATAATTTTCACCTAATATTTGATCGATTAAACCTTAAGGGCAGCAGTTCTGCTGTGCACACTTATAATTAATTTTATTTATTTCATTTCTATACCGCTTTAAATTTTTAAGAAAAATCTCAAAGCAGTTTACAGAATATGAAAACATCAATGTTATGTACTGAGTTGAATAGGATCCAAAAGGCAGCATTCTGATTGGTCCTAGAACAAGAGGGTCCAGAATGCAGCAGTCTGATTGGTCCACAGGAGCCACCCAATCCAGCTACATGTGGAAGTGAATCCGCAACCAGATTGGCCTACAGGTGAATCCCGGAATTAGTCGTGGCCGACTCTGGGGTTGTGGCACTCATCTTGCTTTATTGGCCGAGGGAACCGGCGTACAGCTTCCAGGTCATGTGGCCAGCATGACTAAGCCGCTTCTGGCGAACCAGAGCAGCGCATGGAAACGCCGTTTACCTTCCCACCAGAGTGGTACCTATTTATCTACTTGCACTTTGACGTCCTCTCGAACTGCTAGGTTGGCAGGAGCAGGGACCGAGCAACGGGAGCTCACCCCGTCACGGGGATTTGAACCACCGACCTTCTGATCAGCAAGTCCTAGGCTCTGTGGTTTAATCCACAGCGCCACCCGCGTCCCTGTACAAGAGTACGGCCTTCTAATATGATGCACAAACTAACCACACGCTGCCTGCTACCTGCCCAGGAATATAAACCAGACTGCCTCCCTTTCCAGAAATAAGAAAACCCATTTTTGATTCTGAGATGGTTCTAACTTTGATGATGGTGGTCTATCTGCTGGTAGTTTCCCATATGTGGTCGTTTGACCTCCTTGCTGCAGAGACTCTGGTGGTACTCCCATTTGAGCAAATATTAACATCTTACTTCCTTAAGAGACGACATTCTGAAATAAGATTCCCAAGTTTCTTTCTCATTAACTTCCACTTTCTGGAAACTGTTTCATGGTTTTGCTGAATCAGTCCAGTAGGGCTTCAAGTATTGCACCAATTAGCAATCAGTAGGAGTGCAAGTTATCCTTCTCTCAGCTTTTGCCTGGTCCTCCTGGAGAAAGAAATTTAATTTTCATGCCTCTCCCTGGGCAAAAGGAGAAGAAAAATGGAGAGGTAATCTCTGATATGTTAAAAACAGAGTGCCCCCCACCAATATTCTGAGTGCTGTAGTGCTTCCATCTCTGGAGATCATTCAATCGTCTCTATTTTTCTTGTTTTAAAAACACCTGCAGTCTCAGGGTCCAATTTGATCAGTCTCCCTGTGCTGTAGAATAACATATATATATATCTTTCAAAGCCCAGCCTGCATAACTTATAAGAATACCATCAATTCTGCACTGAAATAATTTATACTTGTGCACATAAAGGTAAAGGTAAAGGGACCCTGACCATTAGGTCCAGTCGTGACCGACTCTGGGGTTGTGGCGCTCATCTCGCTTTATTGGCCGAGGGAGCCGGCGTACAGCTTCCGGGTCATGCGGCCAGCATTACTAAGCCACTTCTGGTGAACCAGAGCGGCGCACGGAAATGCCATTTACCTTCCCACCGGAGCGGTACCTATTTATCTACTTGCACTTTGATGTGCTTTCGAACTGCTAGGTTGACAGGAGCAGGGACCGAGTAACAGGAGGTCACCCCGTCGTGGGGATTCGAACCGCCGACCTTCTGATCGGCAAGTCCTCGGCTCTGTGGTTTAACCCACAGCGCCACCCACACATGCACATAGACCTTGAAAATTGCCACAGACCTGAAATCAACTTTGCGCCAGAGAGCAAAGGCAGGCCGCAGAAGGAGCTGGACTGATCCTGTTTTCTGAGTTGTTGCTGGAAATTTTCCATCCTGCTTTTTTAAGAAAACAGCAGGAATCGTTTCTCTCTCTCTCTCTCTCTCTCTCTCTCTCTCTCTCTCTCCCCCCCTAGGAGTCAATTAAAGAAACCCAAATTATTACCATTTGAATAAACAATAATTTCTTTGCCTCCCCTCACAGAATCTCATTACTAGTAACCAAAAGCCAGAACTAATTAAGTGATCTGATAGCGTAAATCCTATTAGGAATGTTTTTTATCATAATTAATTAATTCTCTCCTGAAATCATAGCTACTTTTAGAAAATGCCAACTGATTTTATTTATTTATTTATTTATTTATTTATTTATTTATTTATTAAAAACCTTCCGTGTATGTGTGTGTGTGTGTGTGTGTGTATATATATATATATATATATATATCCTCCTTCCACCCCAGGCTCTGCTAAGGTTTTCATTCTCTCAAGAGATGTGTGAGAGTCTTGTAAGAAATGCTCATATGAAGGAAGGGCTTTGCTGGCAAAAGAAAGTGAATCAGACTCTCACAGGATCCAAAACAGATACATGTGCTGATTTAAATATTTTTTTAAAAATGCAGGCGGGGGCCACCTCTGGCTAAGGCATGTGATTGCTGCTTTCTTTGCTAGTCAAGAGAGGACCCTTCTGTAATTGCAAGACTTGCTGCCATCCAGAGACAGACCCAGAGGCAATATCTTTGCTACTGCTTCCATTTCGGATTGAATTGAAAACTGGAGATTGAAAAAATTATTAACATTTCAGGTGACCTGTGGAGAGTTTCAGGCTCAACTTCCATAAAGACAATGATGTAAACCAAATTGTTATGGGATGTCCTGACGAGCTGCCAATCTGACATTTGTATGTGTGTATATATACGGTATATATATCCATATATATATTATTTATTTTCCATTTAATAATATACATTCACATCATTAAGGTAAAGGTAAAGGGACCCCTGACCATTAGGTCCAGTTGTGGCCGACTCTGGGGTTGCGGCGCTCATTTTGCTTTACTGGCTGAGGGAGCCAGCGTACAGCATGTGGTCATGTGGCCAGCATGACTAAGCCGCTTCTGGCGAACCAGAGCAGCGCACGGAAACGCCATTTACCTTCCCGCCGGAGCGGTACCTATTTATCTACTTGCACTGGTGTGCTTTCGAACTGCTAGGTTGGTAGGAGCAGGGACAGAGCAACGGGCGCTCACCCCGTCGTGGAGATTCAAACCGCCGACCTTCTGATCGGCAAGCCCTAGGCTCTGTGGTTTAGACCAGATTGCTTTGTTCTGCTGATGCACGGGCAAAGGAGGGGTGGGGAGGAAGCCGTTTGTCCGAAGCCCGACACCTGCTGAGTGGGGCCCTGGAAAAACCTGCCCTGACCTTGCTACTAAAACTCTATCTTGTCTTCAGCAGTTAGCTGGCACCAGCTGGTGAGACAGGACAGGTGTGATTGCAGGACTTGTCACTAACCTCTATTGACCTGGATAAGAGAGCATGGATTCTGTACTGGTGTTTCCATTCCACCAACACGGAATGCAGAAGAAGAAGAAGAGAAGAAGAGTTTGGATTTGATATCCCGCTTCATCACTACCCGAAGGAGTCTCAAAGCGGCTAACATTCTCCTTTCCCTTCCTCCCCCACAACAAACACTCTGTGAGGTGAGTGGGGCTGAGAGACTTCAAAGAAGTATGACTGGCCCAAGGTCACCCAGCAGCTGCAGGTGGAGGAGCGGGGACGTGAACCCAGTTCCCCAGATTACGAGTCCACCACTCTTAACCACTACACCACACTGGCTCTCAATGCAAGCTTCATTTAACTGTGCCTTTGTGTTTTACACTTAATACTGTATATATAGGAATACCGAATGACAAAGAACCTCCCAGGGAAATGTTGCAAAAGTCTGAAAACTCAAGACGCGCCATTGATTGCTGACACTCAGCAAAATATGATTGCCAGCATTCTCTGGCCTTTGTCCAAAAAGTTGAGAAACACACATTTATTTTTGGGCATGCATGTTGCAAAATCTATGTGGGATTCTTGACGCCTCCTTGTGTCAGACTTCGCTTACACTTGGGGGGCAAATTCCATTGTTTAAGAAAATAAAACAAGCATTGTTCCCAAAGTCTTAGCAATTACACATTCCTGCCACAGGCACAGCAGTTTTGATGTTATTAACAAAAACAAAAAACCCCACACCTTTTCACACTGGTGCAAGAGGAAAGTCTATTTAGGGTCTGGGTTTACACAGAAAGATGGCTAGTTGAGCTGCTACTAGGTACCTGTGCTCCCAGCAACACTGGAATTGGACCCAGGTATGGAAGAGATTTCTGTTGCAGCCTGGAGAAATTCCACTCTGCGTTTTGGGTCAGAGTTCTTTCACAGATGATGATGTAGTTGTTGTTTAGTCGTGTCTAACTCTTCGTGACCCCATGGACCAGAGCACGCCAGGCACTCCTGTCTTCCACTGCCTCCCGTAGTTTAGTCAAACTTATGTTCATAGCTTCAAGAACACTGTCCAACCATCTCGTCCTCTGTCATCCCCTTCTCCTTGTGCCCTCCATCTTTCCCAACATCAGGGTCTTTTCCAGGGAGTCTTGTCTTCTCATGAGGTGGCCAAAGTATTGGAGCCTCAGCTTCAGGATCTGTCCTTCCAGTGAGCACTCAGGGCTGATTTCCTTCAGAATGGAGAGGTTGGATCTTCTTGCAGTCCATGGGACTCTCAAGAGTCTCCTCCAGCACCAGAATTCAAAAGCATCAATTCTTTGACGATCAGCCTTCTTTATGGTCCAGCTCTCACTTCCATACTTCACTACTGGGAAAACCATAGCTTTAACTATACAGACCTTTGTTGGCAAGGTGATGTCTCTGCTTTTTAAGATGCAGTCTAGGTTTGTCATTGCTTTTCTCCCAAGAAGCAGGCACAGCTGCATTATTATTATTATTATTATTATTAGCCATCTTTCATCTGAAGATCATAGGATAGTTCACAACATAAACATACAAAATGAGAACACAAAATACATAATAAAACAAAAACGAAGACCAACTAATAACTCTCCTCCCACAAACACATTTTGAAGGCCATAAAGTGTTGATCAGTAAAGGCCTGGTTATAGAGAATTTTTTTCGCCTGGTGCCTAAAGAAATGCAATGAAGGCCCCAGGCCAGCCTCTCTGAGGAGAATATTCTTCCACAAATGGGAAGCCAACACAGAAAAGGCCTGTTTTTATGTTGATGCTCTCTAGACCTCTGGTGGAAGAGGCACACAAAGAAGGGCCTCAGATTATGGTCGCAGGATCCAAGGTGGTTCAGATGGGTCACCACATGGGAAGACCTGCTCTTTTGAGCAGCCAATGCTAGGATGAGGATTGGAATGCCTTTTTCAGCCTCACTATCATCTTGCTAGAGGGACGTGGGTGGCGCTATGGGTTAAACCACAAAGCCTAGGACATGCTGATCAGAAGGTCGGCGGTTCGAATCCCTGCAACGGGTGAGCTCCCTGTTCCTGCCCACCTAGCAGTTCAAAAACATGTCAAAGTGCAAGTAGATAAATAGGTACCGCTCCGGTGGGAAAGTGAACGGTGTTTCCGTGCACTGCTCTGGATCGCCAGAAGTGGCTTAGTCATGCTGGCCACATGACCCAGAAGCTGTACGCCGGCTCCCTCGGCCAATAAAGCGAGATGAGCTCTGCAACCCCAGAGTCAGCCACGACTGGACCTAATGGTCAGGGGTACCTTTACCTTTACTATCATCTTGCTGCTTGAATTATTATAGCCATTACTGTCTGTAGGACAGGAAAAGTCCCTGTTTCAATACTCCGAAATCCACTGCCCACACCCCTGAACCTAGGAGAGGCAATTTGCATGTTCAGACCCAGAAATCTCCCCCCTAAATAAATTCACACTTGACTCAAATTTTTGTTTTTGGTTTTTGGCGGAATTTAGGCCACAACTTTATTGATTACAGAAAGTGACTGGTTGCATAGGCTCTGGTTTAACAGCCTATGCAGGTAGCGCTGACCCAGGGCACCAGCATAGGTCAGCCAAGGGTGAACACCTGGATAGGCAGAAAGCCGGGAACAGGTTAACTCCACCACACAAATGTCCCCCTGGACTCAGGCACGGGCACAACCACCTAACAGGGTTTGACCAAACCATCGAGTCCCTGGATTCCTTTAACGGAATACCCTTCACATAGGGATGGCGAGAGCGTTCTCCCATCCCTATCACCTGAACCAGAGCCTATCCGCAACCTTACAAGTTGTGACGATTTGCTACACGGCAGGCGAAACCCAAATGGCAACAGCCAATCGGCCAAGTGGGGGAAATTCCTGCCGTGCCCCTGTCCCAGTGACAGATGAAGGCATAGCAAGGTCAAGCACAACAAGTCCTAAAAGTAGGGAGAGGTGGGCGGGTGTTCCAAATTCACGCGCCGAAAGAAGAAGCTCTGGGTCACGTTCATGGACATAAATAGGTCCCTCAAACTGTTTGGACTGCGTCCCATTGGCCAGATTGTACCCAGCTTCGAGGGACCTACCAATTGGGTATTGTGGCTTACCAATTGTACCCACCCACAACACAGGGTTGTCCAGGTCTCACCGCAATACGTCCAGTATACCTGAACGAGCGTCTCCACCTCCATCGTTCTGCCCGGACACTGAGGTCCAGTGCTGTGGGCTTTTTGATGGTTCCCTTGCTGCGAGAAGCCAAGTTACAGGGAACTAGGCAGAGGGCCTTTTCGGTAGTGGCTCCCTCCCTGTGGAACGCCCTCCCACCAGATGTGAAAGAGAAAAATAACTACCAAACTTTTAGTAGACATCTGAAGGCAGCCCTGTTTAGGGAAGCTTTTAATATTTAATAGGTTATTGTATTTTAGTGTTTTGTTGGAAGCCGCCCAGAGTGGCTGGGGAAACTCAGCCAGATGGGCAGGGTATAAATAATAAATAATAAATAATAAATAATAAATAATAAATAATAAATAATAAATAATAAATAATAAGTGTTATTGTTATTCTTATTATTAACGTGCCCTCTTTAAGGGAGGACCCAATTTCTGCCATCTGTTGCAGCACCTATAGCACTAAGGAGCTTTTATCTCTTCTGTTTTGAGTTATGAATGGGTTACGGTAAAGGTAAAGAGACCCCTGACCATTAGGTCCAGTCACAGACGACTCTGGGGTTGTGGCGCTCATCTTGCTTTATTGGCCGAGGGAGCCGGCGTACAGCATGACTAAGCCGCTTCTGGCGAACCAGAGCCGCGCACGGAAATGCCGTTTGCCTTCCCGCCGGAGCGGTACTTATATATATATTTGCACTTTGACGAGCTTTCGAACTGCTAGGTTGGCAGGAGCAGGGACCGAGCAACAGGAGCTCACCCCGTCGCGGGGATTCGAACCGCCGACCTTCTGATTGGCAAGCCCCTCCTAAACGGTCCCCTCCTTCATCTGGACTTTGGTCCTCCTGAAATGAATTCAGGTCCAAGAATTATCCTCGCAGAGATGGGAAAGTAATTGTTGGATCCAAAACTGCATCGCCCCCTTCAGAGTCCTGATTAAGTTTGCATTTCTGTCCTCTGCGTCTGAATATATTCGCTTTATGAGAACGGAGGGGTACATTTCCTTTTACTAACCTTAGGGGGAAATTCTGGGTGGATGTTAAAATGAGAAGCAACGTGAACAAAAAAAAACCAAGCTCTAAAGCGGGTTCCCCCCTCCCTTTCTCATCCACCCACATAAATGCCTCTCAGTTCCAGACTGCTATGTGTACATGTCGAAGGGTGTCAAATGACGTCCCTTTTACTGGCTGCCAGTTCTGCGCAGCTCATAAAACAAGAAAAGGAAATGCTGCCTGAAACTTCTACGTTTACAAAGAAAGAAGGATAGCATTACCAGGCCTTTTAAAAAAAAAAAGAATTTTGAAAAATCTCTTTTCATCACGGGTTACGTTAAAAAACAACAACCTATCCTTTCGTTTAGGAGGGCTCGCCTTTCTGAAATCTGACTTTTGTTTCTGATAATCAAAGCTGGCTTTGAACTTGCGTATGGGTGCACGCACATACATTTTTCCCTCCTTAAAAAAATATAAACCACACAGACACGCACAGCTTTACACTTACTTCTTTTTTGAGAATAGGAAAAGTTCCAAGGAAAATAGCGTGCTCATAAAACATGTTCTCCTTAGCAGAGAGCCCGTGTTGCGGTGGGCGATACAAACCACCTCATTGTTGCTGGGCGGATTTGCAGAGTGGCCCAGGCAGTGAATGGGTTAATCGGGTCGCTGGGGAGAATTGCTTGTTGCCCATTTTGAGGTCAGAGGTTTTAAATATTGGACGCCCAACTTTGGCCGTCCTCTTGGCTGCTTGCACCGGATCACCCGCCCACCCTCCCTGTATTGGGGGGGTTGTTCGCTTGACCTTGCTATGCCTGTCATGGGGTCGTCTGCTTTGAGACAGGGGCCTGGTAGGAATTTTGTCCATTTGGCTGATTGGCTGGTGCCATTTGGTTTTTGCCTACTGCGTAGCAAATCGTCACAACTTGTAAGGTTGGCGGTTAGGCATTGGTTCAAATTGGTTGGTGGAGGTGTAAGTGCCTACCCCTCCAATGGTGGTGTGGAAAGGGAATTCCATTAAAGGAATCCAGGGGCTTGCCATTCTTTTCGCCCTTGTCCCTGGCATCGGACTTGGGCCACCAGGAGCATGAGGCTGAGAAGTGAGGGACTGAGGCCCAGCTTCATTTTCTCCCCAAAATTGTTTCCCTCACTGGCTTCCGCTAGAATCCAGAAGTCAGTTCTGTCCCTGGGCAAGGACAGACAGTCGGAACCAATGCCTAAGCAACCACTCACTTGGGTGTATTTAAATAAAGTTGTGGCCAAAATCGTGCCAAAAACCCAAACCGAAATTGATGGGTGATGTGTTGGGGACCTTGACGCGCAAAGATCTCAAAAGCCGAGCAAGATGAAGGCAAGCCGTGCCAATGAGAACCCATGTTTAATTAGTAGCAAGCTGCATTTTAAGCGAGTGTTTCTGGTTATGATATTGATTTTCCCACTTACTCACCCCTTTTCTCTTTTACCAATGCTGGAATTTAGGCTACTGCTCTCCTTGTGACGGCTGTGGGTTAGGGAGGGTGTGCAAGGAATTCTTGGACAGGCTCCACGGAAAGACACTTGATCTGGTTCAAAGTTTAGACAAACATTTGGGAAGCAGTTCAATTTTACTGTCTCCAGTTCAGACTCTCTTAAAAACAAGATGATTTTGGGCCAGGAACATGCTTTGATGTGTATGGGGGGGAAAGGAAAGGAAAGGAAGGGGGGGGGACTATTGACAATTAGAAGCCGAGAGAAGTGTGGGTGGCGTAAACATCAAACGAGAATGTGCACATTTTTACGGCGGACAACCCAGTCATATTTGCTTTATTATGAAGATAGGTCACCAGCTTTGAGTTTCTTGGCCTCATCCTCGCAGATTTGAATATAGGCAGAGGATAACCTCAGAGCAAAAATATGTGTTAAGTAGATGCTTTCATGGTAAGCTTCCCCAAGTGAAAAAAAAGAAAGAAAAAAAGCCTTTGAACTTCCACAGAGACAATCTGGAGACTGGCAGCTTGGCTCCTCACACGAACGTTTGCCCACTGCCAGGTAGATGTAAAAACACAAAAACAAATGAGGAAAGAATTGGAACCAGAACGGTTGTGAGCTTGTGGAAGACTTTAAAGCTGGGCTGCACAACCCCATACCCTCCAGAATATCTCCGATGAAAACTGGGACATTTTTTCCATAATAATAATAATCTTACTATTTACGCCTCACCCATCTCACTGGGTTGCCCCAGCTGTTCTGTGCGGCTTCCAAGATATATAAAAACATAATAAAATGTTTTTTAAAAACCCTATACAGAGCTGTCTTCAGATAGCTTGGCAGGTCGGATAACTCCATATTGTCCAACATTTCTCCAATGAAAATAGGAACATCCTTTCATGCCCTCCAGCATCTCTGATGAAAACAGGGGTGTCCTAAGGAAAATCTGGGACGGCTTCTGTAGATCCAGGACTGTCCCTGGAAAATATGGACACTTGGAGAATCTGCAGTCTATAGGATCTATATATGCAGTGCTTTTGTTTTCTTAAAAAAAAAAATGTTGAGGGGCACTCTCATCTTCCTCCTTATGAGGAAATACTGCCCTCAATGAAATTATGAAAGTATTATGAAATATTGCCCCTCAATGATGCCAAATTTAGATTCACAAAATGTTTAGGGGTATGCGTCCCCCCAGGAAAAAAGCACTGTACAGTGGTACCTTGGTTCTCAAACTTAATCCATTCCGGAAGTTCGTTCCAAAACCAAAGCGTTCCAAAACCAAGGCGCGCTTTCCCATAGAAAGTAATGCAAAATGGATTGATCCGTTCCAGACTTTTAAAAACAATCCCTAAAGCAGTAATTTAACATGAAATTTACTATCTAACGAGACCAGTGATCCATAAAATGAAAGCAATAAACAAAGTACTGCAGTCACACAATCAGTCAGTAGCTGAACTGGGTTCCACACAGTCACAAAAGAGCCGCAAAAGCAAAAATGCAAAATAAATAGCAAAAACAGACAGATCTCAGCGTAACGCTCAAAACGAAAGTGTGGCACTCAAATCGGAAGCGTAACACTCAAAATGGAGCACGTTCGGCTTCAGAAAAAGTTCGCAAACTGGGACACTTACTTCCAGGTTTGCAGTGTTTGAGTTCCAAGTTGTTTGAGTCCCAAGACGTTTGACAACCAAGGTTTTTGTTGTTGTTTAGTCGTTTAGTCGTGTCTGACTCTTCGTGATCCCATGGACCAGAGTACGCCAGGCACCCCTGTCTTCCACTGCCTCCCATAGTTTGGTCAAACTTACGTTCGTAGCTTCAAGAACACTGTCCAACCATCTCGTCCTCTGTCGTCCCCTTCTCCTTGTGCCCTCCATCTTTCCCAACATCAGGGTCTTTTCCAGGGAGTCTTCTCTTCTCATGAGGTGGCCAAAGTATTGGAGCCTCAGCTTCAGGATCTGTCCTTCCAGTGAGCACTCAGGGCTGATTTCCTTCAGAATGGAGAGGTTTGATCTTCTTGCAATCCATGGGACTCTCAAGAGTCTCCTCCAGCACCATAATTCAAAAGCATCAATTCTTCGGCGCTCAGCCTTCTTTATGGTCCAGCTCTCACTTCCATACATCACTACTGGGAAAACCATGGCTTTAACTATACGGACCTTTGTTGGCAAGGTGATGTCTCTGCTTTTTAAGATGCTGTCTAGGTTTGTCATTGCTTTTCTCCCAAGAAGCAGGCGTCTTTTAATTTCGTGACTGCAGTCACCATCTGCAGTGATCATGGAGCCCAAGAAAGTAAACTCTCTCACTATCTCCATTTCTTCCCTTTCTATTTGCCAGGAGAACCAAGGTACCACTGTATAATATTCAACTGACCACCGCTGGGAGGCAAGAGGGTTTGGTTTACAGAATGCTGGCTGATGTAGTTGATTTGTGTGTTTCCTTATACCAACCTGTCTGTAAAAAAAGGAAAGGCAATCTCAGTGGTAAGACACCGTCTTTGCCTGCTAAAGGTCCCAGGTTTTAGTCCCCGTCATCTCCCAGTAGGAAAAGGTTCCTTGCCTGAAGATGTGCTTTGTCAGTGCTGACAATACTGAGTGAGATGAATCCGTGATCTGTCTTGGGATATGGCCGTTTCCTGTTCTCCCATGAGAGGGCATTAAAACGATGATGGCATTCCACTGCTGGCTGCCAGATTGTTCCCAGCACCACGGCCCAGCAGGCACGAACTTTTCTGACCTTCATACGAGTGACATGCTTGGCTGCTGGCAAGACACTGCTTTAAATTCCTTGAAGGATGACTAGAAGTTAATTGTCCCTTGTCTGGGCTCAATGACATTTGGATAGCACAGCGAGGAGAGAATCGTCGTTCGGTGAGTGTGTCCCAGTCTTGCATCTTCTTCTAAGAATTTCTGTGTACGCTTTTCGTAAACAGAGCTTCCAAAATACCCTGGTGTGTCTCCAAGTCCAGCTCCTTTTCAACTCAATTACTGGCAATCCCGAATCACTACTAAAGCTTGTGACCCCGAGTGGTTAGAGTAATATATCATACATTTGAAATCAAAATGTTTTTGTAATTGTGCCATTGCCAGTTGCGGTGGGAGGGTTGATGCTTTTTGATAAGGCACTTTGCTTTGCAAAAATAGGCCTGATGAATGATTCTGTGTGGTCCCGAAGTTTGAACACCCCCTTTTTTTAACCATCATAAAAGGTAAGGGTAAAGGGACCCCTGACCATTAGGTTCAGTCGTGACAGACTCTGGGGTTGCGGTGCTCATCTCGCTTTATTGGCCGAGGGAGCCGGCGTACAGCTTCCGGGTCATGTGGCCAGCATGACTAAGCCGCTTCTGGCGAACCAGAGCAGCACACGGAAACGCTGTTTACCTTCCCGCCAGAGCGGTACCTATTTATCACTTGCACTTTGACGTGCTTTTGAACTGCTAGGTGGGCAGGAGCAGGGACCGAGCAATGGGAGCTCACCGTCGTGGGGATTCAAACTGCCGACCTTCTCATCGGCAAGTCCTAGGCTCTGTGGTTTAACCCATAGTGCCACCCACATCCCATTTACCATCATAAACCTGTCCAAAAAAAGAACACGACCACATTGTCTATTTGCAGGCTTGTTGTTTAGCAGAAGCACAACAATAACAGGCTGAAATCCAGAAGATTCTGCAGAGTAAGTTCTACTCAAACCCAAGACCGGATTTATGTTTGATGAGGCCCTAAGCTACTGAAGGTAATGGGGCCCTTTATATGCCCAGCTGTTTTTTGTGCTGAATATATGCTATATGGTAATTTATGGACTGAATAGGTATCTAAAGCCATTTGCACATGTTCCCATGCAACATTTGCACATGTTCCCATGCAACCAGTCCATGCAGAATGTAGCCACCCTATATATAGAAATGAGCAAATCGGTAATATTTTAGGGTGCAGGCTAGCAGGCGGGGGCCCATGACTTACATCATAGGAGCCTACACAACACACTGTTGCCGCATGCAGGTTTTATTTTATTTGTTTTTTATCTTATATTTTGGAAATGTACATCCAGGTTTTTAAATTTTTTTGGGGGGGGGGCGCGAGAGAGTTGGGCCCTAAGCTAGAGCTTGTTTAGCTTATACGTAAATCCGGCACAGCTCAAACCTATTGTCTATACGTAAAACTCACACTAAAACAAGATTGATCTCGCCAAGCCATACTGTGACATGCTAGTGTACATTTGTTTAGGGATGTTAAAACCAACCTATTTTTTCTGTCCCACCACCGCACCCCCGGTCTTCACATCTGTATGTTTGCTATGATCCCAGTTCTTGTTTTTGCTTTCATGCAACGCTTAACACCAAATAAAAACCTACCTATAATCAAACTGAGTTGTGACATGGGCTTGGCAACCAGGTTGAACAGGCCGTTGCAAGTCGAGTTTCCCATCACCAAGACGAGTCAGTTCACACTTGTCAGAAGTCAGCCTCGTAAGCCCTGACTACTTAATCTGTGTCTCTGTATTTAAATATATAAAAACCAGCTTTCTGGTATGGTTTAAACTGCGCGGGTGTGTGTGTGAATTTTTGCCCTAGATTTGTGTTTTGAGAGACGATGTCAGAATTACTGTGGAGAAAGTGGATTCCAGAAAAACCCAGCCAGATGGGCGGGGTATAAATTATTATATTATTTCTCAGTGCTTATTGAAATTGGCAAACATTTCTGGTTGTTTGGGGAAGGCCTAATAAAAATAAAAATAATTTATTATTTATACCCCGCCCATCTGGCTGGGTTTCCCCAGCCACTCTGGGCGGCTTCCAACAGAACACTAAAATACAATAACCTATTAAACATTAAAAGCTTCCCTAAGCAGGCCTGTCTTCAGATGTCTTCTAAAAGTTTGGTAGTTATTCTTCTTTGACATCTGGTGGGAGGGCGTTCCACAGGACGGGGGCCACTACCGAGAAGGCCCTCCGCCTGGTTCCCTTGCTTGGCTTCTTGCAGCGAGGGAACCGCCAGAATGATGGAGGTGGAGACGCTCCTTCAGGTATACTGGACCAAGGCCGTATAGGGCTTTAAAGGTCAGCACCAACACTTTGAATTGTCTTCGGAAACGTACTGGGAGCCAGTGTAGGCCTTTCAAGACCAGTGTTATATAGTCTCGGCGGTCACTCCCAGTCACCAGTCTAGCTGCCGCATTCTGGATTAGTTGTAGTTTCCGGGTCACCTTCAAAGGTAACCCCACATAGAGCGCATTGCAGTAGTCCAAGTGGGAGATAACTAGAGCATGCACCACTCTGGCGAGACAGTCTGCGGGCAAGTAAGGTCTCAGCCTGCGTACCAGATGGAGCTGGTAAACAGCCGCCCTGGACACAGAATTGACCTGTGCCTCCATGGACAGCTGTGAGTCCAAAATGACTCCCAGGCTGCGCACCTGGTCCTTCAGGGACACAGTTACCCCATTCAGGACCAGGGAGTCCTCTACACCTGCCCGCCTCCTGTCCCCCAATAACAGTACTTCTGATTGATTCATCCTCCATCTGTTAGCCGCCATCCATCCTCCAGCCGCCTCCAGACACTCACACAAGACCTTCACCGCATCAAAGTCAAGCTTTGGAGCCATGAGGGACAGATTCCTGTGCAACGGAATCCATAATCCGGACTACAATTTGCCCTCCCACAGAAGCAGTGTGCTTAATAAAAAAAGCACCACCAAATCTTATACATAGACATAGGAGTCCCAACGAGTTCAACAGGGCATTGGTTCGAGCATGGTGCCAAGGTTGCAGGTTCGATTCCCATATGGGAAGCGGCATACAATATTCCTGCATTGCGAGGGGTTGGACTAGATGATGACTGGGGTTCCCTCCAACTCTACAGTTCTATGATTATTCTGTACAATTGCTCCTAGTCATTGCAGCAGCACAGCCCATTCCTTTATGCTTAGGCTGACCTCCTTGAAATCAGATTTTAAGCACATACGGTTGCGTAGGACCCAAGCCGTGTTATTGCCACACAGTTTCCCACACCCAATTTTCTCTATGCACGGCAAAGCTGCATGTCCATAGAGCAAGAGTTTCCTTTAAAAGCCACACACACGTACACCCAGCGTGACAACATTGGCTTACACTGATGTAAGAGACATGAGCTCGGTGGATTTTAAACAAAACGAAACAAAAAAAGCTCATGGCATTACCCTCCTGCCAGTTTTTTCTGCCAAAAATGTGCTGTGGTTGGTTACTGGTGAAAAGGGCCATCACAGTGATGGCCTCCTGGCTTGGAACAGTCCTCTTCTAGAGACTAATAATAATAATAATAATAATAATAATAATAATAAAAATACTAATACTCCGCCCATCAGCGCTCTGGGCAGCTTCTAGCAGAACATAAAAAATAAAAATGTCAAACATTAAAACTTCCTGATACAGGGCTATCTAACGATGTCTTCTAAAAGTTGTGTAGTTCTTTATCTCCTTGACATCTGATGGGAGGACGTTCCACGGGGAGGGTGCCACCGCCGAGAAGGCCCTCCACTGCTTGTGTGGCACCAGCAAAGACCTTTTTATTTGTGCAGACTTTTGAACTTTTGTTCATCTGCTTTATTTGGATGTTGCTTTCATGGAGTTCCTGATCGCAGCTCAACGTATTAGGGATATTAAAGTGTTTTTTAAATTTTCGTGGCAAGCTGTCCTGATAACGCGGTTGGAAGGTGGGGTGCAGATCTAAATAAACGCACAAATATTCCCACCTTTAAAAAACCCAAAAAAACCCCAAGCCAACACATTCTACACTAGGGGTAACCAATGTCATGCCTGTCAGCTGATGATGGATGACCAACTCCTCGCATCCTTGACCAGTGGCCATGTTGACTGGGAGTAGTGGGGGTCCTGCAACATTCACTTTGATGAAAAGCAAAAAGGTTTGATTCCCCATCAAAAAAACGAAGATCATGGCCAGTGGTCCCATCACCTCCTGGCAAATAGAAGGGGAAGAAATAGAGGCAGTGAGAGATTTTACTTTCTTGGGCTCCATGATCACTGCAGATGGTGACAGCAGCCACGAAATTAAAAGACGCCTGCTTCTTGGGAGAAAAGCAATGACAAACCTAGACAGCAACTTAAAAAGCAGAGACATCACCTTGCCAACAAAGGTCCGTATAGTTAAAGCTATGGTTTTCCCAGTAGCAATGTATGGAAGTGAGAGCTGGACCATAAAGAAGGCTGATCGCCGAAGAATTGATGCTTTTGAATTATGGTGCTGGAGGAGACTCTTGAGAGTCCCATGGACTGCAAGAAGATCAAACCTCTCCATTCTGAAGGAAATCAGCCCTGAGTGCTCACTGGAAGGACAGATCCTGAAGCTGATGTTCCAATACTTTGGCCACCTCATGAGATGAGAAGACTCCCTGGAAAAGACCCTGATGTTGGGAAAGATGGAGGGCACAAGGAGAAGGGGATGACAGAGGATGAGATGGTTGGACAGTGTTCTTGAAGCTACGAACGTAAGTTTGACCAAACTATGGGAGGCAGTGGAAGACAGGGGTGCCTGGCGTACTCTGGTCCATGGGATCACGAAGAGTCAGACACGACTAAACGACTAAACAACAACAAAAACCTTGGTTGTCAAACATCTTGGGACTCAAACAACAGAGGACGAGGTGGTTGGACGGTGTTCTCGAAGCTACTGAGTTTGACCAAACTGTGGAAGACAGGAGTGCCTGGCGTGCTCTGGTCCATGGGGTCACGAAGAGTTGGACACGACTAAACGACTGAACAACAACAACAACATAGTGAATGGGGTGCTGGTTGTGAAACAGAGAATTGTTTTTAACAGAGATAATTCCGTCTTGAACATGGAGTCGAATTGGAAAGACACAAAGCAACTCTGAAACAGATCGGCCTGCTTCCCAAAGTTACAGATACAAGTCGAATCTTGCGGCTGGTACACACACCCCTAATATGAATGTGAGATAGTGAGACAGATACCTTAGGGAAGGAGAAGGCTGGAAAGTGTCATTTATCTAGTTGGATTCACTGCCAGAATTTAATATTACTGTTCCCCTGCTTATAAAGATATGCATTGGAATGACCAATCGGCAACAGCAGCTGAACATCAAGTTTCTAAGATAAATTCTGGAGCTGATCTGAAACATACATTTTTCAAATATACTGAGCAAGAATAAAACTTATCATTGCCTTGTGAAAAGTGGCCGAATGTCTAGAACTATCTGGAGTCCCAATAAAATGTTTTATTGCACCCAAATGACATTTGATGTCAAGAATTCTGGGAGCAATGTTTTTATAGGAAGTTAAGCACAGGTTCTCTTACTATCAAGCAAAATAGTGATTTGAAATGTCAGCTTGGATAAAGGTGAAAAAATGAGTGCCTTGGGATTAACAGCATAACCCTTTACATACCTAAAGGGTAAAGGGACCCCTGACCATTAGGTCCAGTCGTGACAGACTCTGGGGTTGCGGCGCTCATCTCGCTTTACTGGCTGAGGGAGCCGGCGTACAGCTTCCGGGTCATGTGGCCAGCATGACTAAGCCGCTTCTGGCGAACCAGAGCATGGAAACGGCGTTTACCTTCCCGCCGGAGCGGTACCTATTTATCTACTTGCACTGGTGTGCTTTCGAACTGCTAGGTGGGCAGGAGCAGGGACCGAGCAACGGGAGCTCACCCCGTCACGGGGATTCAAACCACTGATCTTCTAATCAGCAAGCCCTAGGCTCTGTGGTTTAACCCACAGCGCCACCCACATCCCCCATACCTACTTGGGAGTAAATCCCACTGTTTGCAGTCCTAGTCACTTATCTGCAGCCTGTAGGATACCCGAGTGATGATGCCCTATTGCTCTCAGTGCGAATTCATGCTTCAGGTTCTTCTACCTAATAGAACTGAAGCAAACCTAGAGAAAAACAGACACAGTGGCTTGTGGGGAAAACACCTTTCTGAACCAAACACTGTCAAACGTGACAATTGCTGGTTCTCACCCTCCACCCCCCGTTTTCACTATTGAGAAAGCTCCTTTATACGCAAACATACCTGGGACAAAATTTAGGAAGTGGTCAAGTTTTTACAGCCTTTACAGGAAAAGGAAAAAATTGATCGTGCATTGAGCAAAGAAGGAACAAATGTTGAGACAGCAGTATCCTCTTTTTTTTTTTTTTTTTGGTAGAGAATTACTTCATTTACAAGTAACTTTGCAGTGATGGGTAACTGAAAGACTTGACCACCATCTAATCTGTAGAGAAGTGTTGTCTTTCCTTTCATACCCCAAATTTTATTCGGTAAACTCAAGGCATCGTACATGGTTGTTCTCCAATCCCTTGTGTGGTCCACAACCCTGTGAGGTAGGTTATAGGCTAAGAATGGATCGGTTCAGGCCTGAATGAGGTTTCGGTTCCTAGTGCATTATAAAGGGTAAAGGTAAAGGGACCCCTGACCATTAGGTCCAGTCGTGACAGACTCTGGGGTTGCAGCGCTCATCTCGCTTTATTGGCCGAGGGAACCAGCGTACAGTGTCTGGGTCATGTGGCCAGCATGACTAAGCCGCTTCTGGCGCATGGAAAGACAGTTTACCTTCCCACCGGAGCGGTACCTACTTATCTACTTGCACTTTGACGTTCTTTCGAACTGCTGGGTTGGCAGGAGCAGGGACCGAGCAATGGGAGCTCACTCCATCGCGGGGATTAGAACTGCCGACCTTCTGATCGACAAGTCCTAGGCTATGTGGTTTAACCCACAGTGCCACCAGTGTGCTTGATTTAGCCCTAAGTGTCAGATTGTGACAGTATTGCCCAATGGCTGAGCATGTCAGAAACAGCGAGTCCCAGAATGCTTTGCAACTTGCAGGTTTCCAATGGCAGACAATATGGTTATAGTCTTTAAATGTGTTTTTGTTTGGGTGCAACCTAGTTTTGCTGTTGTTACAGTTAAGTTGCTTTCGTTTTGAATCTTATTTTGAACTTAAAATTGCTTTCTTACTGTTAAGCCACCTGGAGACGTTTATGTTACACAAAAGCATATAAATTCTGCAAATCAATACGGAAAGGATATACTGAAGGTATACTGTTGGGTAGTGAGAGATTTTACTTTGAGGCAGTGAGAGATTTTACTTTCTTGGGCTCCATGATCACTGCAGATGGTGACAGCAGTCACGAAATTAAAAGACGCCTGCTTCTTGGGAGAAAAGCAATGACAAACCTAGACAGCATTTTAAAAAGGAGATATCACCTTACCAACAAAGGGCCGTATAGTTAAAAGCCATGGTTTTCCCAGTAGTGATGTATGGAAGTGAGAGCTGGACCATAAAGAAGGCTGATCGCCGAAGAATTGATGCTTTTGAATTCTGGTGCTGAAGGAGACTCTTGAGAGTCCCATGGACTGCAAGAAGATCCAACCTCTCCATTCTGAAGGAAATCAGCCCTGAGTGCTCACTGGAAGGACAGATCGTGAAGCTGAGGCTCCAATACTTTGGCCACCTCATGAGAAGACTCCCTGGAAAAGACCCTGATGTTGGGAAAGATGGAGGGCACAAGGAGAAGCGGATGACAGAGGACGAGATGGTGGGACAGTGTTCTTGAAGCTACCAGCATGAGTTTGACCAAAGTGCGGGAGGCAGTGGAAGACAGGAGTCCCTGGCGTGGTCTGGTCCATGGTGTCACGAAGAGTTGGACACGACTAAACGACAACAACAATACTGTTGGAAAAACCACTGGTTTTAAAAAGGAATGAAGTTTGTTTCTGCAAAGCATTTTGTGCCTTCAGCTGGGAGGGAAAGAAGTCCCCATGCAGCCAAGATGCCCTGGGCTGGTCACTCTCAACATTACCTGCTTCACAGAATTGCTTTCATAGAATTTAGAGTTGGACGGGACCCAGAGGGTAATCTAGTCCAATCCCCTGCAATACAGGAATCCTTTGCCCAATGTGAGACTTGAACCCACAACCTGAAAATTTAAGAGTCCCATGCTCTAACAACTGAGCTAAACTGCTCTCTACAGGAAAGGTGGGCTTGAAAAATGAAACTGTGGCTCTCCAAAATGTTGCTGCACTACAACTTCCATAATTTGTGGCCACTGCTTAGGAAAGTTTTTAACGTTTGAGGTTTTATTGTTTTTTTAACACAGTCGTACTTCGGAAGGAAAACGGAATCAGTTCTGGAACGCCGTCCGACTTCCAAAACGTCCAGGAACCAAGGCGTGGCTTCCAATTGGCTGAAGGAAGCTCCTGCAGCCAATCGGAAGCCGCGTCGGACGTTCAGGTTCCAAATAATACTCGCAAACCGGAACACTCACTTCTGTGTTTGTGTTGTTTGGGAGCCAAACCGTTTGACTCGCAAGGCGTTCGGTATCCAAGGTACGACTGTATTCTGCTGGGAGCTGCCCAGAGTGGCTGGGGTATAAATTATTATTATTATTATTATTATTATTGCTGCCATGCTGCCTCGGGCTGATGGGAACTGGAGTCAAACACCACCCAGAGGGCCATAGGATGCCCATTCCTTTACTAAATACATAAATTGAAAGATGAGCACAAAGTCCTCAGCATGCTTATTTGGTAGGAATTCCTCTATGACTTCAGAGAGTTAAGATTACCAGTAAGCAGTCTAGGACTGCTAGCTCTAACCTACCCTATTGGAAGTTGGCCCTCTTCAAAATAATTTGAGTTTAGTCTCAGGCCTGAATATCCCAGATTGTGCAGCCTGACCCAATCTAGTCGTAATTTTTAAATAAATACAAATGGCATAAACCCACACAAGGGCTTTTGCTAATGCAAGAGATTCCCCTTATTTCCTTGCAAGCCACCCAAAATTGGCTCTGGGAGAGTTTAGAACCCCCAGAAAAACATCCGGGGAGAGGAGAGAGGGCATAATTTTATCTGGCAAGCCAAAAAGCTTGAGCTGATGGAACAATTGCCACAGCCCTGCGCTGCGAGAATGATGCTTAGCAAGAATGATGCATATTTTGAGGCCACATTCATTAAGCATTTAAGACAGCCAATAATAAAAGATGAGGAAGGGAAAAGAATATGAGAATTAAGATAGAACTGTAAAAAAAAAGTTATATTGTATTAAAAATCCATTTATTTTTGTGTTCTGTACATATGAATGGGTCTTACACAGACCATTTGAAGACAAAAAAGTAAATAAAAACATAAATACATATATATATTCTTACAAAATGTCAGATTTACAAAATATACATCTTGTACTTTTTAGCTGGTCTTATTGTCTTAAAAAAACAAACCAGGATCTCTGAACCAGGGAGACAAAACATACTGCAAAATTACTGGGGTGGGGTTTTTTCTCCTTTGCTGCCTCATTCCCAAACACTACGCCCTGCACACACTCACCACCCTCGACGACTTTCCCTTTCCAATACTTTCTATTTATTTAAAAACTTGATTCTCTGTTCATACATATAAAGAAGAAAGTTATTACAGCCATAGGAAGGGGAAATGGAAGCAGAGCTTGTTAAAAGCCTGCCGTTCTCCAATTAGTCTTTCGAGCAAAAATAAATTCAAACCCCTTAGGTTCACAGAAAGCTAAAAAAATAGAAAACCCCTTAATTTATCTATGTATGAAAAGGTCAATTTAACATAATTTAAGAGACTTGAGAGCACTGGAACATTTCAGAAAGGAACATGAAATGCTTCTGAAGTAAAACTTAATTTATTTCGATGAATGGCTGTCTGGAGAATTTCACCTAGGAGGATGCTGTGCTGAAAACAGCCTTTCCCTTCTTATTTCAGAAGACTTTCTATTTAACAAGGTTCAAGGAAAGAGACTGACGGCACCATCCTACGCTGGTCTACTCAGAAGTATTCCTTACTCCCAGAATACAGCAAGGCAGACTCTGAACATGTATTTATTATGCTTTTTTTTTTTTTAAAAAAAAGAACTGCCCAGTTTAGGAAGAAAAGAAACCAGCAGCTGCAGTTTACCATTCATTTAACAGCTTGAGCACAACCCAAAATTTTAGCTGATTGGGACATGTCATCATTCCCCATCAATGGGACTCAAGTTAGAGATGATTAATTACAGGCCACTCGGATCCTAAGCAAGCAAGCACCACCGCGTGGAACTTTTTTTTCCTGGTTATGTGCACGCAGGTTTGTGGCCTTATGACAACTTTTTGCTGGGTGGTGGTCAAGCACACAAAATTAACACATTCACTACAGAATAAGCCCCAGCGAACCCAGCAGAACCTATACCAGCGTAAAAATGGACAAGGAGTGCACTGAAAGTCTTGATGCCGATAAAATCTATATTTCTCCATAATGATGGCCACAGCCCAGCCCAGAATTAGATTTTTTAAAAAGAAACTATAACACTGATTTCAACGGGCTTTTAAAAACACGTGAACAGAGAACGGGATTTAGGTCTGGGCTGATAAATATCTTTCTGCTGCAGTTGTCGGTTTCAAAGTCTTTCCCCCTTTTTCAGTATTTAAGGGTGATCTCTCTAATTAGCAGAGGAAACTGCAGCCTTGTGACCAAGAGATATTATAACCGCCTGCTTTGCGTATTTTGATGTGGCCTGTTTTGTCAAGTGTTCCAAATTAAAACTCCCATTTTTTAAAAAACAAACAACAGTGGGTGAGAGCCTCAGATTGAGTTAAACAGGAGACCTTTCTGAAACTTCCCTCTTGTGTTCATAAAAGGAATGTGGACCTGCCTGAGCCAGCGAGCTCCATGGCTGAACCTCAACAAATTCTTTGTTAAGTTTCCCCATAAAAAACTGATCCCATGCTTATGCCTTGCCGCAGAGAAATACACTTTTGTTTCTCTTTTGTCTCCGCTAACAAAAGGGAAGAGGGTAAATCGCATTCTACTGAAAATCAACATGTCAATTCTTTTTTCAGAATCCTACACAGAAAAGCTCCTCTCCTCCCCCACCCCAGCAAGATACCTTCTGCCAAAGCAGGGATTCATTTGGGGGGGAAACTTTTAAAGCTGAAGTAGAGGAGAATTTTTCTCCCGCAGAGCCTATTTAACATGCATTAACTCAGGAGAGAAGTTTCACAGAGGTCAGTGAAACTTAACAGGGAAATCCTAAACAGGTCTACTCAGGATGAAGACCCAGTGGGGTCTTACTCACAAGTAAGCTAAAATCCTATACACATACTTACTTAGGAGTAAGAGCCTTGAAATTAAAGGAATGGCTTTCTGAGTTAAGTCATGCAGAGGATGGAACTGAAGATTCCTAAAGAAGTTTGCAGAAAGACAAAATAGACACACAAAGTACAAGTATAAGGAGCAAGACTTCCAATTTGCAGTGTTGTCTGAGAAAAATAAAATCTGCCGGGATACAGATGACAAAGGCTGTGAATCAGGACTCTGGATTTGGGGTGGGGGAGTTAGGAACTTCCAATCTGACAGCACCTAAATCCACAAATGTGACCAATTTTTTTTTTGGGGGGGGAATATATTGCTCCCCCCCTTTCCTATGCTGTCTCCCCAGCTTCTATCCTTGACACAATCCCAACATTTCCCTTTGAACAGATACTGCAGCACTTTTTCAAAAAAGAAGGATGGGAAGTAAAGAAATTCTCACAGGGTTAAGAAATTTACTGTCTTAAGAAGGACACTTAATCTTCAACTCTTCCACTTGGCCAGCCTGCAAGGCGAAACAAGCCAGCAACCATCTTTATCTTTGCGGTGGCAAGAAGAAGAGGCAGAGTCTGAAGGAAAACAAGCAGGCGTCTCGCCAGTTCCCTCTTTCCTTCTACAATCAAGCCTTCTCCACAAGAAGCAAGAGAGCAGCTTTGGGGAAGACAGCCTGGCTGGGACGGGTGCGAGGGGCGGAAGAGGCTCATACAGCCGTCTCCCCTTTGCTCCCGGTGCTGAGTCTGTGGTAGAAGCGGCGCCAGGACTGGAGGGTCTTGCCCGTCCAAATCCAGAAGCCCGTGGTGATGCCTACAACCATGGTCATGAGGTACTTGATGACAAAGACCGTGAAGTCGGGGCTCATGGGGGCCACGTTGGCAGGGCAAGGGATGGCGTAGCTGTTGCAGGTCTGCAGGAGCCAGGTCCTCTCCCAGGTGTCCCGGAAGGCCTGTTCGTAGAAGTAGCAGGCCAGCACAATGGTGGCCGGCACAGTGTAGAGGACGCTGAAGACCCCGATCCTCACCATCAACTTCTCCAGCTTCTCAGTCTTGGTGCCATCGTGCTTCATGATGGTTCTGATCCGGAAGAGAGACACAAAGCCGGCCAGCAGGAAGGAGGTGCCAATGAAGAGGTAGACGAAGAGCGGAGCCAAGACGAAGCCCCGCAGGGCGTCCACGCTGTAGATGCCCACGTAGCAGACCCCACTGAGAACATCTCCGTCCACCTGCCCCATGGCCAGGATGGTGATGGTCTTGATGGCTGGCACGGCCCAGGCGGCCAAGTGGAAGTATTGGGAGTTGGCCTCAATGGCTTCGTGGCCCCACTTCATGCCGGCCGCCAGGAACCAGGTGAGCGAGAGGATGACCCACCAGATGGAACTGGCCATGCCAAAGAAGTAGAGGATCATGAAGAGAATGGTGCAGCCCTCCTTCTTGGTGCCCTGCACCACCGTGCGGTAGCCGTCCTCGGAGAAGCGTTCCACGCACACCACCTTGTCTTCCAGGACGAAGCCGGCCACGTACGCCACGGCCACCATGAAGTAGCATCCCGAGAGGAAGATGATGGGTCTCTCCGGGTAGCTGAAGCGCCGCATGTCCACCAGGTAGGTCAGCACGGTGAAGAGGGTGGAGGCGCAACACAGCACGGACCAGATGCCCACCAGCAAGCGGGCAAAGCGGACTTCCGCCTCTTTGAAGTACATCAGCCCGTGGGGCAGGCCCGGCTCACAGGGGGCGCCACAGTCCCTCTCGCCCAGGAAGCGGTAGCCCAGGTAAGGGGGCACCTTGAGCTGGCGGGGGCAGGAGAAAGCAGAGCTGGAGGGGGGCAGAGGGTGCGACGGGGGGTCGGGCAGAGGGGGAGCGGGCGAGGCGGCGGCGGCGGGGGGGTAGCCGCCCCCGGGGGCGCCGCCGCCCGTCCCCCCCGAGGTGTCCGAGGTGTTTTGGCCCACGCAGATCTCGTCGGCGCCCTGGACGGGGAAGTTCTCGCAGCGGAGGCGCTCGGGCCACTGGAAGCCGAACTTGTTCATGAGGGCCTCGCAGCCCTGGCGCGCCCTCTCGCAGAGCGAGCGGCACGGCGGGATGGCCCGCTCCAGGACGGTGCAGACGGGCGCGTACATCGAGCACAGGAAGAAGCGCAGCTCGGGCGAGCACTGCACTTTCACCAGCGGGTAGAACTGGTGCACCTCCAGGCCCGCGTCCTCCTGGCTCGTGTGGCCCAGCAGGTTGGGCAAGATGGTCTGGTTGTAGGCGATGTCCGTGCACAGAGGGATGGAGATGGGCTGGCAGAAGCCGTGGTCCGGCACCGAGATGCCCTTCTCGCCCTGGTAAGGCTGCGCGCCGGCGCCCCGAGGAAGACCCCAGACCAGGGCGCACCAAGCCAAGGCCCACAGGCCCGCGGCAGGAGGAGGAGGAAGGGGCGCCGTCGCCCGCCTCCCGCACGACGCCGCTCCCCGGCCCATGATCCGGCGCAGCGGCGGGCAGCCGAACACGCGCGCACCCGGGAGAGAAGCGCGGAGCACCAGGGAGGTCTGCGCAGCCTGGCGCCGCGGGGCTCCCAAGGCAAGAGCCGCCGGACCTCCGCGACTTTCCTCCAACGGGGCGAGCTGCAAAAGGGGTCAGGCGGCGGTGGTGGCGGCGGCGGGGCTGGCTCGCTCTTGCAGCCGCCTGCTCGGGTGGGGGAGGCGGGAGGGGCGGATCGCTCGCTCAGCCGGCTCTCCCGTTGATCGCTCGCCAAAGGGCTGTGCAGGGATCCGTCTGCGGAGCAGCCAGGACCGGGAAGCCTCTCCGCGTTTGCCTCGCCTCCGGAACGGGTCTTTCCAACACTCAAAACACACGCCTCGGTTTGTCCCAAAAGTACCTGGTTCCCAACGAAATCGCAAGGGCTCGAGTCTTTTTCCCCGCCGCGCGAAATCAGTCCATGGGGTTTTTCTTCTTTTTTATATAAAAAAAGTTTCCTTGGAGGCGTTGGGTGCGGAAGAACAACTCCTTGAGAAAGTCCCTCCGTGGCAATTTCCCCTGCTCTCCGTTCCTTTAAAAAAAAAATATGCCTGGGATTTTAGGCTTCAGAGTTAAACGGATTACGATTGCTTCTCCGGCTTGATCCGCGCATTTTACTCCAGGGGCTTTTCAGTAATTTTTTAAAAATCCAATTACTGTGTGGTTCCTCCGCCCCGCGCTGACTCGGCTGGTTCTTCGCACGCTCTCGACACCCGGGTTTAAGAAGCAGCCGCCGAACAGATCCCGCCGGCGCCCCCGCGTTTGGCAGATGCAAGCCGTCTCTCCGGCGGCTGGAGCGGCCGATGGAACGCCCCTTACAAAATGAGGAAGAGGCGGGGGAGCGGCAGAAAAGGGAAAGGACGCATTTATGCCCGAGCGTTCCATGGAACGCCGCCCCTTCCCCATTCACAAACCGAGCGGTGGGCGGGGCCACGCAACCCCAGCCCCTGCCAATGGCGCGGTCTGTTGTCTCCGCAGCTCTGCTTACGATTGGCTGGGAAGATAAAAGGGCTCTCAGGGGCGGGGAGGAATGTGGGCGGATCCCGGGCGGTGGGATTCCTTTGCTGAAAAGTTGAAAGAAACTTTCTCTGAGGCTTGAATGGACGGCGCGGTGGCGTTCAAAGAGAGCACAGGCCGAGATCAGACCGGATGAGGTCACATCAGATGTGCAACGTTCCTGATGTTGTCCCGTTTCTTTCCCAGAAATGAATTTTTCCGAAAACACCACTGCTGCGTCCTCAAACGTCCCCTGCTGGGAGAGCACCCAGTAGATAGATGGTCTGAAACGGCGTCCCGATTCCACGAGTCTTATTGAACCCTGCTAGTGAAAGGAGTGTGACTTATTTCATATGTAAGCGCTTTAAAGACCAGGATGTTAAACATAATAATTGTACACCCTTTTATTTTTAAAGGGAGAAAGGATAATTATCAAGAATTCTGCAGAGTATACAGATTTGAAGGGGTTTAGTTGCATAGCAGCTATGTCTCCTTGTAACGGTCCAAGTAATTATTTTGAGGGCAGCATATGTCCATCTGGGACGCGGGTGGTGCTGTGGGTTAAACCACAGAGCCTAGGACTTGCCGATCAGAAGGTCGGCGGTTTGAATCCCCATGACGGGGTGAGCTCCCGTTGCTCGGTCCCAGCTCCTGCCAACCTAGCAGTTCGAAAGCACGTCAAAGTGCAAGTACGGTAGATACCTTCCAGCGGGAAGGTAAACAGCGTTTCCGTGCACTGCTCTGGTTTGCCAGAAGTGGCTTAGTCCTGCTGGCCACATGACCCGGAAGCTGTACGCCGGCTCCCTCGGCCAATAAAGCGAGATGAGCGCCATAACCCCAGAGTTGGTCACAACTGGACCTAATGGCCAGGGGTCCCATTACCTTTACCTATGTCCATCTAAGGAAGAGGCCAGTGTATAGCACACAGCTTTACTGCCTACTCTTGAGTAGCCATGAAACTCAGTGGGAATACTTAGCACTTGTTTTCTGAGCGTTTTACTTGCGCAAAAATGTTATTCACACAACACAGCAGCTGCTCCTAAATGCATACACAGGCATTCATTCGGTTCAGTCGCTTCAGGACTGATTTAAATCTGAATGCTCTGAATTGTGCAACTTCAACGGGAATTATTTTTTTAATCACATTTTTTATGGCTGGGACATTTCCCTTCTCGTAACACAACTTTTAAAATGCACTAAAGTTCAATGTTTAAAGAAGTTGTGTTAAACTCCCCCCCCCAAAAGAAAAAGCGAAAAGTTGACATCATATTAAAGGTTGGAGCTGGTGTCTCATGAACTCCAGTGTGATATGCAAAGCAAACATAAGCACTTTTATCTCAGAAATAAATCTCAGGAATTTACTCCCCAGAGACGCGGGTGGCGCTGTGGGTAAAAGCTTCAGTGCCTAGGGCTTGCCGATCGAAAGGTCGGCGGTTCGAATCCCTGCAGCAGGGTGCGCTCCTGTTGCTCGGTCCCAGCGCCTGCCAACCTAGCAGTTTGAAAGCACCCTCGGGTGCAAGTAGATAAATAGGGACCGCTTTCTAGCGGGAAGGTAAACGGTGTTTCCGTGTGCGGCTCTGGCTCACCAGAGCAGCGATGTCACGCTGGCCACGTGACCCGGAAGTGTCTGCGGACAGCGCTGGCCCCCGGCCTCTTGAGTGAGATGGGCGCACAACCCCAGAGTCTGGCAAGACTGGCCCGTACGGGCAGGGGTACCTTTACCTTTACCTTTAGTGTGCATAGCACACGGCTTTAATTAATCTGAAGCAAGCAGTACAGGCTAGGGTAGTTGAATTCGAGGAAAAGGTGCCAGGAAGATTTTCCGGGCCCAGGACACTGTATGTGGAATGGGTTCCCTTCACCTCTCACAAAAAAAAAAAAAGAGGATTCAGATTTGCATTATAGTTTTAATTCATAAGGATTAGAAACTTACTTTTTTTAAAGATGGGTGGAGCTCAGAGTCTGATTTCCTTTGTTGGCTCTGGCTCTGGTACAGCACACCTCTGCCCCACACCTCTGGTTTCAGGGACTCCATAATAATGCAGTCTCTTTTCATTCCATACCCATGAATTGGTGGGAAAGGCTCTACCCTACACTCCATTCACTTCTATGGAGGGCGGGGGAAGGGCTGCCGTCAAGAGCAGCCTTAAGGACGAAGGCCAACGGTAACCCTCTGCTGTTTACAGCAAGATGCAGACGACAAATGGCCAAATTTGAGTCTGTTTGAATTCACCCTTCCCATAAGCTGCTGTCCTAACCATATTTCCTAGAGTAGAATTAAGGAACCCGTTTCAATGAATCAGAGCGCTTACGAGTAGGCGTGTTGTTTTTTAGGATATAGTACGGCGCTGTGGGTTAAACCACAGAGCCTAGAACTTGCCGATCAGAAGGTCGGCGGTTTGAATCCCCGCGACGGGGTGAGCTCCCGTTGCTCGGTCCCTGCTCCTGCCAACCTAACAGTTTGAAAGCACATCAAAGTTCAAGTAGATAAATAGGAAGGTAAACGGCGTTTCCATGCGCTGCTCTGGTTCGCCAGAAGCGGCTTAGTCATGCTGGCCACATGACCCGGAAGCTGTACGCCGGCTCCCTCGGCCAATAAAGCGAGATGAGCGCCGCAACCCCAGAGTCGGCCAGGACTGGACCTAATGGTCAGGGGTCTCTTTACCTTTACCTAGCATAAATGACAATAGTATATTCCAGGGACGTCCAACTTCCAGGGTACTGTGATCTACTCACACAATTAAAATCTGTTTCAGGTCATGGTTGTTGACCTGACGTCACGTTTTAGGGAGTCCCTTTACTTTTACCTTACTTTGGAGATCTGAAAAACTTGGCTATTCACGGTCTGCCCAATATTGGATAAATTCTGGTTATGGGGTATGGAAGGAAGCAAAATTTGCCTGTGGGTTCCAATGTGAGTGTGGTTAAGGAACTGCAGTTGTTATGCACTCGCATCTGACTTCTGTCTCAGCCTCTTGGCTTGGTAAGAAGGGCAGGGAAATAACTCTTGGAACAACAACATTTATAAAACACCTCCTCCTGTGATGAGGCTACATTTTAATATTTTAATGTTTCAATAATTTAATGTTGTATTTTAATTTTGCTTTTAAGTTGTATTCATTCAACTTATTTTTATTATTGCTTGTTAGCTGCCCTGAGCCTGGCCTTGGCTGGGGAGGGCAGGGTATAAATAAAAAAATATTGTTATTATTATTATTATTATTATTAGACTTCATGTAGAGGAGGCACATGAGGCTGTTTATGAGAAGTCTTTCTAAAAGGAAGGGTGCAAACAGCTCACTCTTCTGCCAGGTACAGAATTGCAGCTTCAATAAATATAGATTGGTATGTTAGGCAAGCTGAATCCACTATCAGTATTCTTTTTTTTTAAAAGGGGGGGGGGAAATGTTGGGGTAAAGGGTTACATCCCTTTGCAGGGAACGTTCACCTAAATAGTGGTACAAAATCATTGCAGACTCCCACCCACACAATTCTATTTTTGCCTGCCCCAATTGACATGCTGCAATATATTTTTAATGTAGCAGGATTTGACTTGCTTCTGGGCTGAATGTGGAGAAGCCTTGGCCTTTTTTAATTGCAGGACTCTGAGACACAGCCTTTGTCTGTGGTTAAGCAGGGTTAGTTTTCTTTTTTAAGAAAAAAAAACCAAGTATTTTCACGCAGCCACAGAGTGCTTAAGTCATGCAAACCCATTTTACCAGAGTTACCACCAGTGACATATCAAGGATGAGGTCTTCCAACTCATCCATTGTGTTTAACTTCATTCAGTCCCTGAGAGTATTCGCTTCAGCAGAAGCTCTGGAGGGATTTGGCTGAACCAGGCAATATCTGTCATCTCTGCCTGCTGCAGATGCCTTATCTCTATTTGCATTTCTGTTAAAACGTGTGAGGCACAATCCTAGGCATGCCTGCTGGGAACTGAGTTCAAGGGGCTTATCCCTAGGTAAGAGGTTATAAGACTGCAGTGATAGCTCAGTCGGTAGATTCTTAATCTCAGGGCTGTGGATCCATCAGGGAAGCCAAAGAGTTAGGGGTGGATGTGTAACATCACAGAACATGGGCAAGAATTGTGTGGTGTCTGGGTGGGTGGGGAGGGGGCCGAGCATCATAAAGGTAAAAGGACCCCGACCATTAGGTCCAGTCGTGGCCGACTCTGGGGTTGCGATGCTCATCTCGCTTTACTGGCCGAGGGAGCCAGCGTACAGCTTCCGGGTCATGTGGCCAGCATGACTAAGCTGCTTCTGGCGAACCAGAGCAGCACACGGAAACGCCGTTTACCTTCCCGCTGGAATGGTACCTATTTATCTACTTGCACTTTGACGTGTTTTCGAATTGCTAGGTTGGCAGGAGCAGGGACCGAGCAACGATGGGAGTGGAGATGCTCCTTCAGGTTAGGTATTGGTCAAAAAGGAATTTCCCCAGATAAGATAATGAGGGAGGTTTTCCCTCTTTCCTCTTTCCTTCCAGTTACTTCGTGGCATGACTTATTCATGACACAAGGCTGTCCATGATAGGAAAATTACAATGTAGCTGCTGTTAATTAACGGCCTCATCAGCTTAAAGTCAGAAGGTTAATGAATTGGGATGCATTTGGATTGGCTGGTATCTTTAATGAAAACAATTAGGATTGAGTGGATTTTGGGATGCAGAATATGTTTTCTTTTTTCCCCCTTTTTTAAAAAAAGCCTGCAACTTTAAGACCTTGGATGGTTGAATATTTGAGGGGGATAAAGCCCGGTATAATGGATGTACCTGTATTGAACAATTATTTGAAGGCCAGCATTTGCACTTTTAAGATTCTGAGAAATCGATTACCTGGAGTTATTGCCTGCCAATCTAGGATTCTGTAAGTGTCCATAAAAATAACCCCGAGAAAGTAAGGCCTATCGCATCTTTCCTTTTGATCTTGTGCCTCATACAGAAATGCAGAATGTGTTGTCGCATCTAAGCCTTTCAATAAAACTAAAGTGTGTTTGTTTTTAAAGTCTATTCGTTATCCATACACAAGGGAAACCCTCCTGTACCGCTTGGTTCACACGCGCATTTTCAAAACTTGATGACTCCAGCAACGAGCGAGGACTCAGCCAGTATAATAGACCCTCCAAGTGTCCCTGTTTTCCAGGGACGTCCCTGATATAGAGAAGCTGTCACAGTTTCTGATTTGATCCTGGAATGTCCTGCTTTTCCTTAGAATGTCCCTGTTTTCATTGGAGAAATGTTGGAGTTATCTGACCCCAGAGCCGTCTGAAAGCAATCCTGTATAGGAAATGTGTGTTTTTTAATGTTTTTTTTATTATTATTTATATATTGGAAGCCACGCAGAGTGGCTGGAGCAACCCAGTAAGATGTATGGGGTATAAAAAGTAGAATTATCATTATGGCATGGGACGTCCCTATTTTCATCGGAGAAATGTTGGAGGGGACGGTATAGACGATGCTGAACTAATGGACCAATGGTTTGCTTCAGTATAAGGCTGTCTGCACGCGATAGTACCTTCAAAGTGCATTCAAAACACATTATTTCCCTTAAAGTATTCCGGGCAGTGGGCACAGCCTAAGGCAGTTTCTTCCTATGTTGCTTCCTAAATAACCATGCCACGGACATCACAAACACCCTACAATCTAGCTCCAGCTGAGTTGACCTCTGCCTCTTCCAACCACCACCACTGCAGGACCCCTCAAGAACCAGTTTGGCCTGAGGGGAGAAGAAATATTGCTTTCAAAAGGTGTTTCCCCCTTGTAGTTTATATTCTAATTTATGCTTCTTGTTTTAGGGCTTGCACTCACGCAACTTTTATATGCCTGTTGTCTTTGTCCATGGAGTTTTCTTGACAGGGATACTGGAGTGGCTTGCCGGTTCCTGCTCCAGGTGGATCACGTTTGGTCAAAACTCTCCACTATGACCTGTCCATCTTGGGTGGCCCTGCTTGGCATAGCTCATAGCTTCTCTGAGTTATTCAAGCCCCTTCACCAAGGCAAGAAAAGCAACGACAAACCTAGACAGCATCTTAAAAAGCAGAGACATCACCTTGCCAACAAAGGTCCATATAGTTAAAGCTATGGTTTTCCCAGTAGTGATGTATGGAAGTGAGAGCTGGACCATAAAGAAGGCTGATCGCCGAAGAATTGATGTTTTTAAATTATGGTGCTGGAGGAGACTCTTGAGAGTCCCATGGACTGCAAGAAGATCCAACCTCTCCATTCTGAAGGAAATCAGCCCTGAGTGCTCACTGGAAGGACAGATCCTGAAGCTGAGGCTCCAAGACTTTGGCCACCTCATGAGAAGAGAAGACTCCCTGGAAAAGACCCTGATGTTGGGAAAGATGGAGGGCACAAGGAGAAGGGGACAACAGAGGACGAGATGGTTGGACATGAGTTTGACCATCATGAGTTTGACCAAAGTGCGGGAGGCAGTGGAAGACAGGAGTGCCTGGCGTGCTCTGGTCCATGGGGTCACGAAGAGTCGGACATGACTAAACGACTAAACAACAACAACACTTACACAACAGGACTTCCTATTCTTTCTCCCTGCAGATCCCCTGTATACTTCAAAATGTGCTCTAATAATTGGTCGCAGTGTCAGATTCGGACCAGGGAGACCCAGGTTCAAATTCCCACTCATCCATGAAGCTTGCTGGGGGACCTTGGGCCAAGCGCAATCTCTGTTTACAGGGTGGTTTGCAGGATAAAATGGAGAAGGAGAGAATCTTGTTTACCAGCTTGAGCTTCTCGGAGGAGATATACGAATGGCGGTTGGAGTCCACAAGATCTGGACGGCACCATGTTGGCTATCCCAGTACAGTGGTACCTCGGGTTAAGTACTTAATTCGTTCCGGAGGTTCGTACTTAACCTGAAACTGTTCTTAACCTGAAGCACCACTTTGGCTAATGGGGCCTCCTGCTGCTGCCGCGCTGCCGGGGCATGATTTCTGTTCTCATCCTGAAGCAAAGTTCTTAACCTGAAGCAGTATTTCTGGGTTAGCAGAGTCTGTAACCTGAAGCGTATGCAACCTGAAGCGTCTGTAACCTGAGGTACCAGTGTAGTACGAAATTCTGTTCTAAGTATTTGTGGAGCTTTGGTTCAGTAAACTGATTTTATAGAAATGGTAGGTTTCTGTTTAGCAGTCCTTAATCCAATTGTTAAATTCCTTTCCACAGGAAGGGGAATCTGCAGCTCAACAGTGACTCTGCAAGCCCTCAGGTGATGTTTTTCAGAGTACCTGCTTCAAGATTTGCAAGTTACAATTACCCTTTATTTCCTTGCAGACAGTGGCAGTCCTGGGTGATTATCACTGTTTATTGTGGCACTTAAGTTAAAACTTTTCTCCCTTCCCAGATTTATCTGAAACCTGTCTATCAGTTGGTTTACCTTGAGCTAAACCTCATCTCCCCATATCTTCACTTCTAACATTTCATGCGTTATACGCGGCACACAAGGTGGCATAAAAGCACAAAGCAAACTTTCTGACTCCCTTGATGTAACTTAGGTGGTTTTAGATGTGCGAGCGCATAAGCTCACGGAGCGGTGTGTCTTAGAGACGGCTCTAACCATGTTATTGCACTTTGAGAAAGGAGCAAATATTGTTTCTCGTTTGAATTCTAACGTGCGGGGAGAGGAGCATTGGTACTTCATAGGCGGAAAGATAACAAAGGTCCAATTTTCTTTTTTTCTTTGTTAAAATAAATTTTATTAGTATTTCCCACACAACAACAACACGAAAAATATCGAAAAATAACAATACACAACACACAAAAACCAACATTCGAAAAAATAAAAAAGCAACAACTAAAAAACCCCCAACAAATCCATATCTTACAAGTTAATAATATAAACACTATAAAAACAAGAACAAAACATTGACTTCCACCAATCCCACAGCACCTCCTTTATCTCTCATTGTGTCTCCCTGTTTTCCTTATCATCTCTATCCTAACATCTAGATGTAAATCCTTCTTTCATATCCTTTCACTTCACAAGGTTATTCCAGACTCAGCCAGATTTCTGTCCTTGAACCTTGACTTTTGAGGTATTCATTTAGGCACTCCCATTCTTTTTTCACTTCACTTTTTGGTTTTTGTCTTATTATGTCTGTCAATTTGGCTAATTCTGAAAGTTTACATAACCCCTAGAGGGTAACTGACTCTGTTTCCAATTCTTAGCCACCAGAATTCTTGCTGCAGACGTTGCGTATAAGAAAATTTTAGTTTTGTCTTTTGGAATACCATCATTTAAAATTCCTAAAAGGAATGCCTCTGGCCTTTTACTATATGATATTCTTAATATTTTATTTATTTCTTCGTGGATCCAAGGTCCAATTTTCCTGCTTGCTACCCACCTCCAAGGACCAGACATGATAAACTGATTGATAAAAGAGATGGGAGACAATAGGAAAGCTATACTGCATGGGATGCACTTCCACACAGCGAGGGGCCTATATCTTAGACGCCTTGTGAATGACTAAAATGACTGCTGGCCTGCAAAGCTATCTGCCAAAGGATTGGGACAGGGCGGAATAGGCTCAATGCCTGCAATATTTAGTTACATGGAGGCATTGATTTTGGAAATGTGCAACACAAAGGACGGATGGCGTGACAGAGACGTGTCTCTGAATTCTAGAAATAAAGCAGGAGGAAATTAACGTGGCTCCTCTGTTAAGTTGTGGGAGAACATACCAGACGACACAGCGATTCTTCAAACAGCTCTTGTTTATTCACAGGCCCTGAACAGAACTGAACTGAAGGGTTCAGCCAGCCTGCTTATATAAAGCTCCACTACAATGCAACAGTAACAACTTTCTGTAGCTATCCAATCACTGACCGTCACTTTCAATTCCTTATTTGCATATGTGGACCTGAGTGAAAACTATCCACAGTATCCCCCTGCTGGCCCAGGGTGAGAACTTCAGTACATAGCATCCTCAGCGCTAAGCATGTAGGCGTGGCATCTTTTGCCGCAGGTCTGGCAAAACCTGTGGCTCGCCAGCGCGGCCGTATCTCAGGATGGTGTTTCTAAGGCCTGTATGGAAAGATATTCTGTTCACCCTTGATGGGAAGACGGGGAGAGAGGTAGCAGCCCCAGGAAACGCAGGCTCGTGGGCTGGTTGTCGAGGAGCAAGGAGTCAAGGCGAGGTATCCTTCCTGTATACCTGAAGGGGCGTCTCCACCCCCATCGTTCTGCCCGGACACTGAGGTCCAGCGCCAAGGGCCTTCTGGCGGTTCCCTCACTGCAAGAAGCCAAGTTACAGGGAACCAGGCAGAGGGCCTTCTCGGTGGTGGTGCCCACCCTGTGGAACACCAGATGTGAAGGAAATAAGCAGCTATCCTATCTTTAAAAGACATCTGAAGGCAGCCCTGTTGAGGGAAGTTTTTAATACTTAATGCTGTACTGTTTTTAACACTTGATTGGGAGCCGCCCAGAATGGCTGGGGAAACTCAGCCAGATGGGCGGGGTATAAATAATAAATTATTATAGAATTATTATAAATTGTACACCTTGATTCAAAATTACCTGGTGGGCTTTGCGCTGTGTGTGGCTTCTTTCTAAAGCCTTCTTGTGTAGCCTCTAAGTGTGGGGGTTGAGGGGGGGGGGATATGGGGCACACTGAATTCTCCTTGGAGGCTGTTCTATCGCCTGGCAGAACCAAAGAAACCGTTTATCGATGCTTGATTAAAATTCATAGGCGCCAAGGAGGAACAGGTTAATCGGTTGAAGAATTTGACTCCAAAAAGCTAAAAGGAAAAGAGCTGTCATTTGATATGGTGTTTTCAAAGGGTCTAAGGACTGTAAGCTGTGTTTACAAAATCTCTCCTTAACCCTTCTCCCACTGAAGAATTCTTAGATTTCCAGGGATGGCTACAGTTAGGGGTTGCAGGGAGCTTCTCAAAGTGACTATCTCAAAATTTTTCTGTAAAGAAAAGCAACTAGCATTAAATTCTTTTGATTTGCTCCTACATGGCTGGCAGCAGAAAACAAAAATTTTCGCTTCTGGGTCCATGTGGAAGGAGAAAGAGGTACGTGTTTGGAGCTCTTCCTTTTTTGGGGGGGTGATCTTGCATGGAGGCATAGCTGTCAGCTTACAGATTTGAAAATAAGGGACCAGCAGCCTCGAAAATAAGGGATCAGCAGCCAAAATAAGGGATTTTGGCTTAGCTTATACAGAAATCCGCCACTCATGGAGCCATGCCGCTTTGGCTGCCACTGACTGTGTTTTGCAGGGGGTTGGACTAGATGATCCTAAGGGTCTACAACTCCCACCAAAGAAGAGTGCCAGACAAAACTGATGAACGACGTCCAGATGGCAAAGCTTACAGGCAGAATTAGAAACCAGGAAGAGGACCTCTTTAATAAAGAATGGGGAAAGTTTATAATTTAGTTGAAAAGCTATTGTAAAGAGTTACATACATTGGTAGGATTGACAGAAAACTACAAAGGAGTATGTAAAAATGGGCTGTCAACAGGTGAGAATGTAAAGTCATAACATATTAAGATAAATGATTAAGATAAAAACAAAGATGGAAAGGATTTGCTGAATTAACTAATTGAACTAGAATACAAAAAAGGAAGGTGTGAGGTCAAGGAAATAAGTAAATGAAAGATAAGCTATGGAAAAATTGATTTGTTTTTAACTTTTTTATTTTTCAGTTTTTTGTAATTTTTTGTTTTATTATTTTCCTTTTTTCTTTCTTCTTATGTTTGTAATTTTTTGAAATGTTAATAAATATTATTTTTTAAAAAAAGGATTGACAGAAAACTTGTAGTAAAAATGTGAACTATGGATGGACAAATGATTTATAAAAATAGAGTTATGAAAGGGATGCAGAGGGGGAAATCACTACATTAAGATGCTGCACTGGTTGGCTAAGCAGCACGTTGGGGCTGCCGTCGTCCTGGCGCTGGATCTCGGTGTCCGGGCTGAACGATGGAGGTGGAGACGCTCCTTCAGGTATACAGGACCAAGGCCGTTTAGGGCTTTAAAGGTCAGCACCAACACTTTGAATTGTGCATTGCAGGGCGTTGGACTAGATGGCCCTGGGAAGGTCCCTTCCAACTCTATGATTCTCTGTCTGAGTGGTGAGATATTGAGGCTGCGCAGCATGAATCTGACCACATGGTCCTTCAGTGGATTGATGGAGTCCAAGTCACTGGAAGCTACTTGAAATATACTCTGAGTCGAGAGTGGATTTCATGCTCTTTATTCAGCTCATAGTGGTGAGGAGGAATGGAAGTTCTCCCAGAATGTCTGCTTTATATACATTATTTACACAATGGGCCACACGTGATTGGCTAATTCCAGGATTCTCCCATAGGCCAATCAGGTTGCGGGTTCCCTTCCACCTGGAGCTGGATTGGGTGGCTCCTGTGGACCAATCAGACTGCTGCATTCTGGATCCTATTGTTCTAGGACCAATTAGACTGCTGCATTCCGAATACTATTGTTCTAGGACCAATCAGACTGCTGCATTTTCGATCCTATTCAACTCAGTACCTAACACTGCTCCATTAGGGGCAGTTGGACAGTGCCCCAACTTAAAAGTTCGTCCTCAGCCAGCCCCCAGCTGCCTGACCTCAAACTTACATCTAGTGTAGCCTTTGCAGAACTCAACAGGAGAGAGAAAGAGGTCAGAACTCAAATTAAATGCCTCTGCTGTTGGCTCTGGCGCCACCTACTGTTGGTCCTCCTGCCTTCTGCCCTACCACTCGCACCAGCCATCACCCGTCTGAGGGGCTGCCTTTTTGACGCGTCGACTATAAGCTAAGGGGGTTGCTTGAAGCTCAGGCTCCTAGTTTCTGACGACAGGCCCTTCCTGAAATATTAATAGTCCTCTGGAAGAATTTAGAGGCAGCCCGATGAATGTGAAGGATAGAATCAGAACTCCAGTTCCTGTCACCTCTAGGAGACCGTGTTTGTGTTTTTCCGCAAGCAATCGTTGCGAAAACACTATTTGTGTCTCCTTGTCAGTCTCTCTTTGCAGCTGCCAATAATGGGCGTTGCAGCGCGGCTGAAATCGCTTTGCTTATTTCCCTCGTGAACACTGGGAAATAGCACTTTCAAGTTATTGCCCCGTTATTGATACTCTGGTGGGATGGAGAGCCTTCTCTGCTTAATTACATGGCTGATATTTAAGGCTCTTCCCCTCCGACTGCCTTGCCTGGCAGTGTGTGGCGTCTGATGCTAATTGCAAAACTGCAGAGGTTTATTCCGAGCTCCACGTGGACAGGTGGTGTGATGTACAGTCTTGTAGCTCCCGCTCTCGAAGGCTTAAACAAAAAACAAAAAATATCTTTATGTGTTGCACTGCTTGCCTAAAAAGAAAAAGGCTCCTGTGAACAGGTACTGGAATACATTTTTTATTCTATTTTTTCGGGGGCCAGAAACAATAATTGGAAGCATATGTGGAGCTGCGCATTGCTTCAGAGGAAGAATGTACCGGGGGTTGCCAGGAGTATTCTGTGGAAACACACCACTGGAACTCAAATGGGCTTCAGCTGCAAATAAAAATCCCCGTGCACAAGCTAAAACGGAAAGAGCCTCACATTATTTCTGCAGGGTTGAAAGTGGCAAATATCAAAGGCAATTAAAAGTTGAGGATGGAATTCAGTGCAGCCCTTAAAATGTCCCAGTATTGCAAACTACTGTTTGAGAGAAGAGGACTTGGCTTGCTTCAGAGTGCAGAGCTCAAATGACATACAGGAAGTGAGCCCCCGATGACAGGATCCGTATCAGCATCCTTGTAATACACATGGGTGTCATTTGACTTGGCCGACACTGTGGTGTTACTTTGAGCAGGAAGACCCGGGTTTTCATTTTTTAAAAAATATATAACTTTTATTAGGTTTTTTTAAACATATCATTTTCAACAGTAATTAAACACACTTTTACATCTTATTCACATTTTTGACTTCTATCAATCCTGTCTGAAAATTTTCCAGTCTAATCTCTTAGTATGCATTTCTTATTTTCCTTATTACATTTCAAACTCATAACCAATATCTCTATTTTTTTCTACATTGTAACACTTCATATATTTCTCCTTACAAAACATCTTGTAGTCCTACTAGTGTGATTTGTTGATGACAGTTGCTCTTCAAATAATTCATATACTTCTTCCAATTTTCTGTAAATCTCTGGTCCCACAGGTTTCGAATCCTTCCTGTCATTTTGTCCTGATATTTCTGATATTTAGTACTGAAAAGACAGAAAAGGAGTCATGGTGAAACGGATACCAACATATCTATGACAAATGAGGAAAGGATCTCCTGGTAGGAAATGTGAAATTGTGCTCCTTCCTTCCTGACCTACAAGCTGTGACTGACAGGTGAGCTTAGAGGAGCCATATGGACAAGAATCCTGAAGACCTAAATGGCAGAAGGGAAATGGACACGGGGCAGTGATTCGAAACCAGATCTCCAAGGCACAAAGTGGCCGGGGAGGGATGAATGACTGCTGCCAAATCTGATTCCAACCATAATTTTGTCCATGGCTTTCAAGTAGCCAAAGCAGTTCTCTCAGAACTAGACCAGAAATTGGACTGTGACTGAATGATAATGAATGGCCTCAATATTCATACGACAGGAAGGGCCTTAGCTCAGTGGTAGAGCATCTGATTCGTGAGAGACTTCTGGGAAAAGATTTATAATGAATTGAAAAAAAATTTGAAATCTACATTTATAAAGAAACCAGAGGCCTTTCTTCTTGGAATAACAGGTTTGGAATAGCCCAAGAAAGATGTTATTTTTTTTTTTTTATGCCACAACTGCTGCTCGTATTTTGTTAGCTAAAAAGTGGAAAACCCAAGAATTACCAAAGATAGAAGAATGGCAGATGAAGATGATGGATTTTTCGGAGCTAGCCGACCTAACCAGAAGAGTCCACGACCAGAAGGAGGAGGAGCACCAGGAAGAATGGATTAAATGTAATGATTACTTAGTTAAATATGTTAAGTCAAATTAACTGAAAACAGCTTGCAGATACTTAATTGGCTTAGGATTTTATTTATGTTAAGTGATGAATTAATATGTTTAATTTCATAATGTGAAGATCTAAGGATGTTAATGTTCAAGTTGAATTTTATAAGAACTGTGATTTGGAAAACTGTTAAAAGGATATGCAATGAAATTCAACCAAGGGGAAGCGAGGAAGTCACTTAACAATGTTAATAATTTTCAATAAGGCTATGATTTATGTTTGTTTGTCTTGTTTGTTTGTTTGTGAAAACCAATAAATTTTTTGGGGGGGAAAGGTAGAGCATCTGATTTGCGTGCAGAAAAACTCAAGGTTCAATCCCAAGCAATATCGGGGGTCAGGCTGGAAGACTTGTCTACAGCCCTGGGGAGGCTCTGCCAGTGGTTGTGGTTGGCAGAGTGGTTCTGCAGGTCCCTGGGAGGGGGAAGGCGGGCGCGGTGCAAACACTGACAGAACTGAGTCGCCTCTGCCTTGCCCCTCTCCCTCCTGGTAACTTGAAGAGTTGCTTGTGATGGGAGCTGTCAGGGACTGACTGGATGAGGAAGAGTGGTGGGAGCCCCCCCACCCTGGGAGGACACAGAAGAAGACGACCTAGATCCCGGATCCTGGTGGCGGGACACAGAAGAGCAGTCTGCAATTCCCAAGCACTGGTTTCCAGAAGCGTTGAGTTTTCTTAGAATCTGTAAGAAAAGTGGGCAAGTATATGTATGTATGAGAGACAGATAAAAAGTATGAGAGACAGATAAAAAAGCAGAGACATCACCTTGCCGACAAAGGTCCGTTTAGTTAAAGCTATGGTTTTCCCAGTAGTGATGTATGGAAGTGAGAGCTGGACCATAAAGAAGGCTGATCGCTGAAGATTGATGCTTTTGAATTATGGTGCTGGAGGAGACTCTTGAGAGTCCCATGGACTGCAAGAAGAGCAAACCTATCCATTCAGAAGGATATCAGCCCTGAGTGCTCACTGGAAGGACAGATCCTGAAGCTGAGGCTCCAATACTTTGGCCACCTCATGAGAAGAGAAGACTCCCTGGAAAAGACCCTGATGTTGGGAAAGATGGAGGGCACAAGGAGAAGGGGGCGACAGAGGACGAGATGGTGGGACAGTGTTCTTGAAGCTACCAGCATGAGTTTGACCAAAGTGCGGGAGGCAGTGGAAGACAGGAGGGCCTGGCATGCTCTGGTCCATGGGGTCATGAAGAGTCGGACACAACTAAATGACTAAACAACAAAAGCAAGCAGGGACTGTCCTGGTTCTTTCAGGGTAGTTATGCCCTACTTTTGAACCTTTGCACACACACAAAAATAGACAAAATAATACCAAGGTTCCCCATCTGTTCCCAATCTTGATTCAAAGTGGTGCACAGCATCCGAACAGCAACAGTGTCTCTTCTGCCCCAATTCCTCTGTTCCATTCTTTATATATGACTGATATATATTAGTGCACATACAGGTAGGGACTTTCACAACCTTTTGCCCCCAAACCTCCAAGTCAGCCTTAGACAGACGTTTCTTAGGTGGCTGGCCCCATTAGCTCAGCTCAAGTTAGTTAATCAATACCTTGAGATGCCTGATTTGCCAAGATGCTCTACAAACACTACCTGCCGCCACCGACGAATTATTCGTGCAAATATCAGATAATGTTGGTTAGTCGCATTTACACACACACAGACAGCGTCCATCTCTCCAAGGAGCTCAATATTATTATCATCACAACAACTTTGTAAATTAGGTTAGGCAGCGCTTTTGTGTCTTTAATAACTGCATTACAGATAGAATACTTTCCCTGCACAGAGACATCACAGTTGTTGAATTTCTTCCCATTGCACAGTCATGGCCAGCATGACTAAGCCGCTTCTGGCGAACCAGAGCAGTGCACGGAAACGCCGATTACCTTCCCGCTGGAGCGGTACCTATTTATCTACTTGCACTTTGACGTGCTTTTGAACTGCTAGGATGGCAGGAGCAGGGACCGAGCAACAGGAGCTCACCCCGTCACGGGGTTTCGAACCTCCAACCTTCTGATCGGCAAGTCCTAGGCTCTGTGGTTTAACCCACAGCGCCACCCGCATGCCTATTCTTTGTGGTGTAAGTGGGCCTTATTGTCTTGGAAAATGTTTAGTAAGGCCATTTCTGGGGTGGTTTCTAATACTTGCTTGGTTATTTTACTTATTTCTCATATGTCCTATCCATCTAAGCTGGCTCCTGTGGAATCCAGTTCCACAGATTAACAATCTGCTACATGAAGTACTTCCTTTTATCTCTCCTGAATCTTCCAACGTTCAGCTTTGCAGGGTGTCCACTAGTTTTAGTGTTTTGAGGGAGGAATAAATACTTTTTTTCTGTCCCCTCTCTGCTTGCAGTGCACGATTTTAAGAACTTCCACTGTGTTGCCTCTTAAAACTAAACTCTCTGCAAACTATGAAGTTCTGAACGCTGCAGTCTTTCCTCAGAGGAGACACTTTCCATTCTCTTGGTAGTTTCGGTCGCCCTTTTTCTGAAACTTTTCCAACTCTCCAATATCCTTTCTGAGGTGAAGGATCAAACAGCTCAAGAAAGTAAATAGAAAACCCTAAGCCAAGCTATTCAGGGTTTTAAAATAGCTGCCCCGCAACAGAATACCCCCTCTTACTCTCAAGATGGTCTCTCAAGAGAAACAGGCTTGTAAGCCCGCCAGAAACCTGAACAATACAATATATATATATATATATATATATATATATATATATATATATATATCCCACTAGGAGGATGTAAAACAAAGAAATGCTCAACTGAACTGAGCTGATACAATTGAAGGATTAACCCCCCCCCCGTTTTTCCTAGAATTTAAAGGGCCACACACCAAGATGACAAAGGGCCCTTCAATACGAACTCGAACTCGACAGACGGATGGGATGATATGAAAGCTGATTTTTTTCTCCTTGAATAGATGCCCAACAAGCAGAAATTAAGCAGGAAGGGGGAGGGGCTTCAGCTACTAAATTTCCACCTGTAAAAAGCACAGGAGCCCACAGCAGGAAAAAATTGGCGACCTTATTTTGTATTCCAGCATTTGACAGATTAAATAGCGGAGACAAGCTGCTTCCTTTCCAATAATAACTGTGTGGTCATTTCCCATTTATTTATAGCTATAATCCTCAGATTACTTACTCGGGAGACGCCCACTGATGCCACTATTTGGCGACAAGCCCTCACAAAAGAATTTCCAAAGCAACTTCTATGAATATCAGACCCCGGTTTTTGACCAGCAGCAAATGACGCCATGATTCAGATATTGGCAACAGTCTACGATAAACTGCAATGACCAAGGCAGTCATTTATAGCATCTAATGTTCTGTCTCTCGTGTTGTTTAGTCATTTAGTTGTGTCTGACTCTTCGTGACCCACGGAAAACCATAGCTTTTACTATACGGACCTTTATTGGCAAGGTGATGTCTCTGCTTTTTAAGTTGCTGTCTAGGTTTGTCATTGCTTTTCTCCCAAGAAGCAGGCGTCTTTTAATTTCGTGGCTGCTGTCATCTGCAGTGATCATGGAGCCCAAGAAAGTAAAATCTCTCACTGCCTCCATTTCTTCCCCTTCTATTTGCCAGGAGGTGATGGGACCAGTGGCCATGATCTTCGTGTTTTTTTATGTTGAGCTTCTGCTAGCTGGAGGTTAATGTTGCACTATCACCCGGTTATTCATTTAAATCTCTCCTCCAAACATTTCCTCCTCCTGTGATCAGGCGTGCTTTTCAGCTCCTTCTTAGGAACTGCTGTTAGGGGTAATGGTTATGGAAATCGAGGCCTTTTGCTTACCAAATTGTTCTCTGCGGAAGCTGATGGACCTGTAATTGGGGAGATGCTGGAGATCACTGCTTACTAGATCCATTCTTTACCAATTGGAAATCCAAAGCAGGCAACTATCTTCTTCTTTTTTTGAAGTAAATTTTTATTGTTTTCCTTACATATTCTTTTTCAACTAACCATATTAATACCATACATTCCCTTTGACTCTGCCAAGTCCGACTCCCCTCCCTCCCTGCAATTGGTATATTTAACCCCTTTCTATCGTGCACATAATTCTCACAATAGTACTGTGGCGCTGTGGGTAAAACCTCAGTGCCTAGGGCTTGCTGATCGCATGGTCGGCGGTTCGAATCCGCGCGGTGGGGTGAGCTCCCGTCTTTCAGTCCCAGCTCCTGCCCACCTAGCAGTTCGAAAGCACCCCTAAGTGCAAGTAGATAAATAGGTACCGCTTTATAGCAGGAAGGTAAACGGCGTTTCCGTGTGCGGCTCTGGCTCGCCAGAGCAGCGATGTCACGCTGGCCATGTGACCCGGAAGTGTCTCCGGACAGCGCTGGCCCCCGGCCTCTTAAGTGAGATGGGCGCACAACCCTAGAGTCGGACACAACTGGCCCGTACGGGCAGGGGTACCTTTACCTTTACATTGAAGGTATTATGTCAATCCTGCTAGTATCTTGACCTCTTTACAATTTTCCTTTAAATATTCATAAATTTATTCCAACTATTTTGGTATCTTTGGTCTTTCTGGTCCCGGATCCTCCCTGACAATTTGGCAAGTTCTGCGTATTCTGTCAACTTCACCTGCCATTCCTGGATGGTTGGTATGTCTTGTGTTTTCCATCTTTGGGCCAGGAGGGGTCTTGCGGCGGCCGTAGCATACATGAACAGATCTTGGTCACCCATTTTGATTTCCATTCCTATTAAACCTAATAGACACGCTTCCGGTCTTTTGGAGGAAGTATACCTAAATATTTTTTTGAGTTCATTATAAATTGATTCCCAAATTTTTTTAACCTTATCACAGGTCCACCACATATGAAAATAATCCCCATCTACTTTTTTACATTTCCAACATTTTCCTATACATTTTAGCTAACTTTACTGGCGTCAAGTGCCATCTATACATCATTTTAAACAAGTTTTCCTTTAGAACCATACATCCTGTAAATCTCAAACCCTCCTTCCATAATCTTTTCCACGCATCCAATTCAATGTTATGCCCAATATCAATTGCCCATTTTATCATTGATTCCTTTACTTCTTCATCTTTTGTATACCATTCCAGCAATAAACTATATATTCTAGACAAAGCAGGCAAGTATCACCTTGTCTATGTCTACAGGAAGTGGGCATAGCCAAGTCCTGGTTTCCCCCCATCCCAATGTAAAATTGATTTACAAATTTGATTACAGTTCCAGTTACAGATAGGTAGCCGTGTTGGCCTGCCATAGTCAAAACAAAAAATTTCCTTCCAGTAGCACCTTAAAGACCAACTAAGTTAGTTCTTGATATGAGCTTTCGTGTGCATGCACCCTTCTTCAGATACCATCTGAAGATCTGTTTTGATTACAGTTATCATAATTAAATTCTGTGGGGAAGAGGACTGCAGGGGTTACGGCTGTGCGGCAGTCTCTTAAAACCCGTGCTGCTAGCTGACGAATTTCCCTGCTGTATCTTAATCATCCCAGCTCTAGCTTGGAGGCAGCTGGATTTGCCTGGGTAAAATCCTAAAGCAAACATATCCTTTGTCAGGCTTATTCTTCTCTGCGTGTGACAGGGGGGTGGGTGGGTTCAGTTGCAACCGTCCTTGACTCACAAATGCTATTGTGCATCATTCGCCATTACCATTTCTGCTAGCAAGACAGGGCAAAGCATCAGCTAGGAAGACTGACATCGTAACAAGCACGCTATTCATATTTCTCATGTAGCCATATTTTAAAAAACTGAATATGCCTGCTAATATGCTCGTTTGCACATATCCCCTTACATTTGAAGGATAAGTCTGGTGCAAAACTTTGCACACGCACTTTACAGAAAACGTGTTGTTGGAATTAGGAGACTTGACTAAAGTCTAATATAAAATTGTACCTTATTGCCTTACCTATTCCAGCTCGAATATAATATAAACCAGTACAGTGGTACCTCGTGTTACAGACGCTTCAGGTTACAGACGCTTCAGGTTACAGACCCTGCTAACCCAAAAATAGTACCTCGGGTTAAGAACTTTGCTTCAGGATGAGAATAGAAATTGTGCAGCGACGGCGCAGCAGCAGCAGTGGGAGGCCCCATTAGCTAAAATGGTGTCTCAGGTTAAGAACAGTTTCAGGTTAAGAATGGACCTCTGGAACGAATTAAGTACATAACCAGAGGTACCACTCTACTGTATAGTCCCATCTGTAATCAGTAAAACACCATCTGTCCCCGCTGACCCTGAACTGCTTTGCAGGATAGACGCACCATTGGCATATCTACAACTCAGTTTCCTACTGGTTTAATGGTCCTGGGGGTTGTTCCTTGGTGAGAGCACTCAGTGCCGGATTTACATATGAGCTAAACAAGCTATGACATGGGTGGTGCTGTGGGTTAAACCACAGAGACTAGGACTTGCCGATCCGAAGGTCGGCGGTTCGAATCCCCGCGACGGGATGCCAACCTAGCAATTTGAAAGCACGTCAAAGTGCAAGTAGATAATTAGGTACCGCTCTGGCAGGAAGGTAAACGGCGTTTCCGTGCACTGCTCTGGTTCGCCAGAAGCGGCTTAGTCATGCTGGCCACATGACCCGGAAGCTGTACGCCGGCTCCCTCGGCCAATAAAGCGAGATGAGTGCCGCAACCCCAGAGTTGGCCACGACTGGATCTAATGGTCAGGGGTCCCTTTACCTTTAAACAAGCTATAGCTTAGGGCCCCACTCTCTTGGGGGGGGGGAATTAAAGGGAAAAAAACACTGGATATACATTTCCAAAATATAAGATAAAAAAACAACTAAAATAAAACCTACATACAGCAACAGTGTTTTGTGTAAGCTCCTATGGTGTAAATAATGGGCCCCGCCTGCTAGCCTGCTCCCTAAAATATCACTGGTTTGCTCATTTCTATATATAGGGCGCCTACATTCTGCATGGACTGGTTGTATGGCAACACGTAGCACGCAGCTGCAGATCGCGGTGCAGCACAGTTGAATGTAGGTCAAGCTGTTGTACCTGTTCTCTAATCTTAAAGAGTGCTTGTTGACTGATGATCAGGCAGCATAGACTAAGGGTATGAGTCTTATGCCTGCTGATTGACTTCATGTAATACATTATTTATTTATTTTGATCCCATTATAAAATTACTTTAGAAAAATATTCATCTTGAGATACCTATTAGGTCCATAAATCACCATATAGCATATATTCAATGCAAAAAACAGAGACAATTTGTTGTTGACAAAGGACAGCTGGACATCTAAAGGGCCTCAATACCTTCAGTAGCTTAGGGCCTCATCAAACCTAAATCCGGCCCTGAGATCACTGGAAATTTCCCGCTAGGGAGATCCCTCACTAAACTTCTGTTCCCTGGGGAGAGAAATCAGATCCCGCAGGGCCCTGGTCTCATGAGGCAGAGTGTTCCACAACCCGGAGCCAGTGTTGAGAAGGCCCTGGCTCTGGTTGAAGCCAATCTAACTTCCTTAGGGCCTGGGACCTCTAGGGTGTTGCTATTTATGGACCTTGAGGCTCTCCGTGGGGCATACCAGGAGAGGTGGTCCCGTAGGTACGAGGGTCCTAGGCTGTGAAGGGCTTTGAGAGATCAGAGGTTCTCAAAGCTTCATTTTGGTGGTCCGGGGCATGTCTATGTTAAATATTTGTGTGGATTTTCAAATGTATTTTAATACTTTCTTTTATTATTTTATTTAGTATTTCACCTTACTACCATCTGACTTCTCTGGAATGCAACTTGCAATAAATGCAACATGCAAGAAATCTAAGCAGCTATAAGAATACAATTAAAAATCATAGTTCAGGAAAATCGTTATAAAACTATTAGCATTTTTTCCAAGTGGTCTGTGGCAGGGAGAGTTTGAGAGCCGCTGGTATAGATTTGGCAGACAACCTTAAGCATGGACCACACGGAATATCGCACCGTCACTTTCATACAACTCCTAGAGTTCCACTTTTTATTTCCTCGGGGAAAGAAGACGTTCCACTTCTTTGAATAAAAGGGGAGAAACAAAAGGAGCCTTTTGTAATTCTGGGGCTATTAGTGACAGATGTCATTATGTGAATCGAACACCGCTGAGCGGCATCTTCTGTCTTTCCCCAACAGCTGGCTTGCTGTTACACCTGAAGAAGTAATTAGAAAGGGAGGTCAGAACACTAATTTGCTACACACAAGTCCTCCCAGAGAAGGTATTGCCATCACAAAGGGAAAGAATAGAACTCTTAATCCAGGCAAAGGGGAACTGTCCACAATTTTTCACTCGATTTGCTGTCAGCTCAAGGGCGACCTTTAACCTGTTCCCACCAGCCTCTTAAAAGAAGCTACAAGGTTCAAATGAGGAAAACAGAATACTGTCAGGATACAAAATGTTGAGCACACTTGTCTTTACAAAAGTGGTGATTATTCCGATTCCCAAGCTCTACGTTTCTTTCAGGAGCTTTGAAAAAGGCAACAAATTGCATTTGCTATATGGTCACGAGAAGTCATTATATATGGGTTTTTAAAAGAAGAAGAAAAACCCTCAAAACCGGGGAGAGGAGGGACCAGAATGGGAATCTGTTTTAGAACCCAGTGATGAGAATGCTTTCGAGGAGAGGTATCAATTCACTTGATAAATGTTAATAAAGCAAGCCTTTCAAAATGCACCCAAGATGTAGTCAATTTGATGCCATGTGGAAACATCAGGTTTGTACCAAAGCTGAGTTTATTGAGCGGATTTAAGAGTGCAGTTTTTAAAAGTTCCTCATAGAATGAAAGAAAGAAAGAAAGAAAGAAAGAAAGAAAGAAAGAAAGAAAGAAAGAAAGAAAGAGAACTCTTTGCTGATGGGTTGGTTTATGAGTCAAACTGCTTTGATAAAAACTCAGATGACTCCCCCTGCTAATATTTTGGTCTGCCAAAGGGCAGGCATTAGCAATAATCTTGCATATATGGGGTATGAAATTCCTGCATATTCTTAAGAGCAATGCTCTCAGTAATCATGGTTGATAGTTAGTTGGCAGGAAAGAGCTTGACTTCTTCAGTGGAGAAAAGTTATTTCCTTCTGCACCGCAAACACTTTTGCTACATGTGACACTATCTGAGAGGCTTAGATGAATTCCAGGAACAGCAAAAAACCCACCCCAAAACAAACAGTTTTCCTGGCCATCACAAGGATCCAGAGGCCTGCAACCATTTTTCAAAGAGTTCTTTGTTTACAAAATGGCGTTTGCATTGGGAACTCGTTTAGCTAGATTCTTGCGTTACAATTTCCCAATTCACCAAGTAGAAAAGAAAGCAGGTAAAAGAAAAAGAAAGAAAAAGCAAAATCCCTGTCTACTTCCAGAATAAAAAAAACGGAAAATTGTATGTCCTGGAGCTGATATTATAGAATTAAGGAATGCATTTCTGGAGCTATGGCTATCAATGCACCATTCATAGTTCGAGAGAAACAATGAATGAGGCAAAAGTTCTGCTTATGGCAGGGAGAACTTCGACACATGGAATCTCGAGGTCACAGTTGGCCACATCAGAGTTAGACAAACCACTGATTGTTCCACTTGAGGAAGGTTTTAGAAGCATGGCCAACGCAATTTCAGTTTATAACTCACTACAAGCAGTCTGCAACGGGTGAAAACAATTGGCTCAGCAGGTCTTCACAGGTTCTGTGAATCGACTCTCATTACTTTACAATCCAGGCTCGGAGGGGTGTGTGTGTGTACTTTAATCCGATGCACACAACCAAATTTGTTTCACCGTGCCTAAACACACACACACACACACACACACACACACACCCTGTTCGTGAAGCTGTTCGCACACTGTCATCCGTGCATGCACAATGGCTGTCTCAAATGCACATGTTGTTGTTGTTGTTTAGTCGTTTAGTCGTGTCCGACTCTTCGTGACCCCATGGACCAGAGCACACCAGGCCCTCCTGTCTTCCACTGCCTCCCGCACTTTGGTCAAACTCATGCTGGTAGCTTCGAGAACACTATCCAACCATCTTGTCCTCTGTCGTCCCCTTCTCCATGTGCCCTCCATCTTTCCCAACATCAGGGTCTTTTCCAGGGAGTCTTCTCTTCTCATGAGGTGGCCAAAGTATTGGAGCCTCAGCTTCAGGATCTGTCCTCCCAGTGAGCACTCAGGGCTGATTTCCTTCAGAATGGAGAGGTTTGATCTTCTTGCAGTCCATGGGACTCTCAAATGCACATACCTCAGTTTAACTGAGAAGTGAATGTGGCTTCCGTTTTCAAATCAGATGGAAGCTGGTTTGAGGGGAAATGGATCAGAGAGTGGCATTTCTCAAGAAACTATCAAATAGATGTGGATCGTGGCTAAGGTCATGTGTACTCAGCATCGGCCACCAATGGTGGGAACACACTGGAACCAAAGTACAATGGTACCTTGGGTTAAGTACTTAATTCATTCTGGAGGGCCGTTCTTAACCTGAAACTGTTCTTAACCTGAAGCACCACTTTAGCTAATGGGGCCTCCCCCTGCTGCCGCCATGCAATTTCTGTTCTCATCCTGAAGCAAAGTTCTTAACCCGAGGTTCTATTTCTGGGTTAGCGGAGTCTGTAACCTGAAGCGTATGTAACCTGAAGCGTATGTAACCTGAGGTACCACTGTACACTGTAATGTGTACACAGCCCCAGCAAAAGCTGCTTCCTCAAAGGAAACTAAAATTATTCTTCAAAATATTGTTATTATCTAGGGCCCTAAGGCATTTCCTAGCAACCTGCAGCCCTCCAGATGTTTTGGACAACAATTCTTTTTGCAAACTGCTTTTGAGATGTGTGTTTTCACGGTAAGCGCTATATAAATTTTATTAAATAAATAAATTCCCAGCAGACCTGGGCAGCACTGACAGGGACTGCTTGGAGCAGGGGTCAGCAACCTTTTTCAGCCGTGGGCCGGTCCACTGTCCCTCAGACCATGTGATGGGCCGGACTATATTTTGAAGAAAAAAATGAACGCATTCCTACGCCCCACAAATAACCCAGAGATGCATTTTAAATAAAAGCACACATTCTCCTCATGTAAAAACACCAGGCAGGCCCCACAAATAACCCAGAGATGCATTTTAAATACTGTAAAAGGACACATTCTACTCATGTAAAAACACGCTGGTTCCTGGACCGTCCGGGGGCCGGATTGAGAAGGCGATTGGGCCGCATCCAGCCCACAAACCTTAGGTTTCCTACCCCTGGCTTGGAGTCATCCTTTGAAACAATCTGGAGAGCTCTGAGCTGGGGAAACCTGTCCTGCAGCCTTTCTTTGAGCAGAAGTTGTATAGCTGTTTTTCAAGTTACTTGTAAATTGTCCCTAATGAGGCAAGCAGATGCTTGAAGAATTGTTTACATTGGGGGAAATGGCTCCGAGAGGGTTAAAAAGAAACAACTTCGGTGCTGCAGTCTCAGTCCAATTTATTCACATGTGCCCATATACCACATGGATTGCTTTTTAATAAATTAAGTGAGGCAAACATTGATCTAATTTAGTTGGGTCCTCAGCTGCAGCAGACGATCTACCCCACTTTTCAAAGCTTTTCAAAGTTGTGTTCTCCCCATACTCAGATTGCAGCATTTTGTTTCTGGGAAACGAGATTAAAATTAATCACTGTTATAAATCCGAGTTTGAAAGTGCTAATATTGTATTGCCAACTGCGTGCCCGTCGTCACAAGAGACAATTTCATCAGTTGCATTTCTTCCATCTGTGTAATATCCTACTAACCCACTTCATGGACGCAAAGACTTAAATTTTTGCATTCTTGGATGTATCTTCTCTATTTTCCAGGGAAGGAGAGAGGCGAAACGTGCAAGAGAGCAGCTAGGCAAATTTCTTTCATGCCCTGTCAGTTCACAGGGACATATGAGTGCATCCACCAGATCATTTGAATTAAATAGTCACTATTTTCTGAACTGATGTCGCTGTTCCCCACATTACATGCTACATTAAACACAATTCTGATAATTTGTGAAAGTGCCTGTAAAACTATAACATGAGAAGGTGCTTACAGCTTCATTGGGATTTCTGTATTTTCTGGCGTCAGCAATTTCTGTCTTTCTCTTCCCACCCCAAGCCTGGTAAAGGTAAAGGTAAAGGGACCCCTGAGGTTGCTTGTTTTTCCTCTCCCCTCCTCATCCCTTTTTCTTTTTGTGTTGTGTCTCTTAGATTGCGACCTTTGTTTCTGTTGACCTTATATAAGTCATTATGCTAGCTGTGTTGACTACAAAGCTGGGTTTAAATGCCCTGAAATAGATTTTGAAAACAGGTTCATATGCTATACTCCTCAACATGAATGTGCTGCCTTGGGGTTTTTCAGAGTGCATTGTGAACAGCCCTTCTGTAGAGTGTGAATTGAACTGAGTGATATCCCTCATAAAAGATCAGTCAGACATTTTAGACTTCAAGTACCAGGCTTGGGTTAAACCACAGAGCCTAGGACTTGCCAATCAGAAGGTTGGCGGTTCGAATCCCCGTGACAGGGTGAGCTCCCGTTGCTCGGTCCCTGCTCTTGCCAAACTAGCAGTTCGAAAGCACGTCAAGTGCAAGTAGATAAATAGGTACCACTCTAGCGGGAAGGTAAACGGTGTTTCCATACGCTGCTCTGGTTCGCCAGAAGTGGCTTAGTCATGCTGGCCACATAACCCGGAAGCTGTACGCAGGCTCCCTCGACCAATAAAACGAGATGAGCTCCGCAACCCCAGAGTCGGCCACGACTGGACCTAATGGTCAGGGGTCCCTTTACCCTTTACCTTTTACCAACCACAGCTCCAAAATCATTAAAGCGGTGGCAGGGATGGGAGTGCGAATCCCTTTACCTTTATCTTTAACTGGTCCTAATAGTATTTGTAGGAACTAGATGGAGAGAGAAAACTTTAGCTGGCCAGCATGTGACCATGGGCATTTAATTATTCCATTGCTGTTATCTGAGTAATTAGATACAGATGACTCATTATGAGTTCATTGGCTCAAATGGCAGTACCAATGGATCATCTTACTCTTGAAGTCTCTTGGCAGTTTTTATTCTCTCCATGTTTCAGTGTGGACTTATTAATATGTATGCATAGATGCTCAATCATTAAAAACCCTTTGCACATAAAAATCCATTTTTACAGAACTTAAATAGCTAGAAGGAATTGCACCCTCTGCTACTCAAAACATGTTAGTGATTCATTTATATATGAAAATATAAAGTCCATGTCCACGTCACATAGCTCAGATATATATATTTCAACTTTCAAGTCTTCTTTTCCCACCCTGTCCCTCAAAAGGGTATTCAGAATAAGCATTTCAGTTTGGAAAGTGAAATGTCTGAGTGAATTGATGTTAGTCAATTTAGTAAAACTAGAACAAATCAATGAACCACCCAGGAACCTAATGCTCTCAGTATTCCCACCGATGGCTCCACAACATCAAACAGTATGGAAAACATTTTCAAGGTAAGCCCTCTGTACTCGGAAACTGGTCCCTAAAGGCAGAAAGATATAACTTTCTTGGCCTACCTGTTTAAAGAAAGGTTATGGTCTGCATTCACAATAGGATCAAGTTCATGCATAGCTCATGAAAATGCATCTTGGGAAAAATGCTGGATTGGCCACAGTCTTCTCAAGAAGATGGGCAGTTGGGAGAGATGGAGCTGACCATTGGATACATGGGACATTTGTCCAAATTTGTGGCCTGCCAAAAGCACCGGGACACAGGCTGCTGATCCTTCTTGCAGCTCCCGTTGACCTGTGCCAATTTGCAGAACTGCTGCCCCTCCTGGTTCTTTTAATTGGTCAAGGTGGGGGCTGGTCTTTTGAAATATGGAACAGAAATGATAGGGAAATGGTTAAGTACACACAACATGGCTCCCCAAAATCAACACAGACTGTGGAAACTTCACACTGGACTTCAAGCATCTGGCATTGTGTGCCTCCCCATTCTTCCTCCAGACTCTGGGTCCTTGGTTTCCAAATGAGATGCAAAAGCTGCTCTCACCAGAAAAGAGATTTGGGGAGCCATGTCATCAGCTGGTGTTGGTCCACTGTGCTTCATTAAGTCCAGGGTCAACACAGCCGTCTCCCAGGAGATTTTGGAGCACTTCATGCTTCCTTCCGCAGAAAAGCTTTATGGGGATGCTGACTTCATTTTTCAGCAGGACTTTGGCACCTGCCCACACTGCCAAAAGTACCAAAACCTGGTTCAGTGCCCATGGAATTACTGCTCTTGATTTGCCAGCAAACTCGCCTGACCTGAACCCCATAAAGAATCTATGGGGCATTGCCAAGAGACAGATGAGAGACATGAGACCGAGCAATGCAGAAGAGCTGAAGGCTGCTATTGAAGCTTCCTGGTCTTCCATAACACCTCAGCAGTGCCACAGGCTGGTAGCATCCATGCCACGCCGCATTGAGGCAGTAATTGATGCAAAAGGGGCCCAAACCAAACACTGAGTACATTTGCATGCTTCTACTTCTCAGAAGTCCAGTATTGGTCTATTTGCAATCCTTTTTTTGCTGATTTCATTTAATAGTCTAATTTTCTGAGATTGTTAAATTGCGGTTTTCATCAGCTGTATGCCATGATCATCACAATTATAACAAATAAAGGATTGATATATCTCGCTTTGCATGTCATGATTCTATCTCATATATTAGTTTCACCTTTTAAGTTCAATTACTGAAATAAATGAACTTTTCCACTATATTCTAATTTTCCAAGTTTCACCTGTATTCTGGATCATGCAACTCAATTCTATGGAAGTTTATGAAACAAAGTTGCTTTCAGTTATACAGTGGTACCTTGGTTCTCGAACTTAATCCATTCCGGGAGTCCGTTCGACTCCTGAAACCGTTCGGAAACCAAGGCATGGCTTCCGATTGGCTGCGGGAGCTTCCTGCACTCAAGCGGAAGCCATGTTGGAGGTTTGGCTTCCGGAAAATGTTCACAAATCGGAACACTTACTGGTACTTCTGGGTATGCGTCATTCAGGAACCAATTTGTTCGACAACTAAGCCGTTTGAGAACCAAGGTACCACTGTACACTGGTTTTTATTTATCCGTTAATTACATTTGTATCACACTGTTTTCTTTAAAAATAAATAAAACTAATTTATTCTTTTTTTCCATAGAGAAAGTTACATTTGTTCCATAGAGAAAGTTACATTTGTTCCTCAACTATTATATTCCAGTTCAACAAAACCAGTGACTTTCCACTCACCCAATATTGAAGTTTATAACTCAAAATACATTGCAATTCATTTTAAGGTTCTGCCTTACCTAATTTTATCCTCTCCAACCTCTTTCTTAATATATCCTGCTATTTTCTTACACTTCAAACCCCGCATATGGGAAATAACTTTTTCAATATAGACTTGAATCATTTGTATCGCTTTCTAAGTCCCCCATTTTTTCCTGACAACGATCCTCTGAGACGAGCAGGTCCGATATGCTTCGTGACTTTAAGGGGAACTGAACTTCTCCACCTCTAAAACATTCTCCCTGAAGTGGTGATGATCAAGTATCAGGGTGAAATTTTGGGAGAAATCCCAAAAATGTTAAATGAATTTCTAAATGGAACGTAGGATAGTGTTTTCCAGTATGGAAGGTGTCTGTCCTATGTAACAAAGCTGGATTTAAGTGATACCCACTATAGTAAAGGTTTTCTTGTTTTACAGAAGTAAGTGTAATGTCTCTTGTATTTTTTCCATGTAACATTTTTACAAATCCGTTTCATTTGTTGAGACATTAGGGGGAGAAAAAAAAGGGGTGGAGGGAGGGAAGATGGGTGGGGGTGGGGTCGGGTGGCGATGTTTCTATTATGCCTAATGTATGTAGGGTTTGGTGTCAGCGTTGCTTGTGCTGTTCACTTGTGTTCCTTTGGTGGTGAGAGAGGTTGGGGTCAGCCTAGTGTGTGGTTGTTTGTTTGTGATTGGCTGTGGTGATCTTTGTTTTCGTGTGTGAGTGGGGTGGGTTAGCCATATTGATTTGTATGCTGTTGGTGGGTTATTGTCATTGTCTTGTTGGGCTGTGTATGTGATAAAGGGGAGCCATACCAGGGTAAAGGTGTCTTCTTCTGTTTGTCCCAGTGTCAGTTTCAGTTTATTGGTTAATTTTTTTAGTAGGGCTGTTTCCCAAACTATTTGGTACCATTGGTCCCTGCTTACTCCTGACAGGTGTCTCCAGTGTCTGGTTATGGTGTTTCTGGCTGCTGAAAGTAGGTGGGTTATGAGTTCTTTGTGGTGTAAATGGGCATTGTTGTCTTGGAAGATGTTTAGTAGGGCTAATTCTGGGGGGATGTCTAATACTTGCTTAGTTATTTTACATATTTCTCGTGTGGCTGTTGTCCAGAATAGTTGGATTTCGGGGCACTCCCACCACATGTGGAGGTATGTGCCTGTGGAGGTGCACCCTCTCCAGCATTTCCTGGGTGTATTAGCGCTAGTTTTCTTGGTGTTAGGTACCCACTATATAATTGTGGTTGTGTAGAGGTGTGGAGAACTTTTGGTCCTCCAGGTGAACTTCAACTCTCATCATTCCTAATCATTGGTCATGCTTGCTGAGACTGATGGGAGTTGTAGTTTAGCAATATCCGGGGGACCAAAAGTTCCCCACACCTGGTATATTAAAGGTAAAGGGACCCCTGACCATTAGGTCCAGTCGTGGCCGACTCTGGAGTTGCGGCGCTCATCTCACTTTACTGGCTGAGGGAGCCGGCGTACAGCTTCCGGGTCATGTGGCCAGCATGACTAAGCCGCTTCTGGCAAACCAGAGCAGCACACGGGAACGCCGTTTACCTTCCCTCCGGAGAGGTACCTATTTATCTACTTGCACTTTGATGTGCTTTCGAACTGCTAGGTTGGCAGGAGCAGGGACCGAGCAACGGGAGCTCACCCTATCACGGGCGGCAAGTCCTAGGCTCTGTGGTTTAACCCACAGCACCACCCGCGTCCCAACCTGGTATATTGGAAGGAAGCAAATATCTGGAGAGGGGATTGCTGACCAGGCCTTACACCCTCGATTTAACAAATCTGCTTCACAGTGAGAAGTCATTTGGGTGGCTGGGCTATAACAGTCGGAAGCCTGAACTTTGCTCATAGCCCTTTTGAGGTGGCAGTTTCCGGCAACGATCCGTAGCGGACAAACGTTCCCAGACAGTGCCAATTTACACCGCCGCAGGGGAAATGGATTGAAGCAGATATTGCTGCTGCACATACCAAGCTCCCTGCATGCAGAATACAAACAGCAGAGAAGTCTAGATCAGAATCATATTCCCTGATATGATACTTTTCTGTTGCATGTGATGGTCAGGCGTCAGCAAACTTTTTCAGCAGGGGGCCGGTCCACTGTCCCTCAGACCTTGTGGAGGGCCGGACTATATTTGGGGGTGGGGTGAATGAATTCCTATGCCCCACAAATAACCCAGAGATGCATTTTAAATAAAAGCACACATTCTACTCAATGTAAAAACACGCTGATTCCCGGACCGTCTGTAGGCCAGATTTAGAAGGCGATTGGGGCCGGATCCAGCCCCCGGGCCTTAGTTTGCCTACCCATGGGGTTCAAGGAGAACATTCAGATTTGCAAATGCTTCTGTGATGTCTGCAAAGGGTACACCATGTGTTATTTCTAAATTTGTAGTGTGCTCCTCTGTTCTTGGGAATTCTCTGCCGAAGTTGGGGTGAACGTGAGAATACACAGAGTGCGGACTGAGGTGTCCCGAATAATCAAAATGTACCCCTCCAATTAAACTGAACGTCACAATGCGTCTTATGCAAAAACTTCTAATCAGCCTCAAGGGTTGAAACAAATAGTCTTTACTGCTTTCTGAATGTCACAGTTTTGAAATCTGGATCTCACTTTCCTTCAGAGGTGCTAAGCACTATGCACAGAGTTAAAGGGAAATTTTGAGGTTCTGAAACTCAGATGCAAGAAGCCTCTTGGAGCTGCGTGTCCCCAAAGTTGTCACTTTTGAAAACCTTGGTTTTTATTCATTCAGCTGCCACCCGTATTTTATCCTAATTTAGGATTCCCCTGCCCCCCCGCCCCAGCTAAAGACAGAAAGTCCTGATTTACACCACAAGTTTTGTCTCGGGGCAAACGGAGGTATCCTTGTTCCCTAGCTACAACGGGGAATGTACCGTCATGATTTAAAAAACAACCACCCCCAAAACAATACAAAGAACCGCAACCCATTGTGCTACTAGTGCAAAGGTTGTGTGTCTTTGTGTGTGTGTGTGTGTGTGTGTGTGTGTGTACACACCACCCTTCCTATATCCAGACTTTCTGTGAAGCCCGGGTATTTTGGAAAACACAGCCCCGTTGTTTAAAGACGAAGTAATGAGATTAATATATACGGCAAATTAGAAGGAAGCAAGGAGATCGGGGCGAGAGGAGGGCAAAGGAAGCAAGCTCTTTCCCTGTTAAATATTTACCACTTGTGTTGAGCGCTGGCTCTTGCCTTTTGGTAATCCTAGAGGTGGTTAGTTTTGTGTCAGTAAGGATGTTTGTGTGCGTGTGCGTGTTAATGTATTCCTCCCTCCGAACCCACCTTGCATGGGAAAAGGCCGTGGTAACAAAAAGCAGACTGTTCCTTGTTCATGAATATTAATCGGTAAACTCCCCCTGGTATTTTTAAATTGGAGGCGAAAACTCTCCCTCCCCGCTGCTCCCCACTCAGGCAGGCCCAGAGCAGGAAAGCTCTGAATGTCCTGGGAAAGCCATAGAGTTCCCTGACTTCCCAGGCAATGCCATATAAAACTCCGAGGTCACGGGGCCAGCGAAAGAGGTGGAATCAGCTTTGTCTCCGCTGTGTGTTGCTGAAAGCTAAACCTTTATGGAACATTCTGAGCTGCATTTTTGGCTATTTAACCTTCAAAACAAAAGGCTTATTTATTCCCTCCCGCCACCCTCTCCCCTCAGACATTCGCCTTCATCTAGGGTTTTTTCCCCCCTTTTCGGTCCCACGTTGACAGCGGCGGCATACGATGGAAACCTCCTTGCCTAAGGCGCAGGCCTTGGTCAGCGACATTAGCCACTGCTTGCCCTAAAAGGAAGGGTGATGTGCTTTTTAGCACTCCTCTCTTCCACTGCCTCCTGCAGTTTGGTCAAATTCATGTTGGTAGCTTCGAGAACACTGTCCCACCATCTCGTCCTCTGTCGTCCCCTTCTCCTTGTGCCCTCCATCTTTCCCAACATCAGGGTCTTTTCCAGGGAGTCTTCTCTTCTCATGAGGTGGCCAAAGTACTGGAGCCTCAGCTTCAGGATCTGTCCTTCCAGTGAGCACTCAGGGCTGATTTCCTTCAGAATAGATCGGTTAGATCTTCTTGCAGTCCATGGGACTCTCAAAAGTCTCCTCCAGCACCATAATTCAAAAGCATCAATTCTTTGGCGATTAGCCTTCTTTATGGTCCAGCTCTCACTTCCATACATCACTACTGGGAAAACCATAGCTTTAACTATACGGACCTTTGTTGGCAAGGTGATGTCTCTGCTTTTTAAGATGCTGTCTAGGTTTGTCATTGCTTTTCTCCCAAGAAGCAGGCATCTTTTAACAGAAAAAACTTCCTGCCCTCTAAATCAGTTATCCTCAATCTTTCCCACTGAGGTCATACTATTAGCTTACATAGGCAGTTGGGGCCCTATTTGTTTTAACCATACATTTGTACGATGGCTGTGTTGCTGCTGTGACCCACCTTTCGATCAGGCTGTGACGCACTACTTGAAAACCAATGCTGTACATGTTTTGGACTACTATTCCCATCATCCATTAACCCTCACCATGCTGACCCGTGCATGTAGGGTTGCCATACGTCCGGAATTTCCAGGACATTGCCGCTTTAATGCCCTGGAACATGCAGACTTATGGCAACCCATATCGGAAGTGTAGATTTGGGCAAATTTCCTTAAAAATAGCTGAAAAACAAAAAACGCTCAACTACTTTGGCCAATTGGGGGGCTCAATGACTTTGCCAAAATGAAATCTGAAATATGGCATGTTATTTGTCTAGAGTAATAAAACTGAACACACGCACACACACACAATTGTTCCATCTGTTAACGGAGAAATATGTGGGCTCCCTTGGACAAAAAACAAGGACACCAGCCAGGAATACCAGAGCAAAACAGCAGCCAGTAGGCTTGGTCTTTATTGAAGACTGTCGCGACAGGACTCCCACCTGCCACAAGGTGGAACAAGATGGAAGTCCCAAACAAAAGAGTTCCCAAACTTTTATTAGCTGCTAATCCCCATGTTAAAGTAAAGGTAAAGGGACCCCTGACCATTAGGTCCAGTTGTGACCGACTCTGGGGTTGCGGCGCTCATCACACTTTATTGGCCGAGGGAGCCAGCGTACAGCTTCCGGGTCATGTGGCCAGCATGACTAAGCCGCTTCTGGCGAACCAGAGCAACGCACGGAAATGCCGTTTACCTTCCCGCCGGAGCGGTATCTATATATCTACTTGCACTTTGACGTGCTTTCGAACTGCTAGGTTGGCAGGAGCTGGGACTGAGCAACAGGAGCTCACCCTATCATGGGGATTTGAACCGCCAACCTTCTTCTTCTTTTTTTTTTATTTCCAGTAATTTTACTTCAGTTCCTTAGCTGAGTTGCTGCATAGGTGAATTCTCTAGTTCTTAAATAACGTGCCACTTTCTGTCATGTCACCCCAACCTTTTATGAATCCCACTCCTGAGGTGAACCGCCAACCTTCTGATCAGCAAGTCCTAGGCTCTGTGGTTTAACCCACAGTGCCACCCCAAACTACATCACTCATACATCACGGTTACATCATGAAAAGGGAGGTCCGGTGGCAGTAATCTGAGCATCCTGGACCCTGCCCCATGGTTCTCCTTGCCCTCCACCAAACACCCATCAAGTGTAACAAAAAAGATATTTACATTTCCCTGTTTCCCAGCCAAGTTAATCACACCCTTTTGTCTTCATCTGGGTTTGTTATTTCTGGAATGGCTACCTGTCTGGCACTCAGGTATCAGGATGCCAGGAATTATCCCTCAGGCAGAGGGGCTGCTGAGTAGCTGAGCTCATATGTCTATATGAATTTCTGTAGTTTTCCCAGTGAGCCAGTGCATAAATACATTTATCAGTGAATTCTTACATTTAGTATTGTGCAGCAAAGGCCCTTTGAATAGATAGGAAGAAACTGTGATGAAGTGTTTTGTGGGGACAAATCACAAAAGTGATTGTGCTGGTTTTGGTAGTGGGCTGCATGTGCATGATATCTGCTGGAGGGGCAACCCCCCCAACCTATACATAAATTCCTGCAACACATCTTAGATATGTGATGCCGGATGTATAATTCTTATGGATATTTATAAACAGCACATATTCTAAAATTGGAACGATACAGAGATTAGCATGGCCCTTGTGCAAGGAGCACTCGCAGAAGCATTCCATATTTTTAACCAAAGGGAAACTTTAATAAAAATTATCACAAGCAAACCAAACAAAGAATTGTTGATGCTGGAGACAAAAATAATCTGCGAAGGATTTTTGTGGACGAAATAAACGTTGTTTGCCTTAGATAGCAGATAGCAGCAGTCAGATCCTGAGCAATGAGACATATTTGCTTGTGTATAAATAGCTACATTATGCCCTATTTACATCTTTACAGTGCTTCTCAAATTGCCTGATCCTGTGCCTCTGCCTGTCTGTGTGTCGCTGCTCCATTGAAATGCAAACAACGGGAGGATGGAATGCATTGTTGACTTACCAGGAAAATCGCCCATAGACAGCCATTGTAGGAAGGAACAATGTTTGGTTGAATAGCAACCAGGGGGATGTTGGGTTGCAGAACGCATTAGGAGTAGGTTCCTTGACTTTTCCCTTCTCCTCTTATTTTATTTTTTTAAGTATTGTGGCATCATAAGGCAAGCATCAACCTGCCACTAAATCTATTTATTTATTTGTGCTGCATCTTCTATTGACGCTTCAGAATTCTGCTTCCAGCATCATAAAACAAGGTTAGCCTAACACAGTCATCTCTTGCTAGCTTCGTGGAACTATAATCAGACTTACAGAATTACCAACTTTCTACCTTAGCCTTGGAAGATGACTACAATGCTGCGGCCCTGGGCACACACACAAACGCACCAGCTTTTATTAGAAAGCAAGACAAGAAATGTAATAGGAATGTAGCGTTGCATAACTGGCATATACCGGCACAGAATAACTTCCACTTGAGGCTGCATATTACATCAATTGCAGAATAACCAAAATCTTGCAGCAACTCTCTCTCTTCTACAAACACTGAGCGAGTGCAATGGCCTAAAATTGCCTTGTTTTTGCTGCAAATGTGTGTTATTTGGTACTGCAAGAGCCATCTATTGGTTCCAGATCATGAGTTTACGGCATGAATTTCAAGCTCTACAGGCAGTGGCTGAGAGTCTTATTTCTGCTTATTCTCTTAGCTCTGAGGCTAGGAGAATATTTGACTGTGGGCTCCTACAGATGTCCTGTTTATTTGTTCGTTTCATTATAGTTCTATCCCACCACACCTCTAAACAGCTCAAGGCGGCCTACATGGTTCTCCCCCACCCCATTTAATCCCCAAAACAACCCTGTGAGGTAGGCTAGGCTGAGAGACTGGCCCAAGATCTCCCAGTGAGTTTTGTGTCTGCGTGTGAGATTTGAACCCTGGTCTCCCAGGTCATAGTCAAATATTCTATGAGCTCAAAGCTTACATAGGGGTTAGATTATGGCAGGTCTTTATTGAGCCTTCGTCCCGATTTGTTTGAAGTAAGGTTATATGACAATGAGCACTCGTCCCAAATTCATCCCAATTTGCTTCCTCAGTGGTTATACATATTTTTGTTCACCATTCCAATCCTGCACATTTCCCTCCTCACTTTCCTAACAGCAAAAGACCATTTGGATTTTTTTGTAAGTGTATTTGCTCTGTCAGGACAATGGAGTGCTTTAGTGCACTTTAAGTGTGCACACCTAAATTTCCACTATGCCTTTGAAACCCTCCTGCAAAATACTTACTGAGAACCAGTGTGGTGTAGTGGTTAAGAGCAGTGGACTCGTAATCTGGTGAACCGGGTTCGCTTCCCCGCTCCTCCACATGCAGCTGCTGGGTGACCTTGGGCCAGTCACACTTCTTTGAAGTCTCTCAGCCCCACTCACCTCACAGAGTGTTTGTTGTGGGGGCGGAAGGGAAAGGAGAATGTTAGCCGCTTTGTGACTCCTTCAGGTACTGATAAAGCGGGATATCAAATCCAAACTCCTCCTCTTCTTCTTCTTCTTCTTCTTCTTCTTCCCCCCAATTCAGGTCGGCGAGAAGAGATGCCCCACCTTTGAAACTAGGCAAGAGGATGTTCATCACACTGAGCAAAAAGAAGTGGGATAGAGAGACACACACCTCTGTTGTTTCTGCTGCAAAGATAAGAGGTGCCTGAGCTTAGCTGAACCGTTAGAGAGGCAAATTGCAAAAATTACGCAAGTGTCTGCATCGATCCACATTTCCAGGGGTACTGTGCTCACAAACCCTGAATGTTCTGTACAGGAGAAATCAAACTGCAAAGGGCCGCAGAACAAAGCTTTTACCGTCAAATGAGAAAGAGGCAACTAGGAATGATGCAATCCCTTGCATGCCTACGTTCTGTGGGAATGTTCAGGGAGCCAGGAGGCAGGAGAGGATATATTGTTTTTTAATATCCTTCCTAACTTGCGTTAGCAGAGTTTCACATTCCCCTTTTTAAACGCACAATGGGTAGATGGTTGCAGGCTTGTGTAAGCCTCTCACTATTAGGTTCCTGGTAAGTTCCCTTATATCCCTCTTAAAAGAATAAACACGCCACAATCTTGTGTAAAGTATATAAAAGTAGTTTACTCACATTCAGTTCACAGTTGGATCCCTGAAAGCAGACTTAGTATATACAAAGTATATACATGTGGAGCTATAGGGGGATAATCCCAGTGTCCTCTGTTGTTTGGAAGCCAACAGAGCATCTCTAGCTAAAAAGCTGCTTCAACAAGGAAGGAAGTCAAAAGGGGGAGGGGCTGCATGCCCTGTCCTTTTGTTATCTGGACAGGTAAGGTCACGCCCACCTCTAGTCACATGCAAAGGAAGTATGTCCCAGCCAGGAGGAAACAGGAAGTTTTTGACCGGCTGGACCAAACATTCCCTGCATGTCCACTCTAGGAAAACAAGGAATGTTGTACTTGACTGCTACTTATGTATCACATCCCACACTACCACTGAGTTCAGTGGGGCTTACTCCCTGGTAAATCTGCATAGGATTTTAATGTGGGCTGCAACCATATGAAGCCTTGTGCTCCATGTCACAGTGAGGCAAGTGGCGCTTTGGCTCAGATTCCCTGCAGCACTCACAGTGAATGCATCGACTGTATCACCCACAGCTGTTCCTGAGAGGGGAAATATGTGAAGAGGCTGCCTCTCCAGTTGGCAACGCATCTGGTTTTGTCTGGCATGTGCGTGGTCTCTTCCACATCCGTCTGCTCGGCTTCGTTGTGGCGATGCGTCAACTTGCAAGCATTCCATTGCTGCATCTGATCTTCTCTGGTTCCTCTTGAGTTGCATAAGAAGTCCTAGGCCACAACAAGCCCCAAAGGAACAATTTGCAAATAAATGAGATTCCAGGTTTTAGAGGGAAGGCTCTCTTGCCCGCCAGGAAGCGAACCTGCAGATGGACAGGGCTTGCTTCCAGTGTTGATAAGGTGATGGGCACCGACTGCAAGCCCCACTTGCAGAGGAACAATCTGGAGCCAACTTTAAGCTCTCGATGATTTCAATGTAGTCACATCCTTGCTTGTCCCATACCTGATGTCACATATGACACCAGGAGCAAGCCAGGTGGGCTCTGCCTTTTTTGATCATCAGTTTTCAGACCGTGACATGGCAGTGCGGAGAGAGCAACCCTTGAAATATATTTACAAAATGTTTTTGCATGGCCCCATCCTTACATGTGGCACATTCCTGAAGGGTGGCTCTGTGGTCTAAACCACTGAGCCTCTTGGGCTTGCCGATCGGTGGTTCAAATCTCTTTGACGGGGTGAGCTCCCGTTGTTCTGTCCCAGCTCCTGCCAACCTAGCAGTTCGGAAGCACACCAGTGCAAGTAGATAAATAGGTACCGCTGTGGCGGGAAGGTAAAAAACATTTCTGTGCGCTCTGGTTTCCATCACGGTGGCCCGTTGTGCCAGAAGCGGTTTAGTCCTGCGGGCCACATGACCTGGAAAGCTATATGCAGACAAACGCCGGGACCCTCAGCCTGAAAGCAAGATAAGCACCACAACCCCATAGTTGCCTTTGACTGGACTTAAACATCCAGGGGTCCTTTACCGTTTTACTTTGAAGGGGGTGCATTGCATTAAACCAAGTGCTGAATGAGTCCCAATCTGTACTATTGCAAGGGTGGTTGAAATGCAGCTCACCATTGCATCTGAGTGCTGTTCATGGAGGAACGTTAAAGGGCTCAATCTATCCAAAGTTCAGCACCTGAACATCCCATTGATTTCTGCGGGATTTGTGAAGTTCTTAGCTTTTGTGCCCAAAATCCATTGCTCTGCTCCTTTCTCTCTTAAATGACAAGATGTTTATAAAGGTAAAGGGACCCCTGACCATTAGGTCCATTCGTGGCCGACTCTGGGGTTGTGGCACTCATCTCGCTTTACTGGCCGAGGGAGATGGCGTTCAGCTTCCGGGTCATGTGGCCAGCATGACTAAGCCGCTTCTGGTGAACCAGAGCAGCGCACGGAAACGCCGTTTACCTTCCCGCCGGAGTGGTATCTATTTATCTACTTGCACTTTGACATGCTTTCGAACTGCTAGGTTGGCAGGAGCAGGGACCGAGCAACGGGAGCTCACCCTGTTGCGGGGATTCGAACTGCCGACCTTCCGATTGGCAAGCCCTAGGCTCAGTGGTTTAGACCACAGCGCCACTCGCGTCCCTAAGATGTTTATACCATCTTTTTAAATCTGCCATGAACCTCAGTGAGGTCATCTGCCTGCCTGTGCCTCCTTCCCTACCGCTGTGTTTCATGCTGCATTTTTGCATTGCCATATATACCACGGAGAGGATGGGGTTGTCTGTACCCATTTCACATTCCCTGAATTGTTTCTCCCACTTGCAAACCACAATTCCAGTTCCACGAAGCTGTCGTCTGCCCGTGGGCAGTGGCTGTCTGAAGTGTACACACCTCAGCTTACCCATGGCTTACCTTTTCAAATTGGTTCGAGGAAAAACATATCAAACAGGGGTATTCAAACGCTGGCTGAACCAAGAAGCTATGGTTTTAAAACAGAAAGACAACTCGCTCATTGGGGTGACCAGTTTTTGGATAAAGTTTTTAAGAAAGAAGAAGAAATTTCTGACTATGGATTCACTTTTCTCACACTTCTGGCACCTCTGGCAATGTAGGACTGTGTCCATTCTTTAAAATGGAAGAGATTTCTCAAAGGTATATTAGTAAAGATAAAGGGACCCCTGACCATTAGGTCCAGTCATGACAAACTCTAGGGTTGCGGCACTCATCTCGCTTTATTGGCCGAGGGAGCCAGCGTACAGCTTCCGGGTCATGTGGCCAGCATGACTAAGCCACTTCTGGCGAACCAGAGCAGCGCATGGAAACGCCGTTTACCTTCCCGCCAGAGTGGTACCTATTTATCTACTTGCACTTTGACGTGCTTTCAAACTGCTAGGTGGGCAGGAGCAGGGACTGAGCAACGGGAGCTCACCCCGTCGCAGGGATTCGAACCACCGACCTTCTGATCGGCAAGTCCTAGGCTCTGTGGTTTAACCCACAGCGCCACCCACTTCCGTTTTCAAAGGTAAATTATTGCAACTTTTATTTGGTGATGCGATATAGTATTAGTATCTTTAGTGTTGTTGTTTTTTTTGGGAGAAGAGGAGATTAGTAGCTAGCTATGCAGCATGTAATAAAAATTCTTCCCAAAGGAGACAGATATAGCCACCATTCTCAGGTGGGACACTTTTACTGTTTACTAACGATGATGATCCACCGTTATAGCGGAGAGGGATTAGGCAAAGCGGGCAGCATTTGTCTGGGTCAGTGAGTTGATGTTGCCTTCCTTGTTTTCATTGCGTTATTCAGTTCATTGGTAAGGTTTATTGCACATACTCGTCATATTAACTGTTCCTCTTACGGTTGCTTGACTCAGCAGCCAAGAATGGCCGCAGAAGTCATTATGCTTCCTGGAGACCTGGCAGGAGTCCACTGTGGAATTCACGATAAAGATGGCCTTTTGGTTTCCTAACTGCATTCAGGAAGAGCAAAAAGAAAAAAGGCCCCTGCTCTGTCAAAACTTTGCCCTGAAAAACATGGTCAAACTATTTATGTATGCAAAAACAGCAGCCTTAATCCTGTACAGTGGTACCTCGGGTTACATACGCTGCAGGTTACATACGGTTCAGGTTACAGAGTCCGCTAACCCAGAAATAGTACCTCGGGTTAAGAACTTTGCTTCAGGATGAGAACAGAAATCGGGCTCTGGTGGTGCGGCGGCAGCAGGAGGCCCCATGAGCTAAAGTGGTGGTTCAGGTTAAAAACGGACCTCCGGAACGAATTAAGTACTTAACCCGAGGTACCACAGTACTCACAGAAATGAAATGGAAAGAATGCGGATCCTCCAAGTGTCCCTGTTTTCTAGGGACAGTCCCCAATTTAGAGAAGCCGTCCCATTTTCTGAGTTGATCCCGGAATGTCCCACTTTTCCTTAGGACGTCCTTATTTTCATCAGATAAACGTTGGGGGGGGGGTATGGAGTTCTCCAACACCCGAGCCGCCTTAAGAGAAGTTTTTTAAATGTTTAATGTTTTTTTTTAAAAAAATAGATTTTATTGATACATTAGAACAACAACAAAACAGAAAAAACAAAACAAAAACAATATACAGCAATAAAAAGAAATTAAAAATTAGATAACAATAAAAGTTACACCCAACGAAACTTCAACATTTACACCACATAAATATAAATTACATAAAGTTTTGACTTCCTTCACCCTGATATCAGCTTTTTAATTTCTTTTCAACTGTTGCCTTTGTTATATAATAATAATAATAATGATGATGATGATGATGATGATGATGTTTTTATATATGTTGTAAGCCACCCAGAGTGTCTGGAGGAACCCAGTCAGATGGGTGGGGTATAAATAGTAAAATTATCATTATGGAATGGGACATCCCTATTTTCACCAGAGAAATGTTCACAGGTATGAGAAGAAGTACCAACCAAGGAATAATGACTTCAAAAGTTAACAGACTGTGTGGAAACAGCAAAACCGACAGCAAAAATAAGAGATAAAAGAGACGAACTGTTTAAGGAATAGATTCAGCTGTGTTGGTATGATGCAGTCGAAATACCGGTGTATAAAAAAATAAAAATATTGTCCAGTAGCACCTTAGAGACCAAGTTCGTTTGTTCTTGGTATAAGCTTTTGTGTGCATGCACACTTCTTCAGATAAGGAATAGTGGAGACTATCTGAAGAACTGCTATAGTCAAATGAAAACGCTGGCAGGGTTCAAATTATGAGCAGCAGAGTGGATACAACCATAAGTGAAATAGAGGATATTTGTATTAATATGTTATATAAAGCAGTTGGTACAGGGTGGGGACAGAAACACAACGCAGGTAAGGGTGGGAAGTCAATTTTTAAAAGAAAAATGTATATTGAATTTTAAGTAAATTTGTAAAAGTTTTCGAAATTAATAAAAACATTATGGGAAGGGGAAGGGGGGGGAGAGAACTCTGTTTCTCAGTGGAGTAGCTCTGCATTGTGCTTCCTTTTCTGCCCACGTGCATAAGAATGGCCGCTGGCAGGTGGCTGAGGAGTTGTCTGAATAGCTGCAATTGTCTGGATGTCAAAGGGATGAGGCAGCAAGCAGAATCGGGAATTAAAAAGATGGTGGGTGATGCCAAAGTGGGAGGGGAGGCGGGGGTGGTGGAGTTCGGCTCAGTGAATTAGCCACCTCCTTCAAAGACACCCCTCCTTTTATCTCTGCCAGTTACACCATCTTGGCATCTAGGGAGGCATCTAGGAGTCTTCCATAAGTGATGCTAGCGAGCTATTTGGGGGCCCCTAGAGATGTATTGGGATGTGGGTGGCACTGTGGTCTAAACCACAGAGCCTAGGGCTTGCCGATCAGAAGGTCGGCGGGTCGAATCCCCGCGACGGGGTGAGCTCCTGTTGCTCGGTCCCTGCTCCTGCCCACCTAGCAGTTTGAAAGCACGTCAAAGTGCAAGTAGATAAATAGGTACCACTCCGGCGGGAAGGTAAACAGTGTTTCCGTGTGCTGCTCTGGTTCGCCAGAAGCGGCTTAGTCATGCTGGCCACATGACCCGGAAGCTGTACGCCGGCTCCCTTGGCCAATAAAGTGAGATGAGTGCCGCAACCCCAGAGTCGGTCACAACTGGACCTAATGGTCAGGGGTCCCTTTACCTTTTAGAGATTTATTGGGATGCAGGTGGCACTGTGGTCTAAACCACTGAGCCTAGGGCTTGCCGATCAGAAGGTCAGCGGTTCAAATCCCCGCGACAGGGTGAGCTCCCGTTGCTCGGTCCCTGCTCCTGCCAACCTAGCAGTTCGAAAGCACGTCAAAGTGCAAGTAGATATATAGGTACCGCTCCGGCGGGAAGGTAAACGGCGGCTTCAGGATGAGAACAGAAATTGCGCGGCGGCAGTGTGGTGGCAGCGGGAGGCCCCATTAGCTAAAGTGGTACCTCAGGTTAAGAACAGTTTCAGGTTAAGAACACACGTCTGGAACGAATTAGGTTCTTAACCCGAGGTACCACTGTACTTTTGTAAACCAAGAAATCTTCAATAAAAATATGTTTAAAAACCAAAAACTATAGTTACCAGGATACTTTGGTGGAGGAAGTCATGTGCTTCAAATACGCTTTAAATGTATGTTGTGGGTACCAGCCACAGACTGAGAAGACCCAGGTTAAAATCCCATGTCCATCATGAAGTTCTCTCTGGTTAGCTCTGTCCAAGCCAGAATTTCTCGGCCTAACATTCTCCACTGGTTTGCTGTGAAGATAAAATGGGAGCATCTATTTGTTAAGAGTGCTTTGGAGGAAGGGCTGTATATATACAATTTTATTTTTTAAAAATTCCCATCAAGTCTACATGACACATAGCACTGTCTCGGCTTTTGTTGACTATGTGAAGAATTGTCTGGGAAAAGGCATCAAGCTACCTCCATTGAGCCCAAGTCGAAGAGGAGAAACTGTTCAAACTGCTGAGGTTGGCACTGCCCTTGGCACTAAAATAATTGGTTAATCAGTGCCTTGCACTACTTGCCTGACAAGTTTGGCAAAGGGTTTCCATGAAACCCCTTAGGAAAATAATAATTATATGCCAAGAAAGGGTTTAGCATGCACCCTTTGGTTTTTGTGGCATCCGAGCCAGAACATTTGCTATTTCTCCCTTCGTCATGTTAGGTGTCAAATTGCTACCCACTCCTGGTGCTTCTCTGGCTATGTACACACCACATGTTTAAAGCTTCGCCCACCCCACCCTGAATCCTGGAAACTGTAGTTTACTCCTCACAGAGCTATAGTTCCCAGCACCCTTAACAACCTGTCATTCCCCGATTTTTTGGAGAAAGTAATGTGCTTAAAATGTGTTTTACACATACCATGTGTAGGCAGCTTTTGACTTCTAGGGAGTTCCTGCTGACCTCTATGAAGGGAGCCTCTTTTCTTTTTTTTTAATAAATCTTTTTTATTTAAATTTAAATTTGAACAATAAACATCATCATCACCATTTAGGATTTCCTGGATCGTTTGACTCCCCTCCACCCTTCCATGGTAATGATTTTCAATCTTTTTCCACTGTTTCCCTTATTTTCTCTATTTTTCTTAGTTAGTTTTTAGTACATTACAAACATTACTAAAGTTTTTAGTTGTTTACAGTGTTCTCTTAAGTACATTGTGATTTTTCCCCATCCCTTCTCAAAGGTCTTCTCTTCCTGGTTTCTGATTTTCCTGGTCAATTTTGCCATTTCGGCATAGTCTCCTTACATTTCCAACATACATTTGAAGCAGTTCCATACATCTTTGCTCGTTTTATAGGTGTTAAATACCACCGGTACATCATTTTCATGAAAAGGGAGCCTCTTTTCACGCGGTTGTTGGAAGCCCTGAGGCATTCTTGGCACTGTCAGGGCAAGACTTTGAGGAAAGAGCTAAGGGCGAGACTCAATAAAATGAGGAGGGCCCCCCTGCAAGACACTAGGGCCGACTTACCACATCTTGCTTTTTTGTGTTGTGTCCCAGTTGTGTACCAGTTGGGCTGGCACCCTGGGCCAGGTTCCTCTTCCACTTCCTTGCGTGTCCTGCCAATTCACGACATGAATGGACAATTCATGCCATTAGCCAATGTAAACAGGATGGGAGCAAGTTGAATAGTCCCCTGCATTGTGAATCTTTGAGGGGATGTTTGCATGGGGCGAGCTCCTGTTGCTTGGTCCCTGCTCCTGCCAACCTAGCACGTCAAAGTGCAAGTAGATAAATAGGTACCAGTCTGGCGGGAAGGTAAACGGTGTTTCCGTGCACTGCTCTGGTTCGCCAGAAGCGGCTTAGTCATGCTGGCCACATGACCCAGAAGCTGTCTGCAGACAAACGCCGGCTCCCTCGGCCAGTAAAGTGAGATGAGACCACAACCCCAGAGTCGTCCACGACTGGACGTAACGGTCAGGGGACCCTTTACCTTTTTACTTTACAGAGAGCTTGGAGACTCCTGTAGCACACATTGCTAAAACTGAAAGCTGGTGGCCGGGGAGACATGTAAGACAAAAGTCCAGTGTCTAAAACTACTTCAGCTTCAGCTTCTACTTTGGTGATCCCTCATAGCCAAGATTGTCTTGCAGAAGCACGGTTTTAACAGTGAGTCCGTAAGTGACTGTGGAGGCCAATTCTGGATCCACATGTCCTTCCACAGTGGAGACATAGGTTTCCAGGCAGGAGTTGAGCATGGTGAGGGTTTGCCAAGTGTGCCTTCCTCTTAGCACGTTTCTCCCTTTTGTCCTGAGTTCGAGCGTCTTCGAAGTCCATGACACCTTTGGTAAAGGCTCTTCTCCAATTAGTAATGTTTGTAATGTACTAAAAACTAACTAAGAAAAATAGAGAAAAAAAACAGGCCAGTGTTTCCCAGTTGTCGGTGTTTATACTACATTTTTTTAGATTTGCCTTGAGAGAGTCTTTAAACCTCTTTTGTTTACCACCAGCATTACACCTTCCATTTTTAAGTTTGGAATAGAGTAGTTGCTTTGGAAGACAATAATCAGGCATCCGCACAACATGACCAGTCCAAACAAGTTGATGTTGAAGACTCATTGCTTCGACACTGGTGATCTTTGCTTCTTCCAGTACACTGGTGTTAGTTCGCCTGTCTTCCCAGATGAATTTTCGGATACACCGTTGATGGAATCTTTCGAGGAGTTGGAGATGGCGTTTAGAAGTGGTCCACGTTTTACAAGCATAAAGTAAGGTAAGGTGAGTAGTACAACTTCGGCTACACCAAAGAAAAGGACCCCTGACCATTAGGTCCAGTCATTACCGACTCTGGGGTTGCGGTGCTCATCTCGCTTTATTGGCCGAGGGAGCCGGCATACAGCTTCCGGGTCACGCAGCCAGCATGAGTAAGCTGCTTCTGGCGAACCAGAGCAGTGCAGGGAAACGCCGTTTACCTTCCCACCAGAGTGGTACCTATTTATCTACTTGCACTTTGAGGTGCTTTTGAACTGCTAGGTTGGCAGGAGCAGGGACCGAGCAACGGGAGCTCACCCCGTCGTGGAGATTCGAACTGCCGACCTTCTGATCGGCTAGTCCTAGGCTCTGTGGTTTAACCCACAGCGCCACACTACTCAGGGTCATAAGAAGGTTCGGCACTTGGCGGCTCCTCTCCACGCCAGCAAAACTCTCTGAAAAGTGGGGGATGCTGGAGCACGGAGGAGAAGCTGAGCAGATTTCTACTCCCTTGTAACTCAGAGCGTCTTGTGGTGCAGGCAGGCTCTCTGCTCCTACTATCAGCTCCCACAGCATCATCATAATTAAAGAAGGGAGCAGGTTCCAGCAGTCTGGAAGTTAATTGCAGGACAATTTGTTTTGGGTATAGCAGCCTTGAGGCAAGCAGGGCCAGCCCAAGACAGTTTGGCACCTAAGGCGACAGACGAGGAACTGTGGCACAAATCCCACAGTAATGAATATGATAGTGAATCACTAGTGAAAACATTTGGCACCCTTTAAAAGGTACCTGAAATCCGCCAAGAGGCTGGAGAAGTCAGCGACTGGGTAGCTAAATTGTATATATTATTTCAATATTGTATATTGAAATAATAATAATAATAATAATAATAATAATAATAATAATAATAATAATTTATACCCCCGCCCTCCCCAGCCAAGACTGGGCTCAGGGCGGCTAACACCAGGTATAAAAACTTGATTAAAATACAACTTAAAAACAAGATTAAAATACAACATTAAAATGCAGCCTCATTTCAATCAAAAACCTTTTGGGGATGAAAATGTCAAATCTTCACCAAGGCCAACTATCCAGACTGGTCCTACGTGGGCCAGAAAATAGCCAGGGAAGTCCCCAAATATGAGTTCCATCACAGAAGGAGAAAGGAAAAAGGAAAGAGGGGATCAAGTTGATTCCAAGCCAAAGGCCAGGCGGAACAACTTTGTCTTACAGTCCATGTGGAAAGAAATCAGATCCTGCAGGGCCCTGGTCTCATGAGACAGAGCTGTTAAGTTGTGGGTGAACATATCAGACGACACAGCGATTCTTCAAACAGCTCTTGTTTATTCACAGGCCAGAACAGAACTGAACTGAAGGGTTCAGCCAGCCTGCTTATATAGAGCTCCACTACAACGCAACAGTAACAACTTTCTATAACTAGCCAATCACTGAACGTCACTTTCAATCCCCTATTTGCATATGTGGACCTGAGTGAAAACTATCTACAGTATCCCCCTACTGGCCCAGGGTGAGAACTTCAGTACATAACAAGAGTGTTCCACCAGGCCACAGCCAGTGTTGAAAAGGCCCTGGTTCTGGTTGAGGGCAGGGGTGGGGAGCCTCGGGACAAATTTAGCCCATTTTGGCATGCCAGGTCATTTTCCCCAGACTATGCCCACCTGCCCCCAAACCGGACAGCGGCATGTGACGTCAGGTCCGGTGCAGGTACACAGATGGATCGTGCATCTAGAAAGTAGGATTGAACTGTCTGTGTGTCAGCTGGAGTGAAGGCAGTTCAGTTCTCCTTGGTCACTGTCTCTCAACACCCCTGCGGGACAATGCTGACAGTAAGGCACTCCTTGTCGGGTGGGATGTGAGATAAGGATTGCTGGGCTTCCTCCAGCAAAAACGTTTCCCACAGCAGCTTACAAAAATTAGCAGTAAAGTTTCATCACATTTTGAACATAGCTTTGCTTAAAAAAAAAGTTATCTAAACAAATTCAAGCATCGAGTCAACCAGTCGAAGAAGACACGTTGCAGGAAAATGGTACTGTTTTTCGCAATGGGCAAGGAAACTCTCGGGCCTTTCTTCTGCTCCTGTGTCACACTGGAGAGAACTATGGAGGTAATAAAATACATGCATTATTGAGAAAATAGAAATGGCAGACTCTTGGACGACTGTGCCAAAAAGGCTTCTGCTGTTTGTTTGTTTGTTTTAAAGTGGGTTATTTTCTTATAACAGATTCAGCAAAGCACTTTAATCCACTTTAATTGTATAAACCTAAATTTGTGGTTGGGACGCGGGTGGCGCTGTGGGTTAAACCACAGAGCCTCGGACTTGCTGATTAAAAGGTTGGCAGTTCAAATCCCTGTGACGGGGTGAGCTCCCGTTGCTCGGTCCCTGCTCCTGCCAACCTAGCAGTTCGAAAGCATGTCAAAGTGCAAGTAGATAAATAGGTACCACTCTGGCGGGAAGGTAAACGGCGTTTCCGTTTGCTGCTCTAGTTCGCCAGAAGCGGCTTAGTCATGCTGGCCACATGACCCGGAAGCTGTACGCCGGCTCCCTTGGCCAATAAAGCGAGATGAGCACCGTAACCCCAGAGTCGGTCACGACTGGACCTAATGGTCAGGGGTCCCTTTACCTTTACCTAAATTTGTGGTATGTGTTGGAATCCATCTCGAAAAATGGTCTGGAGTCATCACAATGAAGACGGTGAACGTAATGGGAAAGGTTTTCGAACATGCAAAAAGGAATGCACACGTTATGGTTGTTGTTATTGTTTATATTCCATTGGTTGCAGCCAACTAAGGTGCATTCCAAGTAGATCCAATTAAATTAATCCGAGCTAGGGTTGCCATATGTCCGGAATTTTCCAGACATAGCTGTCAATCAGCCGTCAGAAGCAGTGTCCGGGCAGAAATAACTGAAACGTCCAGGAAAATCTGGACATATGGCAACCCATGTCGGCAGTGTCCTTTTTGGTGGTTTTCATTAAAAATAGCTCCAAAAAATCATGTATGGTTTTTTTTGAGATTTTGCAAAAAGAAGCAGCGACTTCAGGCAAACTATAAAAAGTCCAACGACTTTTCACTTTTTGAAATACGGCAATCCCATCCAAGTCAGTCATGTGCATTAATTTCAATGGGACTTCTCTAAGATTAGCACTGGATGCAGGCCCTTTATCTTTTGCTTCTCTCATTAGGCCGGAAAAATGCCTCCAGCAACTGGTTAGCTTTGAGCTATGTGCTCAGGGAAGATTTCTTGAAAATGATCTCTTAATTGTCATGGTGCTTCCTGCCAGACAGATGGCTGGCTTATTACTGTACACCTTTCACTAGAAGTGAATCTCTTGAAAGTGGCTCTCTTACTTAGTGGTGTGGGAAACATTAATATCTCCTCTGCAAAGGGGAGTTTGATACTTTTTGTACTCAAGCCTAACTAGCCCCATCTCTTAAAATAAATAAAAATGCTGATAGCATCACATGCAACAGCTGGATGAGAGGAAGAAGATGCTTCTGCCAGATGTTGTTTCTCAGAAAGGAAGTTACCTAGATTTGAGCAGTAACAAGCTGTTCAAATTTGCAGATGACACCAAACTGGGAGGGGTGGCTAACACCCCAGAGGACAGGATCACACTTCAAAACGACCTTGACAGATTAGAGAACTGGGCCAAAACAAACAAGATTAATTTTAACAGGGAGAAATGTAAAGTATTGCACTTGGGCAAAAAAAATGAGAGGCACAAATACAAGATGGGTGACACCTGGCTTGAGAGCAGTACATGTGAAAAGGATCTAGGAGTCTTGGTTGACCACAAACTTGACATGAGCCAACAGTGTGACGCGGCAGCTAAAAAAGCCAATGCAATTCTGGGCTGCATCAATAGGAGTATAGCATCTAGATCAAGGGAAGTAATAGTGCCACTGTATTCTGCTCTGGTCAGACCTCACCTGGAGTACTGTGTCCAGTTCTGGGCACCACAGTTAAAGAAGGACACTGACAAACTGGAACGTGTCCAGAGGAGGGCAACCAAAATGGTCAAAGGCCTGGAAACGATGCCTTATGAGGAACGGCTAAGGGAGCTGGGCATGTTTAGCCTGGAGAAGAGGAGGTTAAGGGGTGATATGATAGCCATGTTCAAATATATAAAAGGATGTCACATAGATGAGGGAGAAAAGGTTGTTTTCTGCTGCTCCAGAGAAGCGGACACGGAGCAATGGATCCAAACTACAAGAAAGAAGATTCCACCTAAACATTAGGAAGAACTTCCTGACAGCAAGAGCTGTTTGACAGTGGAATTTGCTGCCAAGGAGTGTGGTGGAGTCTCCTTCTTTGGAGGTCTTTAAGCAGAGGCTTGACAACCATATGTCAGGAGTGCTCTGATGGTGTTTCCTGCTTGGCAGGGGGTTGGACTCGATGGCCCTTGTGGTCTCTTCCAACTCTATGATTCTATGATTCTATGATTCTACTTATCTCCTTGGCTCGGGGGGTCGCATAACTAACTGCATACCCTCCAACGTGTCTCCAATGAAAATGGGGGGGGGGGCAGACAGGGTTAAAACTGCAAGGAAACAAATCAGGTAAGACGTTGTCATGGGACAAGAATCTTGTTCTGGATTAGCCACACATGCCAGGCTTATGCTGAGATTTGCTCCTGCTTGGCTAATTGCCTTGCCCGTGAAATTGCAGTTTACCTTTTTAATTCTTCAAAGTGATGCTTCTGTTCCTGTTTTCCACCCAGCAAGGAACCTGTGTGTTTCGCCTAAGGATGGAGACAGACTTGGGAAACAGCCGCTGCTTATATTTTCAGAGGGCTGCTCCAGACACCCTGCTTATTGAGCATTCGTGCTACACAAAGTCTCCGCCAAGCTAAGCAGTTGGCTCCTTACCTCTCTCGCCCTGACCTAGCCACTGTGATCCACACGATGGTCACCTCCAGACTGGATTATTGTAACTCACTCTACATGGGGCTGCCCTTGAGACTGACCCAGAAACTCCAGCGGGTGCAGAATGCCGTGGCGAGACTCCTTACGGGGTCTTCGTTATGAGATCACATTCACCCGGTGCTATATCAGCTGCGCTGGCTCCCGGTGGGGTACAGGATCAGGTTTAAGGTGGTGATTCTAACCTTTCAAGCCCTATACGGCCTAGGACCCTTGTACCTACGGGACTACCCTCTGTTGGTATGTCCCACGGAGGAACTTACGGTCTTCAAACAAAAACATCTTGGAGGTCCCAGGCCACAGAGAGGTTAGGCTGGCCTCAACCAGAGCCAGGGCTTTTTCGGCTGTGGCTCCGATCTGGTGGAACGCTCTGTCACAAGAGACCAGGGCTCTGCGGGACTTGACATCTTTCCGCAGGGCCTGCAAGACAGAGCTGTTCCACCAGGCCTTTGGTCAGGGCACAGCCTGACTCCCTCCTTTGGCTATCTTCACAGAACTTTAGCCTAATGGTTGCCATCATTTTGAGTTGAATTAATTTTATAATGAAATGATTTTAGAATGTTGTACTATTTTATTGTTGTTAGCCGCCCTGAGCCTAGCTTCGGCTGGGGAGGGCAGGATATAAATAAAATTTATTATTATTATTATTATTACATGGAGGTTAGACCAGGTCTGGTCTTTATGGGTTGTGATTTGTTTGTGGGGAGGTTATACGAGACGGAACGGTCACCCTGATTTGCTTCTGTGCTGTTTATAAGATCTTCTCCTTAATCAATCACCCTACACTTTCTAGTGCATCTCCACGCCATTTTCCTAACTGCAGCAAGTCTGATGTTCATTTGTTTTCAAGTGGATTTGTGGCACCGGGTCGGCAGAACAGGAGCCTAAATTAACGCTGCAAAGCTAAATTTCCAGTATGCATTTGAATTCCTCCGCCGAATGAATCAGTCATTTCCATGCTGCTGCTTCTAGGCACCCTTCCTGCAACCCGATACCTGCATAGCATCTAAAAGGGCCTCATTTGAATGCCTACTTCCTCCTTTCCTCTTAACACTGTGACCAGATGCAAAGTCTGTGGCTTCAAGATCTGCCAAAAATACATTTCTTTCTCCCCAATTACTTTCTTCACCTATCCCAGTGGTTTTCAACCAGTTTGCCGTGGCATCCTGGGGTGCCTTGAAGGATGGTCAGGCGTGCCGTGGACAACACTGGCCTCTGTCTCTCTTTCCTTCCCTCCCTTCTCTGATGCCTTCTCATGTCTCTGCCCATAGCTGTCATCTTACTGATTTGAAAATAAGGGACCAGCAGCCTTGAAAATAAGGGATCAGCAGCCAAAATAAGGGATTTTCCAAGGAGCACAGTAATGTTCAACTTCTGAGCCCCTCCGAGCCAAAGGCAGAAAGCCCAGCCAGCAGCCAAACGAAGCCTCAAGCGGTGGTTCCCACAGCGCAGCAACCCGGCAAAGGGGATGCAGCAAGGAAAACCACTGTCATCTCTCTGCTGGGAAGCACTGAGCAATGGCAAGTCCCCAGGCAACGCGGCCGATTTGATTGGCACAAGGCATGCAAGCTCCACCCCCCAGTCGTTCTTTGACTCCTCATTGGGTGAGCAATGCAGCCAAGCAACACAGTTGGAGCCTCCCTCCTCCCTGGCTGGCAGGGAGGGAGGGAGAGGAGCTGCTTCCTTTGAAACCAGGGAAATTTAAGGGACATCATCAATAAGGGACAGCAGCGGGACACGGTGCTGGGATAAGGGACTTTCCCGCCAAATAAGGGACGGTTGGCAGCTATGTCTCTGCCTCCCAAAGGCGTCTGCGGGTTCTTGCGGGCACACACGCTAAACCCTGTCTGTGGTGCCTACCCTTTCCCCAAAGAATGAGACAAGAGACCAGAGTATGGGTTCAAATTGGCCACAACTTTATTGAGCTTCAGAAGTGGGAAACTTGTTCTTTTTTCAATAAATGAAACTTGGCACAGGCCTTGGCAGGTAACCCTCTCAGCCCATGAAATATACTCGGAATCGAGAGTGGATTTCATGCTATTTATTCAGCTCATAGTGGTGAGGAGGAATGGAAGTTAACCCAGAATGTCTGCTTTATATACATTATTTACACAATGGGCCCCACGTGATTGGCTAATTCCGGAATTCTCCTGTAGGCCAATCAGGTTGTGGATTCCCTTCCATCTGGAGCTCGATTGGGTGGCTCCTGTGGACCAATCAGACTGCTGCATTCTGAATTGTATTGTTTTAGGACCAATCAGACTGCTGCATTATGAATCCTATTTTTCTAGAACCAATCAGACTGCTGCATTTTGAATCCTGTTCCACTCAGTACATAACAGCCCGTCTGGCTGAGGATATGCAGGCAGATGAGGTCCAGTGAGAGGGGACTGTAAAGCACAAACTTACCCAGCATGCCCTTCCACTAACCTTGTCCCGGGAGTTTGACCTACATGCCGCCGCTCTAGGGTCAGGGACTCCCAGTTTTTGCCCTTTAACGGGCCCTGAAAGCGCCACCACATGGGAAAGGAGCATGAATGCATCCCCCCCAACTTGATGTTAGACTAAAGGCGGCAGCCATTTTGAACGCGGTGATCTCGTGCCATTTTGCTCCGCAATTTCCTCCTGAAAAAGAGCCTTTTCTGGGGCCGTGATATTGCATGGCGCCGCAAAACACCCATTTTGCAAATAGTCCTTAAATTTCTTCCAGTCTTCTTCCACCGTCTCCTCTCCCCGGTCTCGGATTCTGCCAGTCATCTCGGCCAGTTCCATATAGTCTATCAGTTGCATCTGCCATTCTTCCAGTGTGGGTAGATCTTGGGTTTTCCAATGCTTAGCGATGAGTATCCTTGCTGCTGTTGTTGCATACATAAAAAATGTTCGATCCTTCTTTAACACCCCTTGGCCAACAATACCCATGCAATTTCTGTTCTCATCCTGAAGCAAAGTTCTTAACCTGAGATACTATTTCTGGGTTAGCGGAGTCTGTAACCTGAAGCGTATGTAACCCGAGGTACCACTGTACACTTTAATGCGTACACAGCCCCAGCAAAAGGTGCCTCCTCAAAGGAAACTAAAATTATTCTTCAAAATATTGTTATTATCTAGGGCCCTAAGGCATTTCCTAGCAACCTGGAGCCCTCCAGATGTTTTGGACAACAAACTGCTTTTGAGATGTGTGCTTTCAGGGTAAGCGCTATATAAATTTTATTAAATAAATTCCAAGCAGACCTGGGCAGCACTGACAGGGACTGCTTGGAAGAGGGGTCAGCAACGTTTTTCAGCCGTGGGCTGGTCCACTGTCCCTCAGACCGTGTGCGGGGCCGGACTATATTTTGAAGAAAAAAATGAACGCATTCCTATGCCCCACAAATGACCCAGAAATGCATTTTAAATAAAAGCACACATTCTCCTCATGTAAAAACACCAGGCAGCCCCCACAAATAACCCAGAGATGCATTTTAAATAAAAGCACACATTCTACTCATGTAAAAACACCAGGCAGCCCCCACAAATAACCCAGAGATGCATTTTAAATAAAAGCACACATTCTACTCATGTAAAAACACCAGGCAGCCCCCACAAATAACCCAGAGATGCATTTTAAATAAAAGCACACATTCTACTCATGTAAAAACACGCTGACTCCTGGACCGTACGTGGGCCGGATTGAGAAGGCGATTGGCCCACATCTGGCCCACGGGCCTTAGGTTGCCTACCCCGACCTATGCAATTAAAGGTTGACTGTCCATCTGTCTCTCCTCCCCTGTAATTGAGAAGTGTGTACATTGCAGATGCTTCAAAATAGAGATTGTCAGTGCTTTTTTTCTGGGGATAAGTGTTATGTACTGCAGTTCTCACCCTGTGCCAGCAGGGAGATACTGTAAATAGGTTTCACTCAGGTCCACATATGCAAATAAGGGATTGAAAGTGACGTTCAGTGATTGGATAGTTACAGAAAATGGTTACTGTTGCGTTGTAGTGGAGCTCAATATAAGCAGGTTGGCTGAACCCTTCAGCTCAGTTCTGTTCTGGCCTGTGAATAAACAAGAGCTGTTTGAAGAATCGCTGTGTCGTCTGATACGTTCACCCACAACTTAACAGTATGCATAACCCTAAACATTTTGTGAATCTTTGTACTTTTGCGCTTTAACTGTTTAGCTGCAACCCAAATGTTTCTAAGCACCTGATTCCTGTGTTGCAGCCAAAAGCTGGTGCTTTTTGACTTTGGCATCTTTTTCCTGCTGGCAAACCCAAGCAGCTTTTCCAAACCCGGAAATGACGCTCAATTGATTTTTTCCCAAACCTGTAGAAAGCTAGGAGCCCTCTTAGATGCAGCTCCATATGATCTCCACTGCGTGACTTAATCCAATCTCTGGCACACACCCGCCAAGCCAGAGAAAACAAACTCTAGACTGCCTTCCTTTTAATTCTTTTTTTGCCCACCCTGATCTTCCTTTTGCTGGGAAAATATCTCATTCAGGCTGCTTACTGAAGAAGGCCTTGGAGGAGGAAACTGGAGGCAAGAGAACATCCTCTTGGGTCATAAAATATGAGGAGTAACCGCCCCCCACGCCAAATCTTACTCTTGGCTGCCCTGCGGCTTTTAATTAATATAGATTGTATCTATATCCATTAGAATGGTGGATAATACTGGAAAGAATTCCATCTCAGTGGGGTTTATGGCCCCCTTCCCTCAAGTCATTTCCAGATAAGAGATTATAATTGTTGCCGGAGTTTGCCTGGATCAGTGTGGTTCAAACAGCAGTAATCCACTGTTGCAAATGTGGGGCTCTATTTATTCAGGGAACAAATTGAAAAACAGGAGGCAAAGAAACGCCTGGTCATGTTAATTGGAAAGAAGACAATCCTTCACATTATAAAGTAGAATAATTATATAGTGCAAACACAGCTGCGGTTTGAGACCCTTAATCTGATTACTAAAGTGTTAGCAAGTAGAGTTTCCTCTGAGGAGCGACACACACATTCGGGGTGTCCCTTTCCTGGCTTGCGAGAATGAGACATCAGCTGCATAAATGAAATAAATTACATTTAAATGAAGTACAGTCCCTCTGGGAGTAGGGCCGCTGCTAGCCTGTTCAAGAGAACGCGACAACCCCAAAGTGAGGAACGTGCTTCTCAAGGGTTGGAAATTAAAAGGAAATGTTGTTGTTGTTGTTTAGTCCTGTCCCACTCTTCGTGACCCCCTGGACCAGAGCATGCCAGGCACTCCTGTCTTCCACTGTCTCTCGTAGTTTGGTCAAACTCATGCTGGTAGCTTCAAGAACACTGTCCAACCATCTCATCCTCTGTTGTCCCCTTCTCCTTGTGCCCTCCATCTTTCCCAACATCAGGGTCTTTTCCAGAGAGTCTTCTTTTCTCATGAGGTGGCCAAAGTCTTGGAGCCTCAGCTTCAGGATCTGTCCTTCCAGTGAGCACTCAGGGCTGATTTCCTTCAGAATGGATAGGTTTGATCTTCTTGCAGTCCATGGGACTCTCAAGAGTCTCCTCCAGCACCATAATTCAAAAGCATCAATTCTTCGGCGATCAGCCTTCTTTATGGTCCAGCTCTCACTTCCACACATCACTACTTGTTGTCTTTGTCCACGGAGTTTTCTTGGCAGGGATACTGGAGTGCCTTGCCGGTTCCTGCTCCAGGTTCCTGCTCCAGTTTGGTCAAAACTCACCACTATGACCTGTATCTTGGGTGGGCCTGCACGACATAGCTCATAGCTTCTCTGAGTTATTCAAGCCCCTTCGCCACGGCAAGGCAGTGATCCATGAAGGGGTACAAGGAAATAGTTGCTTCTAATGCAGACGTTTGCCGGCATTCAGTTTTGCAAAGTTTTCTACAGGGATGGGGAACATGCAGCCGTCCTGTTGCTGCTGGGCTGCACACCCCATCACCCCTGACTGTTGGCCATTCTGTCCAAGGGCTGATGGGAGTTGGAGCCCATCAACATCTAGAGGGCCCCATTTCTGGTCATGGAGAACATGATGTTATTACATTATAAAAGCTAGCCAGGTCTCAGCCTGTTTGGTACCTGGACTGGAGAGTGCTTGGGAGCTGCATGTAAGCCACTCTGAGTTACGCAGGTGGCGCTGTGGTCTAAACCACTGAGCCTATTGGGCTTGCTGATCAGAAGGTTGGCGGTTCAAATCCCCGCAACGGGGTGAGCTCCTGTTGCTCTGTTCCAGCTCATGCCAACCTAGCAGTTCGAAAGCACGCCAGTGCAAGTAGATAAATAGGTACCACTGCGGCAGGAAGGTAAATGGTGTTTCTGTGCGCTCTGGTTTCCGCCACGGTGTTCCGTTGTGCCAGAAGCGGTTTAGTCATCCTGGCCATGTGATCTGGAAAGCTGTCTGTGGACAAACAGTGGCTCCCTCAGCCTGAAAGTGAAATGAGCGCCGCAACCCCATAGTCACCATTGACTGGACTTAACCGTCCAGGGGTCCTTTACCTTTTACCTTACCCCAAAGAAGAGGAGGATATAAGAGTTATAATTCATTAATTTGTAAAACACCACTCTTTGTTCAGTGTGCCATACACTCCAACATTTCTCCAATGAAAATAGGGACTTCCTATTCCATCGCTGCTGCTGCTGCTGTTAGTTTTTATATGTAGTGTAAGCTGCCCAGAGTGGCTGGGGAAACCTAGCCAGATGGGCAGGATATTATTTGTGTTTGTTTGTTTGTTTGTTTGTTTGTTTGTTTGTTTATTCATTTATTTATTCATGCTCCACTCGTCTGACTGAGTTGCCCCAGCCACTCTGGGTGGCTTCCAATATATATAAAAACATAATAAAATCTTAAACATAAAAAGCCTTCCCTATACAGGATTGGATGCGGGTGGCGCTGTGGGTTAAACCACAGAGCCTAGGACTTGCCGATCAGAAGGTCAGCGGTTCGAATCCCCATGACGGGGTGAGCTCCCGTTGCTCAGTCCCTGCTCCTGCCAACCTAGCAGTTCGAAAGCACGTCAAGTGCAAGTAGATAAATAGGTACCGCTCCGGCGGGAAGGTAAACGGCGTTTCCGTGCGCTGCTCTGGTTCGCCAGAAGGGCTTAGTCATGCTGGCCACATGACCTGGCTCCCTTGGCCAATAAAGCGAGATGAGCGCCGCAACCCCAGATTCAGTTACGACTGGATCTAATGGTCAGGGTTCCCTTTACCTACAGGATTGCTTCAGACAGCCTGGGGGTTTGCATAACTTCATATCCTCCAACATTTCTCCAATGAAAATACGAACGTCCTAAAGAAAAGCAGGACATTCGGAGATCAAATCTGTAAATTTGGAACAGTCCCTGGGAAAATGGGACATTTTAAGTGTCTGGCTTGCACTCCCACTTAACAATTACATGAAATGTGTGGGATATGGAACAGGGGGTATGTTTCAGAAGTAGTAAGAATTAAAAACCATAAGAAGGGAAAATGAACATATGTCTCATTGGGTTGTGAGCTGATCTTTCTCTCCCAACCAAGGTCCGCACTCATTCTTCTAAGGAAGCTTAGCTTTGGCTAAAGTTATTGTTTCACCAATCCTCTCCTGCCCCCCCCCCCTTCTCTCTTCCATAGCTGAGGTCTCTCTGGTTTCAAAGTCTTTCTGTAATTAGAAGGAACAGCTTAAATCCTGACTTCAAACATAAAGCCACCAATCTGCTATGTAAACAGAGAGCTTGAATGAGCTCCCAGGGGGATCTTTAAAATATGTTATCCTGACCCATGGCGGGAGAGGGGGGGTGGGGAGAGAGAGAGAGCACAAATGTGGAGTAAATCAAGTCCTTTCATTGATGTAGAGCTAGCAAGGAATCAGGCAGATTGCAAGGGTCTCCAGCGCTGTAACAAACAGCTGAAATCGGTCCTGTGTAAAAGCTCAAATGTACAGTGGTACCTCGGGTTAAGTATTTAATTCGTCTGGAGGTCGGTACTTAACCTGAAACTGTTCTTAACCTGAAGCACCACTTTAGCTAATGGGGCCTCCCACTGCTGCCGCGCCGCGGGAGCATGATTTCTGTTTTCATCCTGAAGCAAAGTTCTTAACAAGAGGTACTATTTCTGGGTTAGCGGAGTCTGTAACCTGAAGTATATGTAACCCGAGGTACCACTATATCTGCACCCCAGAAGCATAACTGGAGGAAAGGGTGGGTGGGAAACAGGGTAATTTCAGACCCTCCAAGTGTCCCTGTTTTCCAGGGACGGTCCCAGATTTACAGAAAGCATCCTGGATTCTGATTTGATCCTGGAATGTCCCCATTTTTCTTAAAGGTAAAGGGACCCCTGACCATTTGGTCCAGTCGTGGCCGACTCTGGAGTTGCGGCACTCATCTTGCTTTATTGGCTGAGGGAGCCGGCGTACAGCTTCCAGGTCATGTGGCCAGCATGAGGAAGCCGCTTCTGGTGAACGAGAGCAGCGCATGGAAACACCGTTTACCTTCCCGCCAGAGTGGTACCTATTGATCTACTTGTACTTTGACATGCTTTCATACTGCTAGGTTGGCAGGAGCAGGGACCAAGCAATGGGAGCTCACCCCGTCACGGGGATTCGAACTGCCGACCTTCTGATCGCCAAGTCCTAGGCTCTGTGGTTTAACCCACAGCGCCACCCGCGTCCCATAGCGCCACCCACATCCCGTTTTTCTTAGGATGTCCCTATTTTCACTGGATAATTGTTGCAGGGTATTGAGTTATGCAACCCCCAAGCCAAGGAGATAAGTAACTATACAACATTTAGAAGATGTCTGAAGCCAGACCTGTATAATGTTTTATTATTGTTTTGTACTAAGCTTGGATCCTAGAACAATTGGCAGGTAGGATCCTAGAATGCAACAACCTGATTGGCCTGCAGGAGCAGCCCAATCAGACTCCAGGAGGGAAGCAAAAGCAGCCAATCAGATGGGACTCATTGTGTAAATAATGTATATAAAAAGCCTGAGGTTTTTTTTTTTTGGGGGGGGATTCATTCACCGTTTTACGAGCTGCAATAAAGAGCATGAAATCACTGCATGATTCCGAGTATATTTCAATTATGTTTTTGTATATGCTGGAAGCTGCCCAGAATGGCAGGGGCAACCCAGTCAGATGTGGTGGCAAGCTATAAATAATAAAATTGTTATTATTATTATTATGCAATAGGGTGTCTCTATTTTAATTGGAGAAATGTTGGAGGGTATGTAATTTGTCCCAAAGTATATTCTGGAAGAGGTCCACAAGAGGCTTCAGAACTGTCGGCTATGTTTAGAGTGGTAAAAAATACTGTTTAAAGGTGGGGTTTCGTTCCTTAGTGACGTTCTTTCAAAAATGGCGGGTGAAAAGCCAGAGAAAAACGTAACAGTCTGTTGGATGAGGCCAATGTCTATTCTAGCATCCTGCTCTCACATTGGAGGACCAGATGCGTGTGGGAAGCCTGTGGTTCTGAGCAACTGGTATCCAGAAGAACGTCTAGTCAGCCACTGTGAGGACCACTGGTATGGAGAACACCTTCTTTTTCCTCTTCTTTGGAGATCACTTGTAGCTGAATAAGATGGTCTTCCATGAACACAGTCTTAAGAATGAGTCCGTAAGTGACTGTGGAGGCCAATTCTGGATCCGCACGTCCTTCCACACTGGGGACATAGGTTTCCGGGCAGGAGTTGATAACGTTGAGGGTTTGCCAAGTGTGCCTTCCTCTTAGCACGTTTCTCCCTTTTGTCCTGAGTTTGAGTGCCTTCAAAGTCCATGACACCTTTGGTAAAGGCAGTTCTCCAATTGGAGCACTCGCAGGCCAGTGTTTCCCAGTTTTTGGTGTTTATACTACATTTTTAAAGATTTGCCTTGAGAGAGTCTTTAAACCTCTTTTGTTTACCACCAGCATTACGCTTTCCATTTTTAAGTTTGGAATAGAGTGCTTGCTTTGGAAGACGATGATCAGGCATCCGAACAACATGGCCAGTCCAACAAAGTCAGCAACCAGGTCCTGCCAAGCCATGGGTGTTGAAGCACCCTCCAGAAATGCATAGCTGAGGGAGACTAACTCCTCCAGTTAGCACAGACCATTGGTTTATGCCATGGGTAGGCAAATTAAGGCCCGGGAGCCGGAGCCAGCCCAATCGCCTTCTAAATCCGGCCTGCAAACGGTCCGAGAATCAGCGTGTTTTTACATGAGTACTGTTATATACTGAAGTTCTCACCCTGGGCCAGCAGGGGGATACCGTAGATAGTTTTCACTCAGGTCCACTTATGCAAATAAGGGATTGAAAGTGACTTTCAGTGATTGGATAGTTTCAGAAAGTGGTTACTGTTGCGTTCTAGTGGAGCTCTATATATAGCAGGCTGGCTGAACCCTTCAGTTCAGTTCTGTTCTGGCCTGTGAATAAACAAGAGCTGTTAGAAGAATCGCTGTGTCGTCTGATATGTTCACCCACAACTTAACAAGTAGAATGTGTCCTTTTCTTTAAAATGCATCTCTGGGCTATTTGTGGGGGCTGCCTGGTGTTTTTACATGAGCAGAATGTGTGCTTTTATTTAAAATTCATCTCTGGGTGATTTGTGGGGCGTAGGAATTCATTCATTATTTTTTCCAAAATATAGTCCTGCCCCCCACAAGGGAGAATTATTTTGCTGTGGCTATTGTAAAGCAGAGGGATGTGGGTGGCACTGTGGGTTAAACCACAGAGCCTAGGACTTCCTGATCAGAAGGTCGGTGGTTCGAATCCCCGCGACGGGGTGAGCTCCCATTGCTCAGTCCCTGCTCCTTCCAACCTAGCAGTTTGAAAGCACGTCAAGGTGCAAGTAGATAAATAGGTACTGCTCTGGCGGGAAGGTAAACAGCATTTCTGTAAGCTGCTCTGGTTCGCCAGAAGCGGCTTAGTCATGCTGGCCACATGATCCAGAAGCTGTACGCTGGCTCCCTTGGCCAATAAAGCGAGATGAGTGCCGCAACCCCACAGTCGGTCATGACTGGACCTAATGGTCAGGGGTCCCTTTACCTTTACCTTTATTGTAAAGCAATTGGGAGCCAGGAATCCGTGCTGATCTCCTGCAAATTACCAGGAGATGTGCTACTAGATCTTACATTTTTGCATCTTTCCCAAATTCAACATGTGTGCCTTGGGTGGCTTTTTGTTAATTTTGTTTTCCTTCTCTTGTGTGTGTCCCTGAGTGTTTTTTCTTCTGTGTGTGTGTGTGTGTGTGCCTGCGTGTGCGTTTGTGTGATTCTTTCCCCAAATGTTTTTGGTACATTTTGTGAGCAGAAGCAAATTAAGCGAAGTCTTTCTCTCTCCCTCTCCCCCTCCTTTGCCTTCCTCCTACTCACCCCAAACCTCAACATGATGAAAAACTGCTGAGAAACAACTCCCACAATTAATGATGAGGTCATACTTAGTTCAGCACCATTGGCTGCTTAATTGGCTGGCTCTATTACAGTTCCCCTTATCTGCTTGCCAACACGGCTTCTGACAAGCCTCATTCTGGGTAATTAATCCTGTCCCAGACTTCAGATTCCTGAAGCTGGGGATGGTTTAAGGGCATGTTGCTCTGTGTAGCACATTCTCTCTGAAGTTGGGAGGTGAAGGTCTTCCTCAGCCACAACTTCTTGAAGAATCCCAACGTGGATCCAGACGGCAGAGCTGATGTCTGTGTGTATGTATACAGGGGCACACACATTATTTCACACCGAAAATCGGGGTGTAACCTCAAGGAAAAGGCACCCGGAACTCCAGCATTCAGCTTCACTCCCCCCAAGCTTAGTAGGGGGGTCAAGCAACACTGCAAAATGTCAACAACAGAGATGGGGTGGGGAGTAGCCCCAGATATTACGCCAATACACATTGTTTAATGAAGAGGAGCCAAATGAGACTTAATGATCCCTTGGGTAGAACATGGAAATAATGAGCTGGAAACAAAATTGCTCAGCAGAGACAGCACGTCGTCGACACAGGAGACAGGAAAAGGAGTGGGTTCGGGGAAGCCTTTTGGCTTTGGGGCTGGGAACGCAACTCTTGGCTCGTGTAGAGATCTTGAAAATATAGCGCAGGTGACGTGGGTCACCTTGGCAGGTGATCTTCATTGAGGATCTGGACCATAGCTGTCAACTTACAGATTTGAAAGTAAGGGACCAGCAGCCTAGAAAATAAGGGATCAGCAGCCAAAATAAGGGATTTTCCGGGCACTGGTATGTTCAAGTTCTGAGCCCCTCCGAGCCAAAGGCAGAAAGCCCAGCCAGCAGCCAAATGAAGCCTCAAGCGGTGGTTCCCACAGCGCAGCAACCCGGCAAAGGGGATGCAGCAAGGAAAACCACCGTCACCTCTCCGCTGGGAAGCGCTGAGCGACGGCGAGTCCCCAGGCAATGCGGCCGATTTGATTGGCACAAGGCATGCAAGCTCCACCCCCCAGCCATTCTTAGACTCCTTATTGGGTGAGCAATGCAGCCAAGCAACACAGTTGGAGCCTCCCTCCTCCCTGGCTGGCAGGGAGGGAGGAAGAGGAGCTGCTTCCTTTGAAACCTGGGAAATTTAAGGGACATCATCAATAAGGGACAGCAGCGGGACACGGCGCTGGGATAAGGGACTTTCCCGCCAAATAAAGGACGGTTGACAGCTATGATCTGGACAGGACACCGGGCACCCGGTGTTTTGTTTTGCTGGATCTCTTGGGGACTGACCAGTGCTATTTTTCTAGAAAAAGAGATGTCGGATTGTACCATGAACGCCTCCCTTATTCTCTTACAATGGCAATAAGGTAAAAGGTAAAGGACCCCTGGGTAATTAAGTCCAGTCATCTCGCTTTCAGGCTGAGGGAGCCGGCGTTTGTCCACAGACAGCTTTCCAGGTTACGTGACCAGCAAGGCTAAACCGCTTCTGGCACAACGGAACACCGTGGCGGAAACCAGTGCGCAAGGAAACACCGTTTACATTCCTGTCGCAGCAGTACCTCTTTATCTACTTGCACTGGTGTGCTTTCAAACTGCTAGGTTGGCAGGTGCTGGGAAAGAGCAATGGGAGCTCACCCCATCGCGGGGATTCGAACCGCCGACCTTCTGATCGGCAAGCCCAAGGGGCTGAGTGGTTTAGACCACAATGCCACCTGCATCCTTATAATGGCAATAGCACCCACCTGAGAGGTGCCAGAACTGTGGCTGGAAAAAAGCCCTGCTATTTTTTAAAAACATATTTTTCATTAAGTTTTCCATTTTTAAAAATATTACATCACAACAAATACCACAATTCATAATTTCATAATTGTCCCGTTCCCACAGGACTTCCTGAATGGATAGTTTTGATCTTCTTGCAGTCCATGGGACTCTCCAGCACCATAATTCAAAAGCATCAATTCTTCTACACAACCCTAAATCCGGCATTGATGCACCTAACATAATAAAACAATATGAACTACTGGAGTCAATGGTGCATCATTTCATGATGTGCTTTTAATTTCATTCATCCTCATGGTGGTGGTGATGCTGATGATAATTATTATTACTCTGGGCGGTTTCCAACAAAATAGTAAAAATATAATAAAACATCAAACATTAAAAACCTCCCCAAACAGGGCTGCCTTCAGATGTCTTCTAAAAGTACGATAGTTGTTTATTTCTTTGACATCTGATGGGAGGGCGTTCCACATGGCGGGCGCCACTACCGAGAAGGCCCTGTAACCTCACTTCTCACAGTGAGGTAACTGCCAGAAGGCCCTCAGAGCTGGACCTCAGTGTCTGGGCAGAACAATGGGGGTGGAGATGCTCCTTCAGGTATACTGGGCCAAGGGCGTTTAGAGCTTTAAAGGTCAGCACCAACACTTTGAATTGTGCCCAGAAATGTAATGGGAGCCAATGAAGGTCTTTCATGACTGGTGTTATATGGTCTTGGCGGCCACTCCCTGTCACCAGTTTAGCTGCCACATTCTGGATTAGTTGCAGTTTCCAGGTCACCTTCAAAGGTAGCCCCACATAGAGCACATTGCAGTAGTCCAAGTGGGAGAAAACAGAGCATGCACCACTCTGGCAAGACAGTCTGCAGGCAGGTAGGGTCTCAGCCTGCGTACCAGATGGAGCTGGTAGATAGTTGCCCTGGACACAGAATTGACTTGCGCCTCCATGGACAGCTGTGAGTCCAAAATGACTCCCAGGCTGATGTGCCTTGAATTTCATTTGAGAGAACTCTATTAGCTTATGAACCAGCTGCAATTCTAAATGTACGTAGTTCATGAGGGAGTGAAACCCCTCCAGCACAATGGAGCTTCTCTTTTGGAGCAAACATGCATTTGCTTTCACTGCAGGTAGGTAAAGGTAAAGGTACCCCTGACCATTAGGTCCAGTCGTGACCGACTCTGGGGTTGCGGTGCTCATCTCGCTTTATTGGCTGAGGGAGCCGGCGTACAGCTTCTGGGTCATGTGGCCAGCATGACTAAGCCACTTCTGGCGAACCAGAGCAGTGCATGGAAACGCCGTTTACCTTCCCGCCGGAGCGGTACCTATTTATCTACTTGCACTCTGACATGCTTTCGAACTGCTAGGTTGGCAGGAACAGGGACCGAGCAATGGGAGCTCACCCCGTCATGGGGATTCGAACCACCGACCTTCTGATCGGCAAGTCCTAGGCTCTGTGGTTTAACCCACAGCGCCACCCGCACTGCAGGTAAAGAGCATTATTTAAAGGTTGGATATGATGAACTCAGATGAAGAAAAGGAGGAGAAGCACTTGTTTTTTAACTAAGCAGCCAAAGTTCTTCACTGCCTTCTGGTTCTGAAACCAATCAGGATGGTGTCAGGCCAACTCTTTCTCCCCATCCACCCAAAGTGGAAAGAAATGCTGTATTGAAATTAAAAGTGACCATTTGATGTTTGATGTTATTCAGAGGAGCCTGTTCTTCATTTAGGGGGCATTAGTCCCAGTAACAGAAGCCTTAATATTTCAACAACAGTCCTGATTAAGAACATAAGGAGCAAAGTGGCAGCTAATCTCCATCTAAAAAGAACTATAACTAGTCCATCCTCCCCCCCCCCAACCCACCCTACTATGCTGTCGCATTTAAATACCATGAATATTCACTGCTTGGCACCCAGCTGGCAGCTGAGCTGTTTTGATACAAAAAAGCCCCTTCAAACTCAAAAGAGTTTTTAATCAGCTGCAAGAGAAAGAAGAAGAAAGTAAAAGAAAGGAATAGGAACAGAGAGAGGGGGTGGAAACACCCCTGAATCAATGAGTTCAACAGAAAAGATAGGCAGAATCCAGTTAACCCCTTCGAGACCCTTTTGGTTATTCCTGGCAACAAGCTGCCCTCTCTCTAAACCGGGCAGGGCATGCAAAGGGTGTTTCCTGCCATATTTTTTTACATCCGTACACCAGCTCCCTGCTGCGCCGCCAGTGCTCAAGGTCACTTGTGCAGAACTTCCTTTTCTGCGGCTGTCTGAACCATCAGGAGCTCACTGTCATTGCGCAAAAGGCGAGACAGGCGGCGGTTGCCTTCTGGGATCCAAAACGTGTCAGATTCTACATGGAAGCTGATCTCTGGCACCGAATCCGCAGGCCTCAGGGGTTTCGCTTTCTGTAAAACAGCCACCACAAAACGTCCCACCTCTTCACGTGTTTGAAACCATGCCACTTCACATTGCGATGGAGCGCAGAGGCAGCTGTGCTTATCCTGAGACAGGGCGGAAGTTGAGCTGTCTGTGAACGGCCTCCAATCCAACAAAAGCTTAAATGTGCCCAGGGTGTCTGCAATAGCCCCTCAAAAATCTACGGCATGTGAGAGACTCTTCACTCTTCCTGCTCAGTTCCTGTTTGCTTTGGTTCTTCCTATCCCTCCAACATTTCTCTGACGAAAATACGGATGTCCCATTCCATAATGATAATTTTGCTATTTATACCCCACACATCTTACTGGGTTGCCCCAGTATATGTGAGGCAGCTTCCAACATATATAAAAACTTAATAAAACATTAAACAATTTTTAAAAAACTTTCCCTATACAGGATTGCCTTCAGACAACTCGGGGATGGGATAACACCATACTTATCTCATTGGCTTGGAGGTTGCATAACTCCATGTCCTCCAACATTTCTCCAATGAAAATAGGGACAGAAGGGGAAGAAATGGAGGCAGTGAGAGATTTTACTTTCTTGGGTTCCATGATCACTGCAGATGGTGACAGCAGTCATGAAATTAAAAGACGCCTGCTTCTTGGGAGAAAAGCAATGACAAACCTAGACAGCATCTTAAAAAGCAGAGACATCACCTTGCCAACAAAGGCCCATATAGTTAAAGCTATGGTTTTCCCAGTAGTGATGTATGGAAGTGAGAGCTGGACCATAAAGAAGGCTGATCGCTGAAGAATTGGTGCTTTTGAATTATGGTGCTGGAGGAGACTCTTGAGAGTCCCATGAACTGCAAGAAGATCAAACCTCTCCATTCTGAAGGAAATCAGCCCTGAGCGCTCACTGGAAGGACAGATCCTGAAGCTGAGGCTCCAATACTTTGGCCACCTCATGAGAAGAGAAGACTCCCTGGAAAAGAGCCTGATGTTGGGAAAGATGGAGGGCAGAAGGAGAAGGGGACGACAGAGGACGAGTTGGTTGGGCAGTGTTCTCGAAGCGACCAGCATGAGTTTGACCAAAGTGCGGGAGGCAGTGGAAGACAGGAGTGCCTGGCGTGCTCTGGTCCATGGGGTCACGAAGAGTCAGACACAACTAAACAACTAAACAACAACAAGGAAAAGTGGGATATTCTGGGATCAAATAAAAAACTGGGATGGCTTCTCTAAATCCCTGGAAAAGAGGGACACTTGGAGGGTCTGTCCTAGATCGGATACCCTCTCTGCCAAACATTTCATCGGAATCCAAGTTTGAACCCCCACTCTATTCTTAACACCAGAGAGCTTCTCTCAATGAGAGAATATCTTCACACAAACACACACATAAACACACACACTGATGCAGGGGGATGTCCAAACCTGTTGCTTTTTCTGCTCGTTCAATTGTGGCAGCCATTTCTTGCCATATCACAGACCGCCTGGCCATTATTTTGAATTGTCCTATACCAGCACAGCGGCCATTTTGCCTTGTGCCACACCCAGTGGTGGCCATTTTGTGACTGGAGCCCACAGCACTGCCTCAAAACTCCAAATGTGCTCTTAGCCAAAAAAACACACAAAAAAACCCTGCCATGATCTGCGCTCCTAGAGAAACCCTCATACACCAGTCAACTGTAATTTATTTTAATGGCAACACAGGGATCGTGGTTGGAGTGTTTCACTTGGAGTAAAAACCATGTTCTGGTTCCTACCAAGGGAGCCATGAAGCTCACTGGGCGTCCTTGGACAAAATTCTTCTCAGCCTAATACACCTCACATCATTGTTGTGAGTAGCTCAACGGCAGAGGACCAAGCTTGGCCCAAGAAGATTATTCCCCATCTCATCCCATCCAATATATAGAACTGGATGGGGAACTTTTAGAAGACATCTGAAGGCAGCCCTGCTACCTTGTATCAGGAAGTTTTTGATGTTCTGTGTTTTATTATGTTTTATGTGTGTTGGAAGCGACTCAGAGTGGCTGGGTACAGCCTTTACCAAGGGTGTTGTGGACTTTGAAGACATTCAAACTCAGGACAAAAGGGAAAACCGCCCAAAGAGGAAGGCACATTTCGCAAGCCCTCATTATGATCAGCTCCCGCCCAGAAACCAATGTCCCCACTGTGGAAGGACATGTGGATTCAGAAGTGGCCTCCACAGTCACTTACAGACTCACTGTTAAAACCGTGTTCATGGAAGACAATCTTACTTGGCTACGAGTGATGGCCAAAGAAGAAGATGAAATTATTATTATTATTATTATTAGTCAGAATTAAGACTCTGTGAGTCGCATTACATGGCCAAGGAGAATTTTGTTCTCCCGGTTGGTACGCCATAAAACAGAAACTGAGACAGAGGAATAAATTATTGTTACAGGGCCAGCAGGAAATATCAACCCTATTTATATCCCTAGTAAAATTAAACTACTAGGTGTTCAGATGCCTGGCTTTGACATCAGTGTATCGGGTTATATCATTCAAACCCTGCATGCTTCACTTTCACTGTGGCAGCAATTAAATTATGGTCTAGTTCAGAGAGGCCTGACCCCTCAGTGACATTTATTTTCGGAGCACTTTTGTTCAGCTATCTAAGTTCAGGCTGGTGAGTCATCTTGAAAGTCAAGGCTGAATGGATGTATAGCAAAGCATGTCATAGGCATGTAAAGGTAAAGGGACCCCTGACCATTAGGTCCAGTCATGGCCGCCTCTGGGGTTGTGGCGCTCATCTTGCTTTATTGGCCGAGCGAGCCGGCATACAGCTTCCGGGTCATGTGGCCAGCATGACTAAGCCTCTTCTGGCAAACCAGAGCAGCGCACAGAAACGTCGTTTACCTTCCCGCCGGAGCGGTACCTATTTATCTACTTGCACTTTGACGTGCTTTCGAACTGCTAGGTTGGCAGGAGAAGGACCGAGCAACGGGAACTCACCCCGTAGCGGGGATTTGAACCGCCGACCTTCTGATTGGCAAGCCCAAGGCTCTGTGGTTTAACCCACAGCACCACCCATGTCCCTAGCGTCATTGGCAAGCATAACGGCAAGAGAAAGATGGGAAGCATATTCAAGGGGAAAAGGTGCATTTATTTTGGTTACGCACTTAAGCCAAGTTACAATAAGGGATGAGGATGGGTGGGTGTGCCAAAGGCTTCTCGGAAGTATTTTAACCACAGTGACTGATTTCCTGTTTTCGCCTGATGATGTGAGCTTGAGTCCACAAATGCCATACTAAATTTGTTAGGCTGAAAGGTGTAAACAAGGCTTCCTGTTGTGTGTTGCTGCGAGAGGCGATGGGGATGCTGAGACGACGACGGCAAGAGCAACCGGCTTGGCTACTCCCTTCCCCCAGTTTGTTTGTTTTTCATATAAAACCTCCCCTTCCTTGGCGCTGCGGCACCCACAAAAATAGTGCCTCACACTTTTCAAATTCCATTTTTTGCAGGTGGGATTGCATGTGATACGTTCAGCGTCGCATTTCTTAGAGAAAACTATTTGAGTCGAATTGGAAATAATAGTCAACAACACAGGATTGCTTCGACAGAAGATCTGCTTATAATCTCGAAGATCATATAATAATAGTAATAATAATAATAATAATAATAATAATAATAATAATAATAATAATAATACATACATACATACATACATACACACACACACATACACACATACATACCCCGCCCTTCTGGCTGGATTTTCCCAGCCACTTTGGGTGGCTTCCAGCAAAATATTAAAATACAGTAGTCCATCAAACATTAAAAGCTTCCCTAAACAGGGACGCGGGTGGCGCTGTGGGTTAAACCACAGAGCCTAGAACTTGCCGATCAGAAGGTCGGCGGTTTGAATCCCCGCGACGGGGTGAGCGCCCGTTGCTCGGTCCCTGCTCCTGCCAACCTAGCAGTTCAAAAGCACGTCAAAGTGCAAGTAGATAAATAGGTACCACTCTGGCGGGAAGGTAAACGGTTTTTCCGTGCACTGCTCTGCTTCGCCAGAAGCGACTTAGTCATGCTGGCCACATGACTCGGAAGCTGTACGCCGGCTCCCTCGGCCAATAAAGTGAGATGAGCGCCGCAACCTCAGAGTCGGCCATGACTGGACCTAATGACAGGGAAATATACGCATTTCTCATATCATCTGAATCTAAAACTTTGAGAGTACCTGGGACTTTCCCAGGGATATTCCTTGCTATGTTTTAGGGTTATTCGTCCTAATTGTTTGGTAACCTTTTGTAAACTTTGGCAAGGTTACACTAATGGCTATATTGATGAAAAACAACATGGTAAATTCTGAAAAGGGTAATTTCATGGCCTGGGATTTGCTGGGATATATGGTCATGCGATTTCAATTAGTAATTATTGAAAATTGTATATTTGTTCAGGTTGGTTGTTTTTAAAGGTTTGAAGGGAATTAACTTGACGTCGTCCTTTGAAGTTTCAGACTCAAAGCCTCTTGGTGAGTTCTAGTTTATCTGTTTTCTTTTATGCATGGTTACCTTTTACTCCAGAAGGGCTGATCTGTTCGCTGTTTTATATATGTTTTATTATTTTTAACAGAATTTTGGATTATCAACACCACTGTCTTTTTTTTCTTTTTTTGGAATGCTTTTGTATCCTTCAGTAAAATATGCACTATTTCAGAGTTCAGGAGTAGGTAATCTCTTTTTTTCTGTCGAAAAGAGTTGGCGATGAGCAGAGTCAGAGACAAAAGTGTTTGGGATTGACTAATCTGGAATAAAGACTGCCTTGCATCGGTTTCTATCATGGATGCTGTTATGTACTGAAGTTCTCACCCTGGGCCAGCAGGGGGATGTTCAGTGATTGGATAGCTACAGAAAGTTGTTACTGTTGCGTTGTAGTTGAGCTCTATATAAGCAGGCTGGCTGAACCCTTCAGTTCAGTTCTGTTCTGGCCTGTGAATAAACAAAAGCTGTTTGTATATATTCAACCCAATGCTCTGATGGTGGTGGTGGGATTGTTGATTATTTTGAACCTATACATACCATTTGCTTGATATTTGGAAGCGAAACCCACTTTCTGCACAGCTGGGGTTTCCATTTCCTTCTGTTGATTGGGAATAAATGATCTCTGCTGGTGGTCATTTAGGTTCGCAGAGCTAATATTCTCTCACAAATGTTTTGTAGCTATTGCAGGGATTCTGGGCAACCCCACTGCACTGCCCGCAAGCTCCTTGAGGAGACAAATCAGTTTTGGCAAAAAGGGCATGTTGTCCTTTTTGAATTCTCAATACACACACGACACGTAACCCAGTCAATATTGTGCTTTACCATATAACCCTACTTTGTAACAGCTGCTGCTTACCACAGCTACTACTATGCCATAAGATCCACTGTTTTTATATCACATATGGTATGTATTGTTTGATATTATTTTTGTTGTAAAATGTGTGAGATCATGATATTGTATTTATTTGCATTACAGTGGTACCTCGGGTTAAGAACTTATTTCGTCCTGGATGTCCATTCTTAACCTGAAACTGTTCTTAACCTGAAGCACCACTTTAGCTAATGGGGCCTCCTGCTGCTGCTGCACGATTTCTGTTCTCATCCTGAAGCAAAGTTCTTAACCCGAGGTACTATTTCTGGGCTAGCGGAGTCTGTAACCTGAAGCGTCTGTAACCTGAAGTGTCTGTAACCCGAGGTACCACTGTACTTAGTGCTTTAAACTACTGATGAAGCCCAGGACGGTGAAACAAGGCCAATATTCTGGAAATCCTTGTCTAGACTCTGTGAAAGGATTTTGTGGAACTGTAACAACCTTTCATGTGGATTGTTTGGACTTTATGAACAGACAGGTGGAATAGACACCATTACACAGATGGACCTTATGCATGAACTGATTAGAGAATGATCTGATCCACTGGGTCTTCTGCTTTGTTCATTTGTTGAACTTTATGAGTTACAGTGGTACCTCTGGTTAAGTACTTAATTCGTTCTGGAGGTCCGTACTTAACCTGAAACTGTTCTTAACCTGAAGCACCACTTTAGCTAATGGGGCCTTCTGCTGCCGCCATGCCACTGGAGCACAATTTCTGTTCTCATCCTGAAGCAAAGTTCTTAACCCGAGGTAATGTTTCTGGGTTAGCGGAGTCTGTAACCTGAAGCGTATGTAACCTGAAGCGTATGTAACCCGAGGTACCACTGTACACTTGGATACAATGAATAGTATACCTTATTTATCTAAGAACACAGCCGATTGTGTGTTTATTGAGGATGCTTTACGTGACCATAGGTTTGTTTGTTGTTGTTTTGTCCTTTTTGAATTAGCAAGCATGTGTACAGTCCATGCAGGGCAAATAGCACAGCACTTCCTGGGTTTTCTGAGGCATGTGCATTGCAGTCGGTCGAAACGCAGAACCATTGTGTTGCCATTGTGTGCGGAAGAAGCACATCCACCAACAGAGGCACCTCGCTTTGTATTGGCCCGTGGGGCTTCCAGTCTATTGCTATCTACTGAGGGGGATTGAATGGCACACCTGCAAATTTAGACTGCGCAGCTCAAGTGGATTGGGTGCTTGCGTGCGACAAACCTGCTCCTGTCTCCCCCACTCTGCCTTCAGACTTCTTGCGATAAGTAAAATTGAGGGGGGAATGCACGTGATAGTGAGCGGAAATAAGGGCTTGATGCAATATTGTATCCTAGACAGCATCTTAAAAAGCAGAGACATCACCTTGCCAACAAACGTCCGTATAGTCAAAGCTATGGTTTTCCCAGTAGTGATGTATGAAAGTGAGAGCTGGACCCTAAAGAAGGCTGATCACCGAAGAATTGATGCTTTTGAATTCTGGTGCTGGAGGAGACTCTTGAGAGTCCCATGGACTGCAAGAAGATCAAATGTATCCATTCTTAAGGAAATCAGCCCTGAGTGCTCACTGGAAGGACAGATCCTGAAGCTGAGACTCCAATACTTTGGCCACCTCATGAGAAGAGAAGACTCCCTGGAAAAGACCCTAATGTTGGGAAAGATGGAGGGCACAAGGAGAAGGGGACGACAGAAGACGAGATGGTGGGACAGTGTTCTCGAAGCTACCAACATGAGTTTGACCAAACTGCGGGAAGCAGTGGAAGACAGGAGTGCCTGGCGTGCTCTGGTCCACGGGGTCACAAAGAGTCGGACATGACTAAATGACTAAACAACAACAACAACAACAACAACAACAACACAATATTGTATAACCTCTATGCAAACATTATACAGTCATACCTCAGGTTGAAGTAGCTTTGGGCTGAATATTTTTGGGTTGTGCTCCGTGGTGATCCAGAAGTAACAGAGCATGTTACTTCCGGGTTTCGCCGCATGTGCAGACACTCAAAATGACATTACACACATGCGCGGAAGCAGCAAAACGCAACCAGCGCACGCGCAGACACGCAGTGGCGTGTTACGTTCGCTTCAGGATGCGAACGAGGCTCCGGAACGGATCCCGTTCGCATCCAGAGGTACCACTGTATAAGCTCTATGCAAACCAATTGGAATGAATGCTAAAAATAAAAAGGTCGTCTGAACGTGAACCAGATGTGACCCAAGATGAACTTGTGATTCCCACAGATCCCTACACCAAAGTGGCTCTGATCCAGCCTCCCTCAAGGAAAGAAGTAGGATTTATCCATTTGAGAGCGCTGTGCCTTCTGGAACAGACCAAAGCAAAACAAAGAGCATCTCTGAGCCTCTCTCCTGCTTTTTGTGTCATGGGCAAAGGTTCTCCATGCGCCACAGAGTATGGAAAATAAATCAAATGCGTGATCTAGCCAAAGTAGGTTTTATATTCTTCACATCACCATTGAAGTGTGAATTGACTGAAGCTTCACAAGGGAAGAAGGGTTGTGAGAATCAGGTTGCAAACATGCACGCCCTTTTTGTTGTTGTTTAGTTGTTTAGTCATGTCCAGCTCTTCGTGACCCCATGGACCAGAGCACGCCAGGCACTCCTGTCTTCCACTGCCTCCCGCAGTTTGGTCAAACTCATGCTGGTAGCTTCAAGAACACCGTCCAACCATCTCATCCTCTGTCGTCCCCTTCTCCTTGTGCCCCCCATCTTTCCCAACATCAGGGTCTTTTCCAGGGAGTCTTCTCTTCTCATGACGCGGCCAAAGTATTGGAGCCTCAGCTTCAGGATCTGTCCTTCCAGTGAGCACTCAGTGCTGATTTCGTTCAGAATTGATAGGTTTGATCTTCTTGCAGTCCATGGGACTCTCAAGAGTCTCCTCCAGCACCATAATTCAAAAGCATCCATTCTTTGGCGATCAGCCTTCTTTATGGTCCAGCTCTCACTTCCATACATCACTACTGGGAAAACCATAGCTTTTACTATACGGACCTTTGCTGGCAAGGTGATGTCTCTGCTTTTTAAGATGCTGTCTAGGTGTGTCATTGCTTTTCTCCCAAGAAGCAGGCGTCTTTTAATTTTGTGGCTGCCGTCACCATCTGCAGTGATCATGGAGCCCAAGAAAGTAAAATCTCTCACTGCCTCCATTTATTCCCCTTCTATTTGCCAGGAGGTGATGGGACCAGTGGCCATGATTTTAGGGGTTTTTTTATGTTGAGCTTCAAACCATATTTTGCGCTCTCCTCTTTCACCCTCAGTAGCCACAAATGTAATGCGAAGACAGGTCTGGCTGCTCCTGTCACTGATGTTCTAACCTCAGGATGACTCATTCTCAGTTTGGGAAAGATGTGGCTTTGCTTCTGGTTTTTGTGAAGATGGCTATGGTACTGATTAAACAAGGCTGGATTTAACTCCCCAGCTGGGCCTTCTCACAGGCGAGGCAAGAAGGGAAAAAAAATAATCCCATTTCTTTTCTCTCACTCTGAGGGAGATTGGGTTGCCCACCACCCTCCATACCACGCTGGGCTTCAGTCTGGCTAGAACCCCCCTTCCTCTTCAACAGCAAGATCCATATCAAAGGACCAGACCCAACAGAGTTCATTAGAGGGCATTGATAACTTCTGCATTTTCTTAGAGAGTGGGTAGCTTTTATTCACAATGCAAATAGGTTGGCCTTAATTTCAACCCTCCTTCCAAGCTAGATTTTTTTTTGGGGGGGGGGGGCAGTTATTAAAAAAAATGTTTTTTTCTACAATAATAAATCATTAAATGCTTTTGCATGGTGTACAGTTTCTGTTACATCCAGCTTCTAGGAAAGCATACTGATATAAGGAAAAACAGAGTATGGGGGGGACGGGGACACCCAACCCCCCTGGTTAATTCCAGAATCCTCAATTTGCTCTTTCCCTTGCTGATTAAATTGTGTGCAAATATTGAGCCACATTGGACAAGAAGGCTAACCAACAGTTTCTCACAACAATGTAAGAGTCACTTATACTGTGGTACCTTGGGTTACATACGCTTCAGGTTACAGACGCTTCAGGTTACAGACTCTGCTAACCCAGAAATATTACCTCGGGTTAAGAACTTTGCTTCAGGATGAGAACAGAAATCATGCTCTGGCAGCGCGGTGGCAGCGGGAGGCCCCATTAGGTAAAGTGGTGCTTCAGGTTAAGAACAGTTTCAGGTTAAGAACGGACCTGTGGAACGAATTAAGTACTTAATCTGAGGTCCCATGCACTGCAAGAAGATCAAAGCTATCCATTCTTAAGAAAATCAGCCCTGAGTGCTCACTGGAAGGACAGATCGTGAAGCTGAGGCTCCAATACTTTGGCCACCTCATGAAAAGAGAAGACTCCCTGGGAAAGACCCTGATGTTGGGAAAGATGGAGGGCACAAGGAGAAGGGGACACAGAGGATGAGATGGTTGGACATGAGTTTGACCATCATGAGTTTGACCAAACTGCGGGAGGCAGTGGAAGACAGGAGTGCCTGGCGTGCTCTGGTCCATGGGGTCACGAAGAGTTGTAAATGACTAAACAACTAAACAACAACAACCACTATATTAAGAAAAGGAAAGCAATTCTGAATCACCTGCAGAGGATATTAATAGAGAAAATTACTAAAACGCTCCATAATAAATTGGTTCGGAGGAAGCCACTTCTTGAAGCATTGCAGACCTGTGTCAAGTAAGCAAAAGGAAAGAAGTAATCAATACAAAAATGTGAATTTGCAAGCGTTTGGAGTGCCTGTGTTGCGAGATTTCTGGGGGGTATTAAATATTGTGTGCATGTAAAAATAAAGGACCTCTGGACGGTTAAATCCAGTTGAATTTGACTATGGGGTGTCTTGCTCATCTCGCTTTTCAGGCCGAGGGAGCCGGCATTTGTCCGCGGACCAGTTTTCCGGGTCATGTGGCCAGGATGACTAAACTGCTTCTGGCGCAACGGAACACCGTGACGGAAACCAGAGCACATGGAAATGCCATTTACCTTCCCACTGCAGTGGTACCTATTTATCTACTTGCACTGGTGTGCTTTTGAATGGCTAGGTTGGCAGAAGCTGGGACTGAGCAACGGGAGCTCACCCTGTTGTGGGGATTCGAACCGCTGACCTTGCAATCGGCAAGCCCAAGAGGCTCGGTGGTTTAGACCACAGCGCCACCCATGTGTATGTGTGTGTGTGTTGACTTTTTGTGCATGACATGGTCAGCAAAGCCAAATTATGGCTTACTGGGACCCTCTGGAAGAGGAACTCCCTGGTCCCTTTTCCTCCTGTGCTATGCCATGTTGTCTAATCTAGGCTTGTGATTAAGCTCTTAACTAACCACAAGTTGCAGCCAAAGTCTGTTCTTGGCTACAGCACATGGTTAGTGTGTAGAGAGCTTAACCATGAACATGGGTTCAGGTGACAAGGATGGGATGGGGTGTGCGTGGCTTAATAAAGAGCCAGTTTGTTTTTTCCCTTTGTGTTGTTGACCATGTAGCCTACTGATGAGTTCTGGAGAGCTCAAAAGCTTTGTGACATTTGCGTTGGTCTGATAAAGGTATTGCCCCAATATGGATATTGGAATATTCCTCCAGCGAACCTCCTTTAACAGGGGTCAGCAATTTTTTTCAGCAGAGGGCCGGTCCACTGTCCCTCAGACCTTGTGGAGGGCCAGACTATAGTGTTGTTGTTTTTTTTTGGGGGGGGGGGAATGAACAAATTCCTATGCCCCACAAATAACCCAGAGATGCATTTTAAATAAAAGGACACATTCTACTCATGAAAAAACACACTGATTCCCAAACCGTCCACAGGCTGGATTTAGAAGGTAATTGGGCCAGATCCGGCCCCCGGGCCTTAGTTTGCCTACCCATGAGTTAACTTATATTTGGAACCAAGCCTATACAATGCCCTCCATGCTTCTGTATATGAAAAGTAGTACAGTGGTACCTCGGGTTACATATGCTTCAGGTTACATATGCTTCAGGTTACATACTCCGCTAACCCTGAAATAGTGCTTCAGGTTAATAACTTCACTTCAGGATGAGAACAGAAATCGTGCTCCGGCGGCAGCAGGAGGTCCCATTAGCTAAAGTGGTGCTTCAGGTTAAGAACAGTTTCAGGTTAAGTATGGACCTCCGGAACGAATTAAGTACTTAACCTGAGGTACCACTGTACAGAAAGCTGCCATGTTGACATTCCCTTTGGAAGGAGAAAAGCAGAGAAGGAAAAGATGAAAATGGCCGGGAACGAAAGAGGAACTTTTAGGCTGTGAGCGTGTTCCTCCGGTAGGGTATGATAGGTGGGAAACCTTTTCTAAGACTGTGAAAATTTGTCTAGATGCCAAATGCCTGGCTTGATCAGAGATCAGTTTTGGTGTCATGAGTCACTTGCTTTTTCAAACCTTTGTGTGCCTCACTCTTAAGACGCTGCCCTCAGGGGCCGAGAGAAAGAGGCAGGGGTTCGGTTTCTTAAGCAACCTTCCCTGCAGTTGGCCTATTCATGCTTCTTACAGTTGCGAACAGATGAATTTGCTGCCAAGCTTCTTCCAGGTAATTGCAAAAGAATGTCAGTGACGCTAGGGCTTCATATACTGTATTTGGATAGAGCTGTGTATCAAAAGCTGTCGGTACTCCAAAAAGTATGAAAGCATTTAAACTTGAACGAGCACAATGCTGGTTAGGGCAAAGTCATGGCACCAAGCAAGGGGGGGTACTTTCACAGCTCAAGGGCCGCATTTCTTTCTGAGAAGCTTTCTGAGGGCCACATGCTAATTGTGGGCAGGGCCTGAGGAAATGCAAGTGGAGCAAGGAAACTAAACTTTACATTTGTACATGGCGCTGTGGGTTAAACCACAGCGCCTAGGACTTGCCGATCAGAAGGTCGGCGGTTCGAATCCCCACGATGGGGTGAGCTCCCGTTGCTCGGTCCCTGCTCCTGCCCACCTAGCAGTTTGAAAGCACACCAGTGCAAGTAGATAAATAGGTACCGCTCCGGCGGGAAGGTAAACAGTGTTTCCGTGCGCTGCTCTGGTTCGCCAGAAGCGGCTTAGTCATGCTGGCCACATGACCTGGAAACTGTATGCCGGCTCCCTCGGCCAATAAATCGAGATGAGCGCCGCAACCCCAGAGTCGGCCACGACTGGACCTAATGGTCAGGGATCCCTTTACCTTTTACAGAAGGCTAGTTTCTATGCTCTCACCCACCCCTCCCGATCCTTCATCCGCAAATCTGATCAAGTAGCCTCCAGAAATAACATGTTTCACTCAGAGTTTGTTAATGAATATATTATTTATTTAACATAATTGAAACCCCTGGCCTTTCCCGTTAATAAACAACGTACAGTCATACCTCGGGATAAATACGCTTCAGGATAAGTATTTTTCGGTTGCGCAACCCGGAAGTAATGGAGCGCGTTATTTCCAGGTTTTGCCGTTCGTGCATGCACAGACGATCAAAATGACGTCACGCGCATGTGCGGCAGCGGCAAAACGCAACCCGCGCACATGCAGACGCGCAGTCGTGTCTTACATTCTGTTCAGGATGCGAACGGGGCTCCGGAACGGATCCCGGTTCGCATCCCGAGGTACCACTGTACTCAGAGCGGCCTGGAATAAAGTCATACAACAAAAATTTAAAATATATTAAAACAGCAGCAATAGGTAACCATATCTGAGATGCGATCCATTTGATCACTGCATGCTCATGTGAAAATATCCGTAAGGTAAGCAGACCTCCCTAGTCTGCCACGCTTGTATGTAGCAACTGAGTAGGTTATATGAGAAAAACATAAAGGTAAAAAGGTAAAGGACCCCTGACAGTTAAGTCCAGTCGCAAATGACGCTCAATGTGGCGCTCATCTCACTTTACTGGCCAAGGAAGCTGACGTTTGTCGGGTCATGTGGCCAGCACGACTGAGCCGCTTCTGGCGAAACCAGAGCAGCGACGCCGTTTACCTTCCCGCCAGAGCGGTACCTATTTATCTACTTGCACTTTGACTTTCGAACTACTAGGTTGGCAGGAGCTGGGACCGAACAATGGGAGCTCACCCCGTCACGGAGATTCAAACCGCCGACCTTCTGATCGGCAAGCCCTAGGCTCTGTGGTTTAGACCACAGCGCCACCCGCCTCCCTGAGAAATATGTAGACAGGTGTAAATCATGTTTCATCTGGGGTATTATATATAAAAGAACACCTGGCTTGTAAAATGTTCTTCATACAACAGATTTTTATATTGAACTGCGCCGCAACTCCCCGTTATTCTTTCTGCACCCCACTGATTCAGAGGCTCACACAGAGGGAGGTGCCCAAACTGAGCCTCAACATGTTGGTGTGCGGTGAAATCCCCAAAATCGCAAAAAGCACACAATAAAGGGCATTCCCACCTCCTCCAGCCCATTTGCTATTCCCCATCTCTGAGTCAATCAGCTACTTTGACATGGCTCCATCACTCCCAGCACTAACAGTGTGCAAACAAATAGAAAATTATTTCCCACTGGCAAACATGCTGTTTACTTTCCCGAAAAAATTGCACTTTTCAGCCTGACAGCTGATCAAGGGCTCTCCCTGCTGCTGTCAGCAGGAAGAAGTGTTTAAACACAGGGATGGGAGTTTAAACATTTTCTCATTATCAGAGAATAAAAAATAAAAATAAAAAAAATAAATGCAAGCGTCGAGAGCCACAGGACCACCCGCTGTGCGAGTAATGAAGCTGTGTCTCATGACCAGAGCCAGGGGACTTTTATCTCTGTCCCTGGTATCATTACTGAGGTGACACCTTCCCATGATCCAAGGCGGGGCTTTTTTTTTAATCTGTGTTTCCCCAAACGCAGTCACAGGTTGTGTGAGGGATTTTTGCTGGGTTTCTGAGAGAATATTGCCCATTGTTTGCCGTTCTGGCTACAGTTGTGTCAGCGTTTAGACAAGAGATCTGTAGCTTAGTTCTCCTTTGGGTTGGTTGTTTTTTTTTTTAATAAAAAAAATTGGCCATGAAATTTACTTTGTGGAAGAGGAGGAGGAAACGAAGTAGAACTTCATTTATTTTATTTATTTTTTTAAAAACCACATACTTGTAAAAAGAAATAATAACGATGATTTTTTTTGGTAAATAATACGATAGTCAATTTGTTTGTTACTCAAGGACCGTTCACAAAGTATGCTACTTTAGCACACAGTTCAATGGTCTAGGGGTGGGGGAACCCAAAGAATATTGCAGTATTTTGCCTCCGCAAGCCAGTACTTGAAATGACCGGGAAAAAACATGCCTCCCTCCTTTCCCCAAAATGTTAGCATTGCTCTGATAAAGGCCTTTTTTAAAACGGAAGAAAACCCTATTTTGGTACATCTTAACGCATACTTTCTCTCTCCTTTGCCACAATTTCGCTCCTCACTCCCTCCATCTTCATGCATGACATAGTTCCTCATGTTGGTATATTCTCAAATTATTTGAAGGTGTCACAAAGTTGTCAAAGGATGGGTTTGCTGTGATCCCGTTGTGAGGTTTTTGTCAATGGCCTGTACCAAAAAAATGCCTCTGTCAAAGGCTGGGGTTTGGATTAATCCTGATGAGAAAATGAGATAATGGCATGATAAAGTCAGCGATCAGGTGACTTTACTTCACGCAGCCCACAATAGCATAAAATAATATACAAGGTAGCTAAATTACCGGTAAAACTGGAGCACGGACCCTAATTTTCCCACCACTTTCTATTGGTATTCATGGTTCCTTGTGTGCATTATGATTTAATATATGGGTATCTATGTTTAATTTGTAAGGCACAAGGCTATCTAGTTCAGACTTTGCAGAATAATCCTTTTGACTAATTGTGGCATGATTTAGGAGCGTACTCATGCAAACAGGCTGGGGTTTTTAGTTGTCTAGCCAGCTGTGGTGAGTAAGAATCAGCTCTAGGCAATCTTTTTTTTATATATAAAAAAAATTGTTTCTTTTAGGCCACAAATGACTAATACAGATCTGTGTGGGCAGATGGGCAATTAACTTTCATGGACTTAGTTATATAATTGCTAATGACTTTTATCATCTCTATATTTATTTCCCTCAGTTGTGGGCCTGATTATTTGGAGATAAGCAAGTTTGTCTTGGCTGGATGGAGGAAAACACAAGAGCAAGCCTTGAGTTTTCTTGTTCTCTCTGAAAACGAATTCTGATGAGAAACGCTGTGAGAATGCGCTGTCTATGAAAAGACTCAAAAGATGCTCCCACATCAGAAGTCACTTAAGAGCACCTTTCCTATTGACATTCTGTCATTCTGTCAAGAATGCAGAGATCAAGGAGATTACACATGTGCTTGTGATTCACTAGAATATCACTGGCCTCCGCTGAAAACTTCCACCACCAAAAATCTTTGGCTGGATCCATATAAGCTCACTTGCCATCCTTTTCTTTTTCAAAAGCAGACCTATTTGGGATGGAACAGTTGAATTTAGCGAAGTCATCCACCCACTCGGCACGTTTTGAATACTCCGTTGGCTTGGAACTGGTATAATGATAATCCCATTAGCGATGGTGGAAGGTCTCTCTAGGACAGTGTAACAAATATTAAACAATTCCTTTTGTTGACTTCATCCAATGAGCCATCTTTCCCCAGAGACCTGACTTTAATCTAATCCTCTTCTTCCGCCAGGAATCCCTTTGTTGGGAAAGATCGGAAACCAACCCCAGGAATGACAAGTCTGTCCCTAAGCCTTGGATCAGTCAATGCATTCTTGAAATTATCGGCTCCCATCTGTTCTGTTTGTCCACTCAGCCCCTGGTCTGGTGATCTCTTTATCAAGGGACAGTCAGATTTATCCTAAGGGTCCAGAAATCAGACCCACTGTTAACATCTCGGTTGCCGAGTCAATATTACTGACACTGCTTTCTAAACAAAAGATAATACGCAACTCGGGACATCTGTTTCCTCTGTTACTGCTGAGATGTGTCGTCAGAAAAGGAAGACATGGCCCATAACCAGATTCTGTTAGCATCTATGCTGGTGAAAGTCTGCCAGAGATTGAGGTAAACATCAGAGATTCGCTAATTACAAAGCACAGCCAAATTCAATTTATTTTTGTGATAGAAAATGTCTTTTGTCTTTTAAAAATGGAAAAAAGCTTGGCTTTGGCTTGACCTAAATGAACTTGCAGCTCAAACTGTCCTTCACTGTTGCTTTTGCTGTGTGCAGTGTTGTGAAAACTTTTGCTGTAGCGCTCAGTAAACATAAAGTTGAGAGTGGTGAGCCTCTTCAAAACGAAGGGAAAATGCCTTTCTTATAACTCATAGCTAACACAAAGTGCAGACCTTGGACTTAGGAGCTGTGGGCTTGCTCCAGTGTTGCGACAGTGTGGCAAAAGCCCTTTTCCCAGCAAGATTAGCTCTTTTGGGTCACTACAACCACAGTCCCTTATCCACCTTTTTTCTTGGTCATCTGAACAATGAAAGAGCACTGGATTATGATTCAGGCTGGATCTGAGGCCCAGCTCTGTAAGCCTTCAGATATACACCCAGTCTCGCTGACCTTGATTGGTGTTGGTGCCAGCTGGCCTCAGTCCAGAAGCCAGAAAAAACAATTAATCCAGAATGCGGCAGCTAGACTGGAACGGCCGCTGAGACCATATAACACCAGTCTTGAAAGGCCTACACTGGCTCCCGGTACGTTTCCAAGCACAATTCAAAGTGTTGGTGCTGACCTTTAAAGCCCTAAACGGCCTTGGTCCAGTATACCTGAAGGAGCGTCTCCACCTCCATCGTTCTACTCGGATACTGAGGTCCAGCGCCGAAGACCTTCTGATGGTTCCCTTGCTGCGAGAAGCCAAGTTACAGGGAACCAGGCAGAGGGCCTTCTCGGTAGTGGCACCCGCCCTGTGGAACGCCCTCCCACCAGATGTCAAAGAGAAAAATAACTACCAAACTTTTAGAAGACATCTAAAGGCAGCCCTGTTTAGGGAAGCTTTTAATGTTTAATAGGTTATTGTATTTTAGTGTTTTGTTGGAAGCTGCCCAGAGTGGCTAGGGAAACCCTGCCAGATGGGCGGGGTATAAATAATAAATTGTTGTTGTTGTTGTTGTTGTTATGGCTCACTCTGGCCATGGGATCTTAAGATGGCATTAAGAAAGTGGCAGAGGGCCACCTGCCCAGCTACCTTGAACCAAAATGGCAGCAGTAACAATGGGTGCTGTTTCCTTCACTTCGGTCCATGGTGGGCAAGATCAGCTTCCACCACTGGAATAGAGAAACAGGCACTGAAAAACTTTCATCCAGTTACCGTATATGCTGGTAGAATGCAGCTGCTGGAGTAACACAGCAGTCGGGAAAGCATGCTTTGTAGTGTCATTATGCGACTACATCTGGAGAGCTTAGTATGGCTAGTAGAGTGTTGGTGCTATTTTATTGTTACAAAAGTTGGGTGTCAAGCCCCGCTCTCTGCAAGATTCCAGGGGATTCCAGGGTCTGTGTTCCTTTGGAGAATTGAGACATGCTGGAGACTGTTGTAGATTTAAGAAACATGGTTTATTCACCCACTGTATTTACACCTTCAGTCTGCATGGAGGGAGTCCAGATCTTACAGCATGGTCATTTCAAGAGCGGCATGTCTCCCACAGCAGTGCAGCCAGCCTGCCCAAGATGGATCCCAGTCTTGCTTCTTCTTCCCAGAACACCCTGCTTTAAACGCTATTTTCCTGTCGCCCCACACCCAGTTACCCTGGCAACCTTCCAACTCCCCAGTCTTTGTTCACACCTCAGGGCAAGCGGGGAGGACAGTTCTCTTGCATTACCAATGGCTCTCAATGGCCCTGTTTTGTTTCTTAATGGCCCTAGCCTGGCCAGGTATTTTGCATAGGCTGGCCCAGGAGTTCCTCTGCAGCTTGTATTTCTCCCTTCACATTCCAAATAATCAAAATCCTACCATTTATTAAGGAAATCAGCCCTGAGTGCTCACTGGAAGGACAGATCGTGAAGCTGAGGCTCCAATACTTTGGCCACCTCATGAGAAGAGAAGACTCCCTGGAAAAGACCCTGATGCTGGGAAAGATGGAGGGCACAAGGCGAAGGGGACGACAGAGGATGAGATGGTTGGACAGTGTTCTCGAAGCTACCAGCATGAGTTTGACTAAACTGTGGGAGGCAGTGGAAGACAGGAGTGCCTGGCGTGCTCTGGTCCATGGGGTCACAAAGAGTCGGACACAACTAAACGACTAAACAACAACAAACCATTTATTAATGTCTAGGATTTAGGAGGGGTTCCCTCCAATCTATTACATTATTATCTGTTCATATAAAGGTAAAGGTAAAGGGACCCCTGACCGTTAAGTCGTCGTGGATGACTCTGGGGTTGTGGTGCTCATCTCACTTTATTGGCCGAGGTATACAGCTTCCGGGTCATGTGGCCAACATGACTATACAGCTTCCGGGTCATGTGGCCAACATGACTAAGCCACTTCTGGCGAACCAGAGCAGCGGATGGAAACGCCGTTTACCTTCCCACCGGTGTGGTACCTATTTATCTACTTGCACTCTGATGTGCTTTCGAACTGCTAGGTTGGCAGGAATCTGTTCGTATAGCCCACCTTTAATCAAATCGTCCCAGGGCACATTGATAGTTGCACTTAATCCTGAAACCTAAAGGGGAAAAATATTTTGCTCCTTTTACTTATGCCTATAATACAGTCTGTTCCTATTTTCTATGATCACTTCTTAGTTTTAATGGCAAGCCCAGACGCAAAATAGTGACGACGAACTGCATCCGTTGACTTCCTCGCCCCAGAAAAGAAGTCCACACTTCGTTTGTTCTTTTCACCAAAACTTGCTAGAGCTGATTTTGTGATGACCCTTCTCGTATGGAGCAAAGAGATCACACATTTCTGGTTTCAGCTTCACTCCGGGAACCGTGAAGATGGACTGTGCTATGAAGGAAACAAAGAAGCCAAGTATCAGTTACAGGGGAGCAATACAGGGGAGCTTGCACTGGGTCAAATCTGTCCTTGATGGTGACCCACATTGCTTGTCTTGAAAGAAAACGGCTCCTATGTGATGCTGCTTGACACAGGAGTAAGCTTATTCCTGGGTGAACTTCCCCAGATTTCTTTGAAAGCCTCTACACCAGTGCAAGAGGGATGGATAACCCATCGCTCTCCAAATATTGTTGGACTCCAACTCCCATCAGCTTCAGCCAATACAGTGGTACCTCGGGTTACATACGCTTCAGGTTACAGACTCCGTTAACCAAGAAATAGTACCTCGAGTTAAGAACTTTGCTTCAGGATGAGAACAGAAATCGTGCTCCGGCGGCGCAGCGGCAGCAGGAGGCCCCATTAGCTAAAGTGGTGCTTCAGGTTAAGAACAGTTTCAGGTTAAGAACGGACCTCTGGAACGAATTAAGTACTTAACCTGAGGTACCACTGTATAGCCAATGGTTGGGGATGATGGGCGCTTGAGTCCAACAACATCTGTAGGTTCTGTAGGTTCTCAATCCCTCTTCTAGTGGAATCTATCATTTTAGTAACATTTATGATAACTTTTTTTTTTTAAAAAAAACCCCAGTAGCTATGCCTTTGCAAGCCAGCAACTCTCCAGATATTTTGGACTACAACTCCTATTTGCTGTGGTAGCTGAGGCTGGTGAGAGTTATAATCCAAAGAATCTGGGAAACACCAGGTTAATGAAGGAGTCAGGCAATCTGCTCCAGAAATTCATTCACAGACTGAAACATACCATGGGAACCAGCAGCAAAGTATTCCTGGACTCCTTCCCAAAGTAATTTTAACACGAAACCACCACTGGAAACTACAACCGTAGAAAGAAACATGTCCACTCGGCAATCAGTTGATTTACTGGCAAAAAGTCACACATCCCCATTATTTAACAAGCAAGCTATGGGGTAGCTTTGCACGTTACAAGAAGTGTCAAAAAGCCAACGTCCCAGTGACTAATGAATCCACTTTTTTGTAATCTTGAGGTTGTGTCTGTGTGCATCTTCCTGCCTGTGAGATGTGCAAGATCTGATTGTGGGCACAGATTAGACATGTTCCCTGATCCTACATGAGCCTGGAAGCATACAAAGTGGATGAGTCAGTTGCTTGTTATCGCTGCACAGCAGGGGATGGTTCCTGAACCATTATCCTTGGCTCCAGTTAGCCAATTGCTTATCAGACTAAACTGATGGGGTTCCCACACACCCCTGACAAGTCTTCCAGGTCCCCTCTTTCGATGGCTTTTTTGATGGGATGCTGATGACGGTCCTGGGGATAAAAAACAACAACTAGTCACACCTAGACTTTGCAGGCACACACGCTAAACCCTGTCTGTGGTGCCTACCCCTTTTCCCAAATGATAAGACAAGAGACCAGAGTATGGGTTCAAATTGGCCACAACTATATTGAAGTTCAGAAGTGGGAAACTTGGCACAGGCTTTGGCAGGTAACCCTCTCAGCCCGCCTGGCTGAGGATATGCAAGCAGTTGAGGCCCAGTGAGAGGGGACTGCAAAGCGCAAACTTACACAGCATGACCTCGTCCGGGGAGTTTGACCTACATGCTGCCGCTCTAGGGCCAGGGACTCCCAGTTTTTGCCCTTTAACGGGCCCTGCAAGCGCCGCCGCATGTGGAGGGAGCATGAATGCATTCCCCCCAACTTGATGTTAGACTAAAGGCTACCTTGCCAAGGCCTAAAAACCGCCAAAGTTGTGACGAAATTGCTACGGGGAAGGCGAAACCTGCCAATGCAGGGAAAAATCATTCCCAGTTCTGAATACAGCAACCATCTTACGACCGCAGCAGCGCCCGCTGACCTGGAACGCAAAATAGAAGGAAGGAATCGTTAAATTGAAGATCGCTGACCTAAGCTGAAATTAAAAGGCAAGAAATATTAATTGATTGATCCTGGAAGGAAGAAAGGCAAAAGAGGCTTGAGTCCAGGGATCAGCCTCTTTTCCTTTTCCTTAGGCCTGCCCCTGGCCGGCCGCCCATTGTCCTCCCTGGCCGAGGGCGGGTCAAAGGCCAGCTCAGGCAGGTGGGTGGCACCCGCCCAGGTGAGCCTCGTTCGGTGCCGCAAACCCCGCCCACCTGTGGGGAAGGGAGGGTGGATATTGTCTGACCATCAGCCTTGGCTTGGCACTCCATCTCTCTCTCAGACCATACTTTGCAGCCTGGATTCCTAACCTGTCCCAATTATGGACTGTTTTCCATTCCCCAGCCTCTTTCTTTTGGCTTAAGGGCTGGGAGAGATGCCTGTCTGAAATCCTAGAGACTTGCTCCAAGTCACTGTACACAATATTGAGCCCAATGCAATGGGCTATAGGTCTGACTCATACAAGGAAGCCTTCCTATGTTCTTCCTGTGTGCGTCAAGCAAAGCCTGTCCTCCAACACCTTGTCCCAGTTCCCCCCCAGCATCTGCTGCCTGAGATGGGTGCCTCACTCTGCCCAATGATAGAGCCGGCCCTCCTTATCCTTGTGCTTTTACTGTGCAGCACTTTGGGCAATATGTGAAGTTGACCAGCATTTCTACATTTCAGTCTCAGTAATCCTCCCAGGGAGGAGGATGGCGCTGTGGGTTAAACCACAGAGCCTAGAACTTGCTGATCAGAAGGTCGGTGGTTCAAATCCCTGTGATGGGGCAAGCTCCCGTTGTTCGGTCCCAGCTCCTGCCAACCTAGCAGTTCAAATGCACGTCAAAGTGCAAGTAGATAAATAGGTACTGCTCCAGCGGGAAGGTAAATGGCGTTTCCATGCTCTGCTCTGGTTCGCCAGAAGTGGCTTAGTCATGCTGGCCACATGACCCAGAAGCTGTACGCCGGCTCCTTTGGCCAATAAAGCGAGATGAGCGCCGCAACCCCAGAGTCAGTCATGACTGGACCTAATGGTCAGGGGTCCCTTTACCTTTACCTAATCCTCCCAGAAAAACAAAAACCCAATTCTCTTTATAGTGGTACCTCGGGTTACATACGCTTCAGGTTACAGACGCTTCAGAGTATAGACTCCGCTAACCCAGAAATATTACCTCAGGTTAAGAACTTTGCTTCAGGATGAGAACAGAAATCGTGCAGCGGTGGCGGGCGGCAGCAGGAGGCCCCATTAGCTAAAGTGGTGCTTCAGGTTAAGTACAGTTTCAGGTTAAGAACAGACCTCCAGAACGAATTAAGTACTTAACGCGAGGTACCACTGTACTTTGTTTTTTTAAAAAAAAAATGTAAAGGGGAAGAAACACGCGTTAGTATTTTCCTACTATCATAATAAGAAGAATCCCAGAAACTTCAACAAGTTTCCCTTTTCCATTTGGAGGGTGTGTGGAGTGAAGCTAGGATTCTCTAGCACAGCTTCCTGCCCTGGTAGGATTCTTATCAGGAAATTCTCTCTCTTTTTTAAATGCCAGGAGCCCCAGAAAAGACATAATTTGGCATAACAGTAGTGGGAATGCAGCCTGCTAATCAAAAGGATTCAAATCTTCCTATGTGCTGCCAAGCTCTCTTCTTCCCACCCAGTGGAGGGCGGGAGGGAAGGGGAGAGAGAGACAGAGAGAGAAAAGGAGAGAGAAAAAGACAGAGCAAAACCAAAAGCATGGTGGTTCCCTTCTTCAGCAATCTTAACAAATGCAAACGCTTCCACTCCGCTGACTCCTCATTAACTTACCGAATCTGACAGTCTAATTATCGCAGCTGCTTTGCGCTTAGAATAAATAAATATGAAAGTGGATGTTTAAAGGAAAACGAGAAGGGAAAGGGCCGTCATCCAGGCAGTCAATAGAGAGAGATAGTTTGTTTTAAATTTTTATATCCGTACGTATTTAGAGCATTTTGGGGGGGGAAGACAGTGCCATAGTTGTCTTTCAGACTAATTGAGTTC